>NW_003303743.1:2219407-2225871 GCF_000142945.1 Phytophthora infestans T30-4
TAGAATCTGAGCAAGTAAAAATTAAAGCTTGTTGATGAAAGGCGGTAAGAAAATGTTTTCAGGACAGGGGGTAGCGACACGAGGTAGAAAATGATTCTGCCTTTCCGATCCTAGAACAGGGTAGTCCCTCCTTGGATCGGAGGGGCATGGCAGAGTCAATGTGTTTTCTTGCGCGTACAGGGAAGCTCCAGGCTGAATCAAGCGGGCTCCAAGCGTCCCGCACCAACAAGAAAGCGACAACAAAAAAACAGGCTCGGAAGAATCTACCCGTTAAGTAGCGATAGTCAAGCTAGCTTTCTCCTTATTTCATCGTAATATATGGCCGACTTTGGTATTCTATTAGCGATATAAAATGTTTACACGATACTGGCTACACCCTTAATTATGCTACGGTAACTGGTCTACAAACCCTAGTGCATGTCGGCTGCGTTAGTGTCTCGCAAATGTGGCTAAAATTTTGTTAAAGATCCCGTGGGTGTATACAAGGTTTGGTCCTGCTAGTTGTACAACGGTGCTAGTCTATAAACACTACTGCACGCTAAATATCGTTCGTGTCTCGCAAATGTAGCTAAGATGTCGACGAAGTTGGGCTGGTTCATTATTCTCACACCAATAAAAACAATTCCTACTCCCCGTATTTTCTGACCGTCTCTGTGTTCGCGCCAAGCGACTTTCATCAAGAACCTGTGAGTGCCTATAAACATGTTAGTGTCTCGTAAACGTTGCTAAAGTGTCGATGGAGGTGGGCTTGTTCATCCCTCCCACACCAGTATTTTTCGTATTTACCGTGTTCATGCTCGACCTTTTCCTCATGCGCACCTGAGTAAAACAGATTCACACGCGGCTTACACAGGTATTATTTTCTGTGAATTGTTCGTACCATAAAAAATGTTTAAAAAAGCGTACTTAGCCGCGATCGTGACGACGCAGATAACATTTGTAAGCTTTATAAGCCAAGCACAAGTACAAATGCTCACGTCGGTATGATACTTACCCTTATAAATTTATGTTTTTTAACACCCAGACAATTTGGTTTTTGGAAATTGAAACATCAAGCTCTAAAATAAATTTCAGACAATAATTCAATTTAGTCAAGTCAACACTGACATATATGACCGTTTTTTTTAAGTATTAATAGCGTTAGTGTTGTTCAGGGTCAAAAATGAGCCACTGCCGCGGTTCGCAGTGAGCTTTCAGTCCCTCGCTCGAAAAAATGCTACAGCTATTAGCCATCTTTTTTCGTGCATGTAAAGAGAAACTCCGACTGCCAAACCACCACATGAGATCTATGCAATACCGTTGAACCTGGTGCCGATCAATTCTTCTCGCTATGACAACTGGATCAGGACAAATCTCGAAACATTTATTGCATACATTCTTCGAAAGCAAAGTGGATGTTTTTTCATTACACAGCTAAGTTGGTCGTACCCCAAATCGTGTACGACGTTAATTTTGCAGGCCCAAACTCGAAAAAAAAGCGATAATTTGTGCGATATATGACCCACGAGTTAGTGAGCGACGAGGATAAAGATATTTTCCATTGTTTCATGGCTGTATACAGCATCCTACGCCCGCCTCGCGACCGCAGCAGCTGCTCCAGACACTACCGTTGAACATGCTGCTGCTTGCTCATCCATGTAAGAGCTTTACGCACTTGTGGACATAGGTGCTCTTGGGCACGTGAAATGCACGCCGTGTCAGTGGCGAACCGCGTGATAGTGACGGTTGACCTGACGAAGGACGGGGATGAGTGAGGTGACGCACTATCGAAGTGTTCGGTGACGAGTAGTGTGGTGTTCGTGGCGAGAGGCGCTGCGTCCACCAGAGGGGAATCAAGGCACGTTGAAGCTGGAAGGGACGCTGACGTGCCGGAAGATCGCGAGGAGAGCAGACACAGAGGATAACGAGCAAGGAGTATGATCGCCAGGCGGGGTGACATTAAAGTCAGAACGAGCAGGTGAGGAGGCGAAGGGAGAAGTTTGAGAGGGGGGCTCTCGATAAGGTCCAAGCTGTAGATATAGGCGGTAGTATAGGCGGCGGGGACTTAGGTAGGAGAGCAATGGGTGAGCGGTCTGGCGCACCCACCTCTCAGTTGCCATTTGGACGGGAAGTGTTCAGATCAAGCAGCTAAATAAACCGAGGCGTAAGGTGCTGCGGTGAGGACCGGCCTTACGCAACAACACACGAGGTTTCCGAGCGCTCTTCCGTAGAGCGTTAGTGAGGTTCGCCGCGTCGAGAAGCCAGCGGAAAGCGTGTACGTCTAATTGAAGGTAGTGTATTAGTAGTTAAGTGAGGCGAGTCATGATGAGTTGGCGAGCATAGGGTGGCTGGGAACGTGGCTAGCGACCACGTGGGCTGAGGGGACTGTCCATTGACCTCTCGGTCGTAGAGCACAAGACCTGGAGCGGGAGCGAGCTTGACCTCCGCACAGGAAGGGTCCGAGCTCACTTGTATCTTACATGTTCGGGTTTCGTGAGGCCCGAGGACGGGCTCAAAGACCTGCCCGATGTTGCCAGCTGCCTAAAAATGTCCTCTTCCTAAGCCCGTCCCTGCTGTGGTTCACCTCGGTGGGCTACCCCAGTGACATTCGTCACTGGCGACCTGTTAACCTTAGCTCCTGCTCTTGCACGGCCCCTTCTCCTCCAAGTTGGATTTACCAGCGTAGTGGCAGCGATGCCGACACACTCGTAAATGCACGATTTTCCCCTCTGCTGCACCGGCCTCGAAAGGTCCTTCGCTGTGTGTGTAAAGCGTTTGGCCGCGAAAGAAACGATAATAGAGAAGTTTAGCTCTTACTAAAGACCTTATTGATAGATATTGATCCTGGTATAATCAACGGTGACGTTGATTGTCATTGATTGCGCTTTTTGTAATACAGGTACCGTGCTTCTATTCAGCCACATACCGGCTTTAACAAATTAACATCATTTGGGCCGCGCAACGAGAGTTTAAAAGGTGACTCGATTCGAAAATTACTTCAAAATGAGACTCAGTTCGGTGCGCTGATTTGATTTAAGCTCCTAATTGCGGATGCTCGCTTATGATCAATACTGGTAACCTACTTCGAACAGATGTAGACATAAATATGTGCTTTGCGAGAACGCAGGCTACCGATCAACATTGTCCGATTTTCGAGACCGGTGCCGCCCCTCCCTCAAATAAACTACGCGAAACACTCTAGGATACTAGGTAATAGGCTTTAACTTTTCAATCGTAATTAAAAAAATATTTTTTTTTCAAAACTATATCTCTATTGATACAGGAAATACTGCATACTTACTAATTACTGTAAACATTTGTGCATCCGGACCTTTTGTCCATCCGGACGCCAGAATTAGCCAATCATAATGATGTATCTATTTGAAAAAAACTTACTATGGAGCATTTGTCCATGCGGACCTACCTATTTTTACCCACTCTACTATTTATGCACAGGATAAAGCCGCGGTGAAACTACTAGCAAGCAGACAACCAGCCTATCACATTCAGAGCCTGCAAGTGCCAGCATGGCAAGAGGGCGGAGCCGCGCTCCTGGTGGCGCTGGGCGAAAGCCAAACGGCTACAAACGCGAGTGCGAGAGCTACACTAAAAAGCTGGACGTAATAAATTTCCTTCGTGACAACAATGATGACATGGATGCTACTCTCGATAGATTTTACTGCCAACTCATCCGAGCAAAACGCGTATTAAAGCGCAAGCGGATCAACGAGTGGTCGAAGCAGCGTACACACATTGAAGCCATGGTTGCCTCCACCGCTACGGCAAATTTGAGGTCTTACAGAGCCCCAGGAACAGCAACAACAATCAGCAAGTCTGGAGAAGAAAGCATTGTTGAGTGGATTAATTCGCTACGTGGTGAGGGTATCCCTGTGTCCCGTCTAATGCTTCAACTTCAAGCTCAGGAAGTTGCCCGTGACGAAGGCGTAGCAGATGGTGTTTTCACTGGGTGTTGGTGCTGGCAGCAGGGGTTTCTGTCTCGTCATGGCTTGTCTTTGAGAACAAAAACTCGTTAAGGCCAGAAAACCCCTGCTGCCATGGAAGACGCTGCAACAACTTTTGGCAAGAGGTAGAGCAGCAAAAATAATCTGCTGTAGATAATTCTACAATGCAGACCAAAGCGGCATTTGCTTCGAGTATCTTCCCAAGCAGACGGTGGACAGAAAAGGTGTCAATACATTGTGGATCACGATGCGGTGTATAGGACTAGGAGGGCCTGACAGGCATGTCTCCTGGCATGTTCGACTAGAACACCAGTATGACCCTTTTTTCGTGGTTAAGACTGAGCCCTCGCGCAACCCCGAGCCCAGAAAACCCCTGCTGCCATGGAAGGCGCTGCCAACAACTTTTGGCAAGAGGTAGAGCAAGCAAAAAATGATCTGGTGTAGATAAATTCTACAATGCAGACCAAAGCGGCATTTGCTTCGAGTATCTGCCCAGCAGACGGTGGACAGAAAAGGTGTCAATACAGTGTGGGTCAGATGTGGTGGAAAGGACATGGAACGCCTGACAGGCATGTTTCTGGCAGGTTCGACTGGAAAACAGTATGACCCTTTTTTCGTGGTTAAGACTGAGCCCTCGCGCAACCCCGACAAAGCGGCCTACAACTACGTGGCCCAACATGGCTTTGGAGACTCCTTGTGGAAAACAATGCAAACAATTCAGAGTGATGCTGCTCTACAAATCTATGGCAGCAGCTCTGCGTGGTGGAACTCAGGCTTATCCGTCGCTTTTCTGGACTACCATTTCGCAAATCGAGATGAGGCACAGCCGGTACTGTTGCTTTGGGATGATTTCTCGGCTCATTGGACTGATGAAGTGCTTGAGCATGCAGAGCTGCTAAATGTGCACCTTCTTAAAGTTCCTCCTGGATTAACTTCTGTGTGCCAACCAGCTGATATATCCTGGTTTCGACCACTTAAAGAACGCCTTCGAAAGCGCTGGGTTCAGCACGTGTCGGAGCAGCTACAACAATTCCGTCAAGGAAATTCAGGCGGCAAATTTCAGCTTAATCCTCCCTCTAGAAACGATGCTATCTACTGGGCTACGGCAGCGTGGAACGATCTCGGCGCTTCGGTGATTCAAAGCGGCTTTAAACGCCAGCTTGCGGTAAGTCCGGCAACTGAGCACGAAAACTAACTCGTTGAAGCGTTGGAGCGACTGCAACTACCGTCAACGAATCTGACGATGTCATCAACCAGTTCATTAACGAGACAGATGATCAGCAGTAGTGGATCTGCAGTAAGATTTGCATTATGCATAGGAGTAGAGAAAAGGTAAGCTTCAAAGCATAAGGTTTTTCATTTGTATGCAATCTTGTGCGTCCGCATGCACAAATGTTCTACAGTAAGCATGAGTGGGTTGTAATTTTAATAAATTTTAGCACATACCAAATAAATAACCTCTTTTATAAAAATCTTTCTTAGGAGCGATAGTCATTCTACGCTGGTTGTTAGCATCACACAAATGCTGAGTACGCTTTTAGCTTTCTGCTCGATCACATTCATAGTTTCGAGCCCGATCACATTCATATTTTCGAGTCCAAATAGTTTTCGAGCAGAAGTGCGGAAAGTGGTCAGCCGTGAAACCACGCGGCGAGTTCTTTTGTCGTCGCTGCTTCACCATCAAGAAGCTGCATCGCGTGTCGTCAATCCCAACAGCGCCGTCAACAAGCAAAACACGCTACGACGTAGTGGTCAAATTTACGCAGATCTGGACAACAACAAAAAGGTGTTATATTTAGACGAATCCCACTTTAACTTGTCGTGCTCTTGAGGTCATGGATGGAGTGCACGCGGTCTTCGGGCGGTGCAAGCGGATGTGGATAGTAAGAGCAAGAGTATGCACGTTGTTGCTGTCATTTTTTAATTACAGATCTAGCGTATCAAGAGTCGCACTTTGGCTCCTTCATCTCAGAACTGGCGAGCGAGTTTATATGGCGCTTTTTACACCACATCCACTCGTCTGCTCCGCCTGACGAGCGTGTGATTGTCCTTGTCAATGCGCTCTGTCACCAACAGGTGACAGATGTGCTCGACGAGAACGAATTCATGGATGCGGAGATACTGAAGCTGAGGCCGTATCACCCCATGCTTAATCTTATGGAGATCGTTGTCTCTTTCTACAAAAGCCCTGATAAGCGCTTCCTTGCGCAACAGCGACTGACCATTTTGCCGTCCACAGAAGGCATAACGAACAAGGACCACCGTTCCACGTTTCTTGTGCCTGCAGCGGACGCTCTCTTTGCAAAAGTCGTGACGCCTGAGTTGAGCAACTGTACATTTTGCCACTCATTGCCGCACCATCAATGCGCACTTCGGCTCGAGGGAATAAAAGCCGAAGCTGGAGCAGATTTTGGTGGATTATAGGCTTAAAATAGAAACAATTTTGACAAGATCTCGAATTTCAGTCCCATCCTTATTGGCGATTGAAACAGTTGGCGGTGACCCCCCCCCCCACACACACAC
>NW_003303743.1:2225971-2270713 GCF_000142945.1 Phytophthora infestans T30-4
AGCTCGCGTAATACTCTAGCCTGTGCACCAGAAGAAAGTAGCTTCACTTGTTCCTGGATGTGCTTCATCACGTGAAAGAAGCACATCAGGAACTGGTACTTCAGGTTGTCGCCGAAGACGGCAGCGAGGGCGTTGTACTGGGCTCTATCGGCATCGGCCATAGCGTAGTACACGGATAGATGCTTGTCAGTGACCCAACGGTACACTCGACAAAGCGCCATGAGCGCAGCCTGGAACATGGGCTGCGTCTCCTGGGACATAACGAAGAGCGCAACAAGGTGGAACCGACGCGAGCGGTCCGATACCCCGACCACCAGCACGGGGTAGTCGCTCTGGTTGGTTTTATAAGTTCCGTCTAGGTGGAGAATAAAACTCTCGGGGGGCACGGACAGCCTCAACAACAGGGCCTTCGTGCTGATGCCCACCAGGAACGGCCGCTTGTCCGAGCCGTTTCCGATGATGGGCTTACCCTGATTGTCCATGTGCCACGCAAATGTAAACGGCTCGGTCATGCCCTCGCTCCCGGTGTAGGCATGGTCACGGACCCAAGCGGAGAGCTCCTGGACGCGGTCATGATTCTCCATTTGAGTGCGGCTGTAATGGTTCACAAAGTTTTGGACGGTTTCAACGCTGGCAGCTCTTCAAGAGGGGTGCCGAACTTGCGAGCAAGCGCGTGTCTGATGCGAATCGGTCTCAGACGTTGCTCGACCAGGTCACGACAGAAGGCCTTGTGCCGAAGAGTGAGTTTCTTGGAGGCTGGGGTCGCGGCAGGTGAGCTGTGCTGACCGAACTCAAAGATGGAGGAGTGGTCGTTGTCCAGGCACGTCACCATCTTCCCCCGCCATGAGCACTTCAGTGGGCTCGCTTCGGCGCAGAAAGTAGAGCTGCACTCTAGTAGACGATAACGCATCTTGTGGTCGGCACCGGGGCATATGGTGCACCCCATTGCTTGGCTCTTGTAGATGTCGAACGACGTGAACCTAGCCAATACCGCCTCCGCTTCGGCGGCGTGGACATCTACAGTGATCTCTCGCCAGCTAACTCTCGGCGGCATCCTCGGTAGTTGTGCTTTCCAGGAATGCTGTGGGTCACACGAAAATTGCCTCAGAGCGACCAGATTTACCCTAACCGCGGCCTTTTTGCACGCTTCCTGCGCTTTCTGCTTGTATTGTGCTGTGAAGTGTGCTGCCCAGCGCACCGTTGTGGTGATCAGTTTTTATGGTGCTGACGCAGACTTATTGTGCCATGGCCACACTGTATTGTGGCCGTAAGGCGTTCTCCCGTTTTGGGTTACTTTGCCGATCATTGTTGCACGATGAACTCCCATACCGGTACAGTACATGTAATGGGATGAAGCGACTCGACTTCGGCGAGCACATTGTGAGGTATGGTCAACAAAATGAATCACCATGACGGTGACAATGATTCATTTTGAGCAACACACAGCGGAGACGGAAGGCCTCCGCTTCCAACGGGAGCGCATGCCATGTGCCGCTTGCGGAAACTCGACTGCCAAATTCCGATGCTCATCCTTGTGGGACGATTTGTCTTCCAATACATGTACATGTATTAATAGTAAAGATCATTTCAACCGGTGAAACGCAAGTTGAGGGTCTCCAATAGACTCTCCATGACCACCCGTTCACGGAACCGCTTGATTAGGGCCCGCCATGGGACCGGTACGTGTAACCGCGCGTTCTGGACGGATACCCCGTAGTACAGTAATACATTTAATTTTTAAAAAATGAAATGTAGCTTTTCGAAACATTAACTGGAAAAAAAGCTTAAAAATGCTTTATTTTTCCACTAATTTTAATAAAAAGCTACCGATAGAACCGATTCGGTACAGTACCGGTACTGCTATTGTAAAAGCCTTTTTAAAATGATTTTCTTACTTGAACTAAACCATTTAATAATGTTTTATAATAGGCACGTGTTGCTGCGCTTTACTCAATCCAAGCTATTGCTCATCATCATCACAGTCCAGTAAGCTTCTCGAAATATGAACTTCGGGTCGTAGCTCACTGCGCGCCGTAACCAGTTGAGTCAATGATCACCGTGGTCCGTCAGTTGAGGTGGTCGTCCACGTCACGTAGCTGCCAGTCCTGTCCCTGATCAGAAGACGGTGTCCGGTGGCCACAGAAACCGCTGCCCTAAAATACACCTACAGCTATCCTAGCACACGCACAGCAAACGGTAACTGAGTTCCTAGGCCGCGTGCACGTAAGGGAATCCGTCGAGATCTATTGCCAGATCGCTCGCGCGTGATCCCGGGGGCTCTTAGTACCGGGGGCTAACTCCACTACCCTCTCTTTGGGGACACGTCACGACGTTGCGGGCTGCTGATACCGACGATCCTACGGGGCTACAATACCCGTCTCTCTGACACACTCTTGGGAAACCTTCACACTCAAGGACTAACACTGCGATGACACTGGCTAACTGGCTAACTGGTTGTTGTACTTGTCTTCTGCGCGAAACGTATCAGACCGATACGCTCGTGGCTCTCTCTGGAAGCACTTGCCTGCTTCTCTGCTAATCTCGAACTGAGGCTATCCCTCTACTACCACATGCACTTGGTCTCCCGCTCCCTCATTCAAGCAACAGCGACTCCTCACGAAGATCGCCATTCGCCGCACACTTGCCTTGAGTATACCGGGTCGTCTGGATCTTCAACCGGTTGCTCCTTTAAGGTGGCAGCTGCTCGAAGGTGGATGTTGACTTATCCACTTCACTGTCTTGTCCTCCTGTCCGTTGATCTCCGTCGCTCCTCGCCTGCCGTCCATGTCTGGATAAGATGAGCCCCCAAGAGGATTTCATCCGCTTACTCTCTTCCCCTGCCTACGAATCGTCCGCGATTCGTCCATCGTCGCTGCTAACCCGCTCGTCCATCGCCGCTGTCCTTGCCACCGTATCCGCTGTCTCTTGGTCCGCTAATCCGCTCATCCATCGCCGCCATCTTCTTGTGCTGCTAGACCTTCTTCGCCATGCAGTTAGTGCGCGGGCTCACGTGGGATTGCATTCCCTGCACCATCGCTGTCATCCTCGCTGTCGTCACCTTCCTGATCTTGGTCGCTGTCGTCCGAATCTTCGTCTGCACCAGTGTGCACGCGTCCTTGTCGCCACAGCTCCTCGTAATCTGCTTGGTTGATCCAGAGCTTCTGGGGGCCGTCTGGGTCAAGTCGATCACCCAGCCGTTCAACTTCGAACTCCAGTATGTATCGGCCGGTGCGGGTCCGATATCGTCGTCGGCGGCGTTCAACCACAACGTCGTCCGGCCGCCATCTGCTGAGGCGAGGTCGTGTGGACACCAAGCTGTCGACACCGCGTCGCACTCGTCCAGCAAACACGTAAATGGTCGGCTCTTCGTCTTCTTCGTCAGGTGGTCCGACTGCTCGTCCTCGTGCTGGTGCGTCTGCTGCTGCGTTAGTCTCGTCACCAACACTTGGTTCTGCGTCTGTGTACGGAGCTCTTCGCTGTCGTGCTCGCGTTCGGCTAGCAATGGTGTCTGCGTTAGGTTCGACTGCTGCTCGGGCCGTGAAGCGCACGCGCTTGCGTGGTGGCGCACGGCCTCTCGACTGCTCCCCGTGTCCGTCGTCGTCTTCGTCATCCTGATCCTGATGTGCTGTCGGGGTGGCACGTCGCTTGCCTGGGGCCGTCTTCCGCGTCGGCAGCACGTCCGTGGCGCTGGTGACTTGCTGCCCTGCGCTGTCGGCAGCAATCTGACTTGTGTCGCTGGTCGCTATCGCCCCGCTGCGTCCGTCTCCATCCGTCGTGCTCGCTCCACCACTCGTTCCTGCCGCTGCCGCCGCTCTATCTTCAGCAGCCTCCGTCGCTGCTATTTCCGGTTCGTCTCCGTCGTCGTCCTCAGAATCAGCGTCAGCCGCCGCGACTGCCTCCTCCTGCAAGTCAGCTGCGATGTCGCGCGCCATCTCTTCCAGCAGATTCGTCGGATAATAATAGGAGATCAGGAACGAGCAATGCGTCACTAGCTCCTTTCCCGATTCCAGCATCTTCACTCGGAAATTGTCATACCCGGCCGCCTCTATGATCTGCGCAGGTCCACGCCAGCGATGCCCGAGCTTGGTGATGCCTGGTCCTCGCGTGGGCCTGTACACCCATACCAATTGATTCGGTCTAAAGTCTCGTCCTGTACGTACCTTCCTCTGGTTGTAATACATCGCCTGCCTTGCTTGCTCCTTCGCTAGCGCCAACGCCGCCAACTCACGCGCCGTCTCCAAATCTTCGAGCAGCACTCGATGGTACTCCTGCAATGTGCTATGCGGGTACACCAACCGACTCTTCCTCAGCAACTCTGCAGGCGTCCGTAATTTCCGGCCCATCATTAGTTCGTTAGGCTGGTAGCCATGCGTCGCGTGCTTCGCCGAGTTATACGCGTATAGTGCACTAGGCAGAAAATCGTCCCAATCATCCTGCTCTTCGCCCACATACAGACTCACGATGTCCTTCCAGGTTCTGTGAAAACGTTCAGCAAGTCCAAGCAGGTTCGGTCGGTACGGCACCGGTGTCGACTGCTTCGCCTGCAATAGCTGCAGCAGCTCCGCCGTCGCTTGACTGCTGAACTCCATCGCGCCGTCCATCATGATCTCTCTCATGGGGCCGAAGACCAACACCACTTTCTCCATCAAAAACCGCGCAATCTCTTTCGCCGTATGCTCCGCGACAGCCTCCGCGACCGCGTATCGCGTCGTGTACTCCACAGCAGCAATCACGTATCTCTTGCCGTTGGGCGTCACCGGTAGTGGGCCGGCAACGTCGATCGCCCATCTGTCGCAAACATCTCCAGTGCGCACACTCCGTAATGGCGGAACCACTGCTTTCGGTCGTGCTTTGCGCGAGCCGCAATCTTGACACGCTGATACCCAGCTGCTCACCGTCCTGCTCATCCCAGGCCACCAATACAACCGGCGTAGTCTCTCGTTCGTCTGTGATCCCCGTAGGTGACCCGTCCAGATGCTGTCGTGCGCCTCCTTGAACGCCAATGCCCAGTACGCCGCAGGCAATAGGATGCGCTCTTCCCCAGGCGTTATCCCCACCTTCACCATGCCGTCCTCGTCCTCGAATACGCGCCGTCCTCGATACTTTCCTTGCTCCTTCAACTTCTGCACCATATTTGATCGTCCTTGCTCTCTCTTGATGTCCTGATCAGTGAACTGCACGATGCCTAACTCTGCGCTGTCGACCCGATTCACCGTCGCTACTCCACTCGCTTCTGCTGCTAGTCGCCCAACTTCAGCCGCTACCTCGGCCTCCACTTCGTCACGGGAGCGCACCTCTTGCATTCCTCCGATGTCGGGGTCCTCCTTGCTCTCACCGTCCTTATCAGTCACTGCTGCGTCACCTGCTGGTTCTCGGGATAAAGCGTCTGCCACGTGGTTTTCTCTACCCGGACGGTATAGAATGTCGAAGTCGTACTCTTGCAGAGTGAGCGCCCAACGATGCAGTCTACCCGCCGGTTCCTTCGCCGTCATGAGCCACTTCAACGCAATGTGGTCCGTCACAATCGTGAACTCCCTTCCGTAAAGATGAGGTCTGAACAGCCTCACTGCCCACACTACTGCCAGGCACTCCAATTCTGAAATGCTGTAGTTGGCGACCGTCGGACTATTGACCTTGGAGGCGTACGCCACCGGTTGGTCGCCACGTCCTTGGTCCTGCGATAACACTGCTCCTAGTCCGGTCTTCGAGGCGTCCGTCGTTAACTTGAACGGCAATTTGTAGTCAGGGTAGATAAGGACAGGTCTTGTACTAAGCCATGCTTTTGCCCACGTGAACGCCTCCTCTTGTGCATCTCCCCAAGTCCACTCAGTCGTCTTCCGCAGCAAACTAGTCAGCGGCGCCATCTTCGTCCCAAACTCCGGCACAAATCGTCGATAGTAGCCAGCCAATGCCACGAATCTCCTCACCTGCGCTTCGTCTTGTGGTCGGGGGAACTCTACAATCGCTTTAATCAGCCGGTTCGTCGGCTGGATCCCTTCTGTCGTTAGGTCATGCCCTAAATACTCCATCCGCGTCGCCGCAAAGGAACACTTGGACGCTTTCAAACTCAGGCCAGCTTCTGCCAATCGCTCCAATACAACTGCCAATTCGACCACATGTTGAGCCACAGTCCCTTTCGTAAAAATGATCACGTCGTCCAAGTAGACCAGGCAACAGACCCATGTAAGACCTCGTAGCACACAGTCCATCAGTCGTTGGAATGTACTCGGTGCGTTGCAGAGTCCAAAAGGCATGCGCTTGAATTGGAAGAGTCCACGCCTCGTTGTGAACGCTGTCTTCTGCCTGTCTTCCGGTGCCACCGCCAGTTGCCAGTAGCCGGCGTGCAAATCAAGACTCGTGAATCGCCTTGACCCGTGCAGCGCTTCTAACGTCTCATCCACTCTCGGCAGTGGGTAGACGTCCTTCGTTGTCACTGCATTCAGAGCTCTGTAGTCAATACAGAAGCGCACGCTGCCGTCCTTTTTCTTTACAATCACCACGGGGAAACCCCACGCGCCTTCTCCCTTCTCGATGACGTCTTGCTCCAGCATCGTGTCAACCTCATTGTCTATCAGCTCGTACTCCGACCCTGCATGCCTTCTTCGTCCTAGCATGATCGGCGCCGTGTCTCCAGTGTTTATGTGATGCTGCACGTTTGTCTTTGCAAGTGGCGGGCATCCCTTCTTCTTCTCGACTATCCCTCGATAACGTCGTAACAACGCCACCACAAGCTCACGATCCGACGGCTCCATGTCTCCGATGTCCAACTTATCTTCGTCCGTCAATGGCAGTGCTTCTTCCGTGCTCAGTGTCTTCACCCACTCTGCCACTCGTGTTTGCTCTAGCTCGCCATTCAGCGACAGGATCTTCATCACTTCTTCCGTCGGAACCCAGGTGCCTAAGGCTTCACGGGCCGGCATCTTCTCGCGTCTGCCTTCCAGATTCATCACTTCTATGCGTACTGTCCCGTTGCGCACTGTGTCCAGTGTCGGCGCCATCAGCAAATGCCGCTTACTGCTTGGCTTGGGAACAAACACGCCCGTCGTCCCGTCCTCGGCGTCCACAGTGACGCGCACTACACTCTGCGTATTCGTCGTGAGCTTTACCGTCTTGGCCAGCCGTACCATCGCGCTGCGCCCGGCTCCTTCCAATTGCAATGAGCTCACTCCGTGACACGTGAAGGGTAATATGACCTTCGTGCCGTCCGCCTCTCGGTACTTCAACTCTCGCGTCGAGAAGTCCATTTTCACCTGCCGCTCAACCATCCAGTCTTCTCCTACCAGGAACTCGTCGCCCTGTCCGTCCACGACCAGCGCATCGATCGTAACTCTCTGCTGGGACTGCGTCGTGCCCAGAAACCTCCATACTCCCAGTACACGTGTTCGACCTCCGCCAAACCCTTCAGCCACATCCACTGGAGCGTCGCGCGTAATGCACCGACCGTAGCGCCGTAAATCGACGCCTGCAACGCTGAATTGTGCGCAGCTGTCTAGTCGCACTTCCTGTGTGTGTGCTCGCGTAAACGCTAGCAATGCCGCCGGCAGACAACTTGGACTTCCTGCTCCTGCAGCTCTTAACTGAGCCACTCGTAGCTCTCGCCCATCCTCGCCCGCCGCGAGCTCCACATCGCCGTAGTCGCCGCTCTTCTCGTATACGTACTTCTTCTTCGGCTTGCACTTCTCATCCATCAGCTTCATCAACTTGGTCGCCTCGATCCGGCGTTGCTTCTCCTGTTGTCGGTAACGCTGGAGTCGTCGCACCCGCTTTGCTCTTCGATACGCCTTCGCCTCTTTGACTGCTTGCTTCCTGGCGGCCCGCATATCCGCAAGTGAGCCCTCCTCTTTAGCTCCACAGGGCATTTCTCCATGTACCGCTGGACGCACGCCAACCATTCGTCGTCTTCCAGTTCTGCTGCCGTTTCGTCACTTCCGGGCGGTTCGATTACCGGTCCTGACCTCTTGGTGCGGCTCCTCTTCTTCCTTGGCGTTGGCGCGTCGACTGCTCTTCCAGCGGCCACCGCTACTTGAAGTGCCCGTACGTGATCACCGCGCCGTACGTGGTCACCGCGCCGTACGCTCCCATCTGCTTCTGCCAATACACGCAACGCTTTCCTCACAATCACCCGCAGCACCTTGGCTCGCTCTTCGCGCCGTTCCCGTAGCTCGCTCACCAGAATGCCGTGCACTGCCGCTAAGTTCACGCTCGCGCGTCGCTGTCGCCTTCGTTCGGATACAGCTCGGCCACCGCTAAGTGATAACTTCGCCCGGAGCTTCTGCTTCTTCGTACGCCCCTTCTTGGCCGGCATGAACTCGACATCGTCCACCGGGTTCATCATCACCGGCATGCACACCTCGTTCGCTCGCTTCCGAGACTTCGTCTCCGTCTTCACTGCGTCCAACGCGTCCTTCTGCTCGCCACCAGTCGCCGCACCTGCTGCGCCGCGCTGGCCATCCGTTCCTCCACTCTTCCCCTGGGTTGCAGTACCACCGCTTCTCACGTCGGTACTCTTCTTCTGGGTCAGAGCACTTCTCCTCCCAGCCGCTGCTCGTAAGACCCTTACGTGATCCTCCAGCCTTACGTCGCCGCCTTCTCTTATCTCGGGGATAGCGTCGTCTTGCGACAGTGAAGCCCCCGCCTTCACTGCCGTTCCTAGTTTCCCGGCGCCGTTGTCGTCGCTGTAACTGCTGCGCCGTTGGCTCCCGGATCACTGGTCACTACTGGCACGGTCTGGTGCCGCTTCGCAGTCTCTTCATCGGCCAACTGCTTATGACACTCGCGCCACCAATGGCCTACCTCTCCGCAGTAGTTACACGCAGACGCTGCCTTCCTCTGCAAAATGGGGCGGGTATCTTGGGGCCCGTAGTTCTCCAGGCCTGTGCGACCGCCACGACCGCTTCCGCCTCCGAAGCCTCCGAAGCCTCGACCGCCTCCGCCTCTTCCTCCGCCGTTGAAACTGCTGCCGCCGCCGGTGTTACCGTTGCGGTTCTGGCCTTGCCAGCGCGTGCCTGCCGCTGCGTCGTTCCCCGGCTGCTGATTGCCCGTTGCGGAGTTATTCTCGGCCTCGATGATCTTCCGCGCTTGTGCCGCCTTTAAGTTGCCGGACGTCGCCTTGGCACTGTCTTTCCCTAACCCGGCGGAGACAAGCATCAGAGCTTGGAGGGCGGTCAATGAGAGTGGGTCCTTCTTAGCCGTTTTAGCCAATCCACTCACTGCCTTCCCATTCGTGTCAAAACTCGGGGGCTCTTCGCCACCGAATCCCAAACCCAGCTGTCTCCAGTCGAGTTGCTCTGCCGCCTCATTCGTCGATTTCTTCTTTGGAGGAGTAGCGTCTCCCTCCTCGCCGTACTCTCGGTTCTCTCGATACCTGCGCTTCGCTACGCGCCAGTCGGTGACCTTGAACCCCTCGCCATACTCTCCACACTTGTCCTCCGCGAGCTGTACGGCTTCATCCAGCGTTTGAGGTTCGTAGGCCCGTACTTGTGTTGCTGTCGTCTCATTATTAATGCCGTTGATGAACGCCTCCACGTAGGACTCTGCTGGAATGCGCTTGCCGAACCCAATGTTAGTCAGGCTGGCCGCGTAGTCGCTCAGGCGCTCGCCGGGCTGCTGCACTTTCGCTGCGAGCCGCTGCTGGATGCGGAACATATTGTCCCGGCTTCCATACTTCTTCCGTATCTTCCTCACCAGGTAACTGAGGGTTCTATCTTCCGGTTGCATGTGTTCGGTCAGCGTGATTAACCATTTACTGGCTGCATCCTTTAGATGAGCAGTGGCTCCGTAATACAGCTCCTCGGCCGTCCACGAGTCACCGCCAAGGCCTGCTTGCCGTTCTACCTCCTGAGGTATCGTCGCTAGCCACGCTTCCACGGACTCGCTTGACTTGCCGCTGAAGTCTTCAATGTGCAGCCTCTTCATATTGTGTCTGCGTGGCTAGTCGGAGGATGGTGGGGCCTGAATCACAATTGGTTGCTGCGTCGATGGTGCTGGCGCTGGGGCTGGTGGCTGCACCACGAATCGTTTCATCATTGCACGCTGCTGCCCCGGTGTCAACGCATCCCACCAGGCCATCGATTCCAGTTCGTCGTCTGCTGTTTGCGTCGGGTTCGCCGGTGATGCTCCTGTTCCTCGGGCGGTGTGATCATTCGGGGACCTACCGTCACGTCCGCCGCCACCTCTATTGCTATTGTTGCCATTTTTGGCGCCACCGTTTCCATCGCTTCGTTGTCCACCTGCTCGGCTGGCATCGTCCTCTGCGTCGTCGTCGCTGCTGTCTCCACTTCCGTCATCACCAGCCGGCGCGATGGTAACACTGCTGCTCACCGCCACTTCATCGTTGCCGCCGTTCCCGTCACCCGTATTCAAGCGGATGCGAGTTCTAGGCTGGAGCGTCTTCCCCGGTGCTACTGGCGTAGTAGATGATCGTCGAGTCGTTGCACTGGTGGGCGTCGTGCTCGACGTCGGCGTGCTCGATCTCCTAGCTGCACGGGCTGCTCGCTTAGCCATTGTCGTCTTCTGCGTTGTCTTCCTCGTCAATTCAGCGTCTGCTTCTTTTCTTCTCTCTCTTCCTCTTCCTGCTCTCTCTCTCTCTCTCTTCCCCTCTCTTCCCCTTCCTCTCCCTCTTCCTCTTCCCCTTCCTCTTCCTCACTCACTCGTCTCTTTCTCTCTTCTCCCTCGTGGCGGGGTTCGTGCCACAGGGCCAAGCTTCAATAGAAGGCCCCTGTATGACCACCAAGTAAACTTCTCGAAATATGAACTTCGGGTCGTAGCTCACTGCGCGCCTTAACCAGTTGAGTCAATGATCACCGTGGTCTGTCAGTTGAGGTGGTCGTCCACGTCACGTAGCTGCCAGTCCTGTCCCTGATCAGAAGACGGTGTCCGGTGGCCACAGAAACCGCTGCCCTAAAATACACCTACAGCTATCCTAGCACACGCACAGCAAACGGTAACTGATTTCCTAGGCCGCGTGCACGTAAGGGAATCCGTCGAGATCTATTGCCAGATCGCTCGCGCGTGATCCCGGGGGCTCTTAGTACCGGGGGCTAACTCCACTACCCTCTCTTTGGGGACACGTCACGACGTTGCGGGCTGCTGATACCGACGATCCTACGGGGCTACAATACCCGTCTCTCTAACACACTCTTGGGAAACCCTCACACTCAAGGACTAACACTGCGATGACACTGGCTAACTGGCTAACTGGTTGTTGTACTTGTCTTCTGCGCGAAACGTATCAGACCGATACGCTCGTGGCTCTCTCTGGAAGCACTTGCCTGCTTCTCGGCTAATCTCGAACTGAGGCTATCCCTCTACTACCACATGCACTTGGTCTCCCGCTCCCTCATTCAAGCAACAGCGACTCCTCACGAAGATCGCCATTCGCCGCACACTTGCCTTGAGTATACCGGGTCGTCTGGATCTTCAACCGGTTGCTCCTTTAAGGTGGCAGCTGCTCGAAGGTGGATGTTGACTTATCCACTTCACTGTCTTGTCCTCCTGTCCGTTGATCTCCGTCGCTCCTCGCCTGCCGTCCATGTCTGGATAAGATGAGCCCCCAAGAGGATTTCATCCGCTTACTGTACACTGGGAATTATTTCTTTGAGTCCGACTACGGAGTAGTAGCGATGCGGCACTTAATTTTAACTCCTGACTCTTGTGCGGATACGTTGACTTTGATAGGCGATGGGGATTATCTCACCATTTGCGGAGCATTTCTAAAAGATCTTTTTGAGGCCGGATACGACATTGATACAGCTGCTATGGCAAATGTCCGCTTGCAGAGATAACCTTTGATCGAGTTGACAATGAAAACGTTAAAGTCGCTGTCACTGAAGTATATTACGATTCCTGCCGAGTTTTTATCGCATTATCCTAGCGAAACAGTGCCCCCGAGCAAAGCGGAAACTGACACCCCATATCCAAAGGCAACTGCAAGGAGAAAACAGGCTGTTGGTGCTGCTATCCCCACAAAGCGACAAGTCGGACGACCTCGGAATCAACAACTTTCGGTAACGAGCCAGCATCCATCTATTCTGTCGTTCTTCAAACCTCTGCAACACAAACAATCCCAAGGGACTACACCGGGTCCAACGCAGCTCTCAGCTACCACACACACTGCAAAGGCTAACATAAACGACTGCAACGCGATTGATTAGCAGCAAGACAGCTACGAACAGCCCGCTCTCAACGTGAGTTCGACAGCACGTCCGAATACTACAGCGACCACATTTGGATGAAGGACTTGGAGATTAGTGGCCGCGAGGGTGCGACAGACGTGGATTCGACTTGAGTGTTTTACAAACACTCAAATAATACATATGCATTACGACAGTATAGTTCATGTCCGGGTCGTTGTGGTAGCCCGGGGTCACCGCCAACTGTTCCATATGGTAGGATATGAAGTTTCATCGGACTTCACTTAAATTTTGAATTGATGTCTTACAGCCACTGAGATAATTTTGTTATAGTACTAACCAATAGCTTTCAAAATGATAATGTTATTTAACCAATCAAATTTGAATAGGGGTAGATGAGTCCTCTACGCCAGCCGATACGTCCGATCGATACGCAAAATATATGTATGTCGATCCAAACGCTAAGTCATTGACATATCACTTGCATACTTTGCTTTTATGGGGCCAGTGGATTAGTGGCATGGGCTTAGACGAACTACAGTCTGGTAACACCTTGCAGGCTAAGGAAACAACCATCGGTGAGTTCGTCAAAAAAATTTAAGGAGAGTAAGCTGAACAGGAATACATAAGGAAGTGCATTGATATTGACGAGACCGGAAAAATGTATAAGGACACTAGACAGCTTCTGTCTGAAGCGAGATGGTGGTGGGCTCGTAGCGAAGACATCACCTGGTACGAAAGATAATTTGAAAAGAATGATGATGTATTTGTACACTTATGCTGGCTCATAAAGTGACTATCAAGATGCAACTTTGCGATGTCCTCCCTTGTACTTGTTCGGCCGCGCGTCTGACCTAGCCATGGTCCGCAAACAAAACATGTCAGTGGAGGCAGGTGACGCCTTCTTAGTGCGCTTGATTCGCATGAAGACGTCGCAGAAGCAGATGCTGTCGCTCTCTCCCGACGTCCCGCTGATCGAGCTGCTGAGCGCTCCGCAAGTCACCACTGGTTTTACCGCTCCAGCAGCCCCGCCGCGCGTTGCCACGGCCCCTACAGTATACGCGCACGTTAAACGGGTGCTAGACCGTGTGGCGCCTGCCGATGGTGTGGATGTCGCCTTGACATCGCACTCGCTTCGAAGAGGAGGCGCTCAGGATGCAAACGGCTGCGACGAGATGACTGCACACCGAATCTTGGACAGAGACTCCTGGAATCTAAGCATGACGGACAAAGGGCTCTATAAATTTTTTAATACAAGCAATGAAAACCACAACATAGCGAAAGTACTCAGATACAAACCTAAAACCGCGGTGCTGCTGCAAGACTTGACTCACTTTGACATGCAGATGCATGAAGCGATGGATCGAGTGCAGCCGGTCCTGTTTGATATCTGCTTTCAGCTCAAGACCGACAGTCTCAACATTAATAAGGAGGTAATCGATGTCCTCCCTGCACGCATCTTCCTTCACTTCCCGCTACTCAAAGACCTGATCCCCACAAGTCCAGCTGTGAAGCGCATCGTAGCGGCTGTTGCTCACACTGAATGCTCACCAGCCAAGTTGCTTGTTTTGTTCTCGCACCTGACAGCTTCATCCACTACCTATGAAGGCGCCAAGACACGTAAGGCACCCACCCACAACGACGATGAGCAGCCAAGAGAACCAAGCGAGAACCAGAAGACCATCGACCACCAAGCGGCTGTGATTTAGCACTTTATCGAGCACATCAAGCGGCAGGACGCTCGCATAGATGCACTCGAAGCTAAGCAAAACAGCGAATCTACACCAAGAAAATGAAGCTGTCCACATGAATACCCAGATGAAGTTCGCACGCTAAGCAAAAAACAACGCCAGGGATCTCCAGCTCACCTCCATGCTGCGTGGTTTGCGTGGTACGCTTAAGATTCACGCTGGTACGCACTGGCGCAAAAACAAAAGCGGTCGAGAGCGAAGCTGCTGGTGGTCTTCATATAGATTGTTTTTGAAGACGGTTTTGTTCGACACCAAGAGGCTGACGACTATCGTGACTGTGGTCTTCAGGTGGGCCAGAAAACAGAGAAAACCGTACTTGCCTTGCTGAACGGCAAGAAAGATATCAGCTCGCGTGGGTCGAGCGCCGTCATTAAGCACTTGCAGGCTCTTCACAGCAAAAGAGACCTAAACGACAGAATTAAGCGCCACCAAAAAAAACCTACAGTCTGGAGCCGTTCGCGACCCCGCTCCTGGCTACACCCAAGACGTTTTAAAAGTCAAGGATTAGCAACAGGAACGATGAGCTAGCAAATTCATCACACACATTTGCCATAACGTACACAGCCTAACCACATATTACTTTACTCAGATACCTAAGCAGGTAGAGCACCACGCCTTCAGCCGCTTGCCCGTGATGAGCCTACACCCCGCAATCAAAAAGATGGCGACGGCTGGATTCAAATTAGCAGCCCCAAGGCACAGCCCTGTGCTCTTCCACTTAGCTACGCCATCGTTGGGTGAGGGGGTGGGGTGGGGTAAGGAGTGGGGGGGCTGTGGAGCGATTCTTGATTGGCCGAACGCTTGAGCTGTGGAGCTCGAGCGGTCGAGCTTGAGGCCTGTGTAGTTGGGCAATAAACAAGCCTGAGCGTAGAGGCCTCGTTGTCGGGGCCAGTTTTGTGTGTTTTGAGCTCTGCTAGGCTGTGTGCCACAGGTTGGGTGCGAGTCTAAACAGATTTAGATGGCAGGTTAGGATTGGTGAAAATCGACCAATAAGGGCGTACATCGGTAACTGGCGATCGCATACAAAATTGAAGTGTGCGTCGTCGATCCATACCAAGTCATCATCATTACTACCTGGTAAAAAGCCAGCTTCTAAGTTGTAGTCAGAAGTCAAAAGGGCTCCAACAAAATTCTGATGGGGTCCCACCAAAATGCATAAGGGGGTCTGGATAAAATTATGCTGTGCATAAACCACTACACACTGAATCAGTGATTGATGTGCTCCACATAGTATTTGAAAGATAAAAGACGCAGGCAGCGTTGGCGGCGGTGCTCGGCGTGGTGAAGTTGCCGCTTTACCGGCTGCCAAGCAACGGAGGCGGTCACTACAGACTACTGGAGAGGTGGCGTCTACGATGAAGACTACCAAGACAACCAATGTGGAAGGGGAGGCCAGAGATGATGAACAAGATCATGGAGATCATGGAGATCATGGAGGAGGCCGGAGATGACGGGGGAGACTATTAATATACAAGGACTGAGGCGATGGATTTGGGGGAACGATTGTGGGTGACCTCAGAGGTGCCATAATCGTCGAGATTGCTACCACAGAGACGCCTGGTATTATAAGATACTGCCCAGGAGCTAGCTGCCACAGAGGCTATCGTGGGAGAAACCGTGGGAATACCGAGACGACCAGAGCTTCAAGTCGTAGACACATATCGCAGCATTCATGTTCAATTTATTTAGACTATGGTCACGTTGGAGATAAGCGTAATATTAATGAAGGAAAAAAGAAAATGGAATTCATGTGTTAGAAGCACATGCAGAAGTATCTGTAGCGCAGGTATTGAAGAAGACTTCTGCTTCTTTTACCTGGTAAGTTCGCACCACAAAGCATCTCAAATGCTAGTAGTACAAACAAACCGCATTTGTAGTTGTCCAGTTGAAAACCAAATTCAGATTCGTACGTACGAAGCCGATATCGTGTTCTCGAAGTTGGAAGTAGCGGAATTACAGTCTGCGCGACACCCCGGACGTTGGCCAAATAGGAAGAGCCCATTGGATCGTACACGAGGACCTCAGAGCTCGCGAGCTTTACCATTATACTGCGCCAATGAATGCCGTTGCAGTTAATAGGGAGCAGCACTATTTCATTCGACAAATCAAAAAACAATTTGGCGAGCTCGTGGGTGTCAATAGATACTGCGCCTTCAACCACAGCCAGCATAGTTGTAGGTTTGATGCAGACTACCTTCGGCCCACTGAACAATTTCTCGAGCAAGATTTCGAAGGTTGCATCGCTAAAAGAGCCCTTCCCAGCAATCTCAATTAGCTCCATCTACACGTCCCAATTAAAAAAAAACGAGGTTAGCTAGCAGTCTCGATAAGAAACAGAAATAGTAAGAGTAAAATGTACCTGGGGTGAGAAAACAGGGAGGACTTTCAAGCGGGATTCGAGAGTTTGGTCTTTGATAACTCGAAAATGTCGATCTACATTGAGAGTAAAGTCAACTTTAGTGATCCACACGAACGCTTTCTCTAGCGTGTCAATGACTTTCGTAACTTCATGCCACCGCTTCATGGCTGCGACGGTGGGCGGAGTCAATATTCCCACTGTTGCAACCTTCACCACCATACCCAGCTCTCCGACGCCTTCGCGTTTGTTTTGAAACGAGGATATAGCTTTTTGGCACTGCCTAATGACAGACCAAGGTAAAATTTGTACCAACTTGTTGGGCGATACAATTGCTTCCTTCTGCATTTTCCGAAGCTCGTACGCAGTAACCTTCGGAGCTTTCAAAAAGTAGAAAAGCCAAAAGTTCTTGCACAGCAATGCAGCCTTATATGTAGTGTCCTTGGAGAAAAGTGAAACCAACATACCTACGTGGTAATGATCATCGTCATCACTCTGGATACCATCGGGGACATCCAGCCCGACCTGTATAGCCTCCTGTACGTTCTGCATGGCGTCTTGTAGACACTGAGAAACGCCTGGCAAGTGCTGACCGCCTATAGTCTTGCCCTGAAAAACATTGGAAACCTCTTGGGCGTCCTGCAAGGCATCCTGCACGTCCTGGGGCATGTAAAATTCTTCCTGCGACGCGTCCTGGGCGTCCTGGACGTCCTGTGGAGACGCGGATACGTCCTGCGAAGCGACCTAGGCGTCCTGGACGTCCTGGGGTGATGCGGATACGTCCTGCGACGCTTCAGGCGGGCTCGGGTTGTTCTGGGCGTCCTGCAAATGTTCTGGTACACCAGGAACCACCACCACAACGTCCGCTGGCCCTGGCTTTGAATATCGTTCGATAAACCGACGGACCCATGTGTTTTGAGAGTTGGGATTGGTTATATCTGCCGTAAATTCTTCAATGTTTCTGCAATAATGCAACATCTCCGAGAAGGTGTCTCTGCCACTTGCACGCATATTATCAAAGTAATCGATAATCCTCCCCTCGTAGGGCTTCGTTTTGTACTTCCGCCCTCCTCCTTTCCTTCGCTTTCGATGTGAACCGCATTCCTCGTCCAGTCGGTGCCAGTACTGTTCCTTCCAACCTCGGAGGGTGCTATCGTAGACTCCCAGTTCATGAGAGGCGTCACGGAGAGTCCATTCCGGGTGAGATTGCCATTGCCGCAGCAGCTGAAACTTCTTCCGCTCTGTGCGCTGCGTACACACACGCCTCGACATATTCTGCGTCTGTTGAATTGTGACCACTCGTTTTTCAATCCCAATCCTTTCACATTAACTCGCGGGACTTATTGTGAACTGGCAGTGGGTTTCACATTAACTCGCGCGACTTATTGTGAACTGGCAGTGGGTTTCACATTAACTCGCGCGACTTATTGTGAACTGGCAGTGGGTTTCACATTAGCTCGCGCGACTTATTGTGAACTGGCAGTGGGTTTCACATTAGCTCGCCCGACTTATTGTGAACTGGCAGTGGGTTTTGCAATAAAGGTTCTGTATTGATAATAAAATAATGAGAATAACAACAGCAATGGTTTAGTCGTATTAGTTCAGCAGGGCTTGCATCTGAAGTGCGCGGGATGATAACGGAGGTCTTCCTACTTGGCGGGATGACGGCGTACCAAACAAAGTGTCATCTGTACTGCGAGTCCACTCCACAGGTCTACCAGGACCAAACACGTTCTCGGAGTCTTGCTCCATACACCTTGTGGCAAAATCGGTACTTCTCTCGTTTTCAGTTGCTGTCGACATATAGGAAGCAGGGGTGTAGCTGAACTGTTGACTGATTTCGTGATGCAAGTTTGGCTGGTTCGGTCCTGGGTGTAGCTGCATCGCAAAGCCGTCTTGTGCAGGACCAGGCACGAAATTTCTATAACTAGTCGATACATTCGTCGAAGTCAGTGGATATATAAACCCTGGACTCCATGCATTCAGCCATTCATTGTTTCCATTCCAATTTTCACTGGCGATAACTCGATCGTAAGAGTTGTTGCGGTTTGTGGTGTTGTGAATATGCCCGTAAAAGCCCTGGTCAATTTGCGTCGAGGGTAACATTCGAACACTACCATCCTCGAAAGACTCTCTATCCAACTCGTGAACATGTCACAAGTGCTCTTGCCTATGTCGGAACGCACGAAACTGAGCCTCAGCGTCAATGGTGACTCCCAAATTGCTCCGATCCGATACAGAAGCCACAGTGTCACCTTGGCTTTTTCTCAGCTTCTTTCTTGCTCGTCTACACATAAGTTTTTCCCCAAAGCCAACGTTATTTCCAATCCCGAGGACCGATCTAGCCACCACTATGTGAGAACATATTCCAAACTTAACGTGCATTGAGCACGCGCATTCGTTCTCCTCAGCATTCACTAGCCATCCATTGGGAGGCATATTTTGTCGATGTGCCCGCCTCGTAGACCATTTCACGCTATCACAATACAGGCAAGAAGCTTTTCGTTTTTGTGACTTGTCTAACAGCAAGGATAGAAACGAGAAATGTTCGGATTCTTGGTCGCAAATACTAACATTCGCCATTTCCCGCATGGATGCCATGGCTTCTGCATCCATATGCATTTCCGATATATGCATCACACGCACTTGTGCTGCATCACGAGTCCGAAATACCATTACAGCTTTGGCTTTCAACATCCACTTAGCCGTACGTTTGATTTCGGGATTGGGTGCGGCGATAGATGCTGAAGGAGAGGCAACATCACAACCTACATCTTCAGCCAGAGTAATCATACTTCGGATCAACGTGCAAATTTCGGAAGCTTTCCGCTGTACATGACGTTTGACAGTGGCGTTAAATATTTCACAGGGATTGTTTGTCGTAGCGTAACTAGATGGAGAGTGATAAATCTGCCATCTCCAAAAACGGCTTTCAATCCACTGTTCTTCAAAGTAATCCGCAAACGCTTTGAGGCATGGTTCCATTCTCCACTCGGAAATAACGCGATCTTTCACACTGCAGTACTCTGTATAGTTTGTCGTAAAATGCATATCCATAACTCCTGAAAATACGGAAACCCCCGGGCCTGTTTCAAGGTGTCTTGTCCGCTTGTGCACGTTATAAAGCACATGAAAAAAACACATCAAGTATTTGCTTTCGCTAAATACTGTAACGTTTCGCAACGCGTTCAGCTGTGCGTCTTCTGCGTCTCCCATGATAGCATCCACGCGCAGCGAAGCCCAAATATCCTTTGGTACAGCTTTGCAAAACATCCAAATGCCAATTCGTACTCTCGGTGAGTTCTAGCACTAACTATCAGGATGGTAGCAAGGTGGTACGTGCGCGATCGATCAGTAAATCCACAAGTTATCACTGGGTAGCCCAGGTCAGTGAGCTTAAAAGTAGCGTCGGTGTGGAAAAGTCTGAAGTGGTCATCACTACGGAGCTTGTTAACTTTTGTTAGCAAGCTTAGAGTAGAAATTCCCACAACTAAGGGGTCCTCGTCAGATCCTTTTCCAATTCGAGGAAATCCATCGTCTTCAAGTTCCGGAGCAAACAGGAAAGCTTTTTCAGCGTCGATTCCGGGGTAGTAAGGATACTCCTTTGCCAACGACTTCACACCTTGCCGTGTGCTACGCGTCAAACTCTTCTTTCGTAGACGTTTCACGCAATCGGTAATTTGTTGTCGTGACGGCAGCCCCAACGGCGAAGCCGGTATGTCTGGCGCGCGACGAAGACTGCTCCATATATGCCGAGTTTGCATACCACAGGCATCCATTCGAGTTACAAACTCCTTCATTTCTGTGGTTATAGGCACACGATGGGCACCAATGCATGCTTCGTCGCGCAAATGATTTTCGTCGTTCGTGTAGATGTGCCAAGACGAATGAGACGTGCACTCCCATGTTTTCCACTGTACAGCACACTGTGTACCTCCCAGTACCGCTTCCTTCTTGGCACAGGATGGACTCGTGCATACCATGCGCCGCTCAAGCATTGCATGATCACCAGGGCATATTTACAGTTGATCTCACGCTTCGCATAGATTGAAGAGCAGCAAAACATCTCGGCTCGGAATTTTGTAAAGCCGTCACTGGATGTATGCTCCGCCAGCTTCCTCCATGCTATTCTCGGCATTGCTGCACTACAAAGAGTATAAGCACCCACTGTAGGCGGACGTGTAGAATGAGGAATAAACACACAGAGCAGTGCGGCCACGCAGTACGGTGCTATGAATGGTTGGTGTATGGTGCGACTTGTGATTCACTTTAACTCGCAGACGTGGTCATCTGCGTCATTACTAATTTACCAATCTATTTTGCTCGAGCCCGCAAATCTGTCTGATGACGCACCAAAACGGCACTTTTATTTTGCTCAAGCCTTTTTGGTTTTGCTCGCGCCCCATCTCGTTTTGATTTCACCCCAAAAAGTGTTTGTTGGCACCCCGGTCTCTCAGCCTCATTCGTAGTCTTTCCAGCGCGTACGTCTGGTGGTTGTATGGTATCCTCTTGTATTGCGAATACTCCATAGCTTTGAGTGTCGTCATCGCGATCACTGAATGTCGTATTGATCTTCCTTGAGCTCATTTCGATAGCAGGGAAGTCTGGAACAGCGAAGTAACTCGTCAAAAGTCGAGCACTACGTAGTAGCACGCAGTACACTCCTGGACACAATTATTCGGCCACCTCGTCTAGGGCCCATAACTCAGTCATTTTTTATTATTTGACGGTGCGGTTTTCACACAAGTTGCAAAACATGCTTTGAAATAGCAAGGATGTCCTAACGCTCGCATTTTCTTGCACTTTATAGGGAGGCTCACATAGAAAAAAGAGGTTTGTCAAGGTGGTCACAATTTACGGCCAGTTCAGTATCCCTGTACAGTTCGTTGAGAGATCTGTACAGATTATGTATATATGATTTGTAGTGGCGAAATGCGAGCGAATGCCAGTGCAGTTAATTTGTACAAAATGTCAGTGCAGTAAGCAAGTAAGTTGGGTCATGCAGTAATGGAGCTAGAACAAACACAGCAACCGCTGCAATTGCCTCACCGTATCTTAAAACTAGCTGGTATCTATGGCTTCCCCATCCCAAATGCACCAGAAAAATGGATCCGTATCTAAAAAAAATCCAAAGTTTGACGTCACTAAAGTGGGGTTTCTCTAATGCCTTACCCGATGACGTACCATTCACCAGTCCGATAACTGCCCGCCACTTGCATCCGCTATATTGACATGGCGTCTGTCGTGACCCTTAACGGCATGGACGTGTCCGCTCTAGACGAGCGCGAGTACGAGAGCTTCACTCTCTGCAACTCTCTGCAAGTTTTGGTCATTTCAGACCCCAAAACAGAGAAATCTGCGGCCGCCATGGACGTTCATGTGGGTCACCAGAGCGATCCGGAGGAGCTCCCAGGACTTGCCCACTTCCTAGAGCACATGCTGTTCCTCGGCACAGCCAAGTACCCGGACGAGAACAGCTACAAGAAGTTTCTAAGCTCTCACAGTGGCCGAAGCAACGCGTCGACGTCTCAAATGCACACTAATTTCTACTTTGACGTGCTCAGCGAGCATCTCCACGAAGCGCTGGACCGTTTCTCGCAGTTCTTCATCGCCCCACTGTTCACGCCTGGAGCCACACAGCGTGAGATGAACGCTGTCAACTCGGAGAACGCCAAGAACCTGCAAAACGACCACCGACGACTATATCAGTTGCAGAAATCGCTGTCCAATCCGGATCACCCGTTCCACAAGTTCGGTACGGGGAATCTAGAGACTCTGGGCAAGATCCCAAGCGAAAAAGGGATCGATGTCCGAGCAGCGTTGCTGGACTTCCATGCCACGTACTACTCGGCCAGCATCATGAAGCTCGTGATCTGTGGCAAGGAGAGTTTATCAACTCTGAAAGGCTGGGCAGAGGAGCTGTTCTCTGAAATTAAAAACACAGGTCGAACCTTCCCGACGTTCGGAGATGCAGTGCCATTTGACGAGTCCAGACTCGCTCGTGTGGTGCATGTAGCTCCTGTGAAAGACCTTCGTGTCATTGACATCTCGTGGCCGCTACCGTCGCTACATTGGGACTTTTTGACAAAACCCACGAAGATCTTGTCGCATTTAATGGGTCATGAAGGCCCGGGCTCGATTCTGAGCTACTTGAAGGCTCAAAAGTGGGCAAATGCGCTCTCTGCTGGACTCTTCCGTGACAACGAAGACTGGGGGCTATTCTGCGTCAAAGTCGACGTGACAGATGCAGGCATCGAGCATGTAAATGACGTCGTTGAAGCGGTGTATCAGTACATCCAGACGCTGCAGCAAGAAGCTCCTTTTGAGCCCTGGATCTTCCACGAGACACAAGATCTAGCACTGCAAAACTTCCGCTTCAAGAGCAAAGAGAGTCCCATCAACTACACGAGCCACTTAGCGAACGTCATGCATCGCTATCCACCCAAGTACATCCTTTCCGGTGGCTACCTTCTGTATGAATACGATGGTGATAAAGTCCAAAAGATACTGGACCTACTTACTCCGCAACGCATGCGTCTTACCGTAGTAAGCAAGACGTTTGAAGGCAAGACTCAGTGTGTGGAGAAATGGTACCAGACTCCGTACTCAGAGGGCTCTATCGATGCTGAGTTGCTTCAGCGCTGGACGTCGCCTGCACTCAACGTGGCACTGAAGCTCCCTCATCGCAACGAGTTCATCTGCAGTGACTTCCGTATTGTGACTCCTCCTCGCTCAGCTATTGGTGACGATACGACTGTGTCTCCTCCGATACTACTACAACACGATGAACAGTGCCGTCTTTGGTACAAACCGGACATTCAGTTCCGCAAACCCAAGATGATGATGCACTTCCTGTTCTACTCGCCTTCTCTATCGACCACTCCATACCACGCAGTCCTCACGAGTTTATTCGTACGGTTTCTGAAGGACAAACTGACGGAGGTGTCTTACGATGCTGAGCTCGCTGGGATGGAGTACGAGATCGGCTTTAACTCCCGTGCTTTGGAGCTGCATGTCGGGGGATATTCCCACAAATTACCCACGTTGTTGTTCAAGGTCCTCCAGCAAATGTTAGAGATGACAAGAGCCGAGTACAAGTACGAAGACGCGGTCTTTGAGCGTGTGAAAGACCGTACGAAACGGATGTACGAGAACTACTTCCTGGAAGAACCGTACCAACACGCTGTTCACGTCGGTAGCCAGCTGCTGGAGGTCTCGAAGTGGAGCGTGGACGACAAGATCCGTGCTATCGAACACCTCACATTGTGTGATCTAGCGTCTCACAGTCAGTTCGTCTTCCAGCAAGTGTTCGTTGAGGGATTCTTGTACGGGAATCTGCAACAAAACGCCGCTCCAGCATTGATGCAACAAGTGTTGCAGCAGTTTAACTTCGGGAAAAGAAAAGGCAGTTTCCCTCTATTTGCCAGTCAAGTGACCAAGCCGCGGGTCGTCCAACTCGCCGATGCCGAGGCGTATCGCTTCCAACGTCGAGAATGGAACGAAGCCAACCTCAACTCGGCGATCTGCACTTTGTACCAACTAGACTGCGAGACGGACGGCAGTACGATGTCTCTACGTGCGCGTCTCGAGCTCTTTGCGCACATTTTCAAAGAACCTTGTTTCAATCAGCTTCGCACTCAGGAACAGCTCGGGTATCTCGTCTTCTCGGGGATTCTACGCATCGAGGGCGTCGACTACTTCCGTATCCTGATTCAATCGGACGTGGCGTCTCCACAGCTTCTGGACCAACGTATCGAGTTGTTTGTGGCTCGATTCCGATCGATCATTGCGGAAATGTCGTTAGAAACGTGGCAGAAACAAGTGAACGCTGTTGTGAAGGCCTTGTTGGAGAAACCCAAGCACGAGATGGAGGAATCCATGCGTGCGTGGCGTGAGATCGCCAACGAGACGTTCGTGTTCGACCGTCGACAGCGCGTGGCTGCGGTGGTGTCGACTCTACAGCCTCGTGACCTCGTGTCGTTCTTCGACTCGTTCATCGCTGTTAACGGCGAGCGACGGAGCAAGCTCAGCATCTGTCTGTATGGGGCTAAGCACCCATTCCCGGTGCTGGTAGGGGGCGCGAGCTCGCGTTCTACCGTCACGTCCACCGGTCTGACTGCGGCGATGCTGTTGCAGCACCAGGTGGAGACGGAGAGGAGTCATCAGGTCAAGGTGATCGACGACGTCGCTGTGTTTAAGCAGCAGATGCCGCTGTTCCCGGAGCGAGCCACCAACAAACCCACCGCCGCTAGACTGTAGACTCTCTACCGGTCGACTTGACCCTACCTGCATAATACACACGTTGCAGCCGCTTCAAGTTGAAGAGCTCCGAGCTTATTGATGATGTCACAGACTACCATCTACCCCGATGTCTCATGGACATCCTTAACCTACATTCGTGTACAGTTTCCGATCCTATACCCCAACCATATATTATGAAAGGTTATTTCAACTGATTCAAAAAGACCATTAAGACAATGAAAAACAATGCATCCGATTCATAAGGGTATAGATAATAAAATTACTTATCCAGAGTACTCTACAGTATAACCGTCATTATTGTGATGATGGAATCTCGGGAGGACTCGGTCATAAGTCGCCGCGCCGACAAGTCCATGACCAGTGTCAGCCCCCAAGCTTCTCCTCGCCCCACGGCCGCGCCTGGCTCCCCCTCCATGCTTACAGCTATCCAAACGACGTTCCTGCCACCGAAGCCGGCGCTGCGTCCTCACGCGCGGGCGTCCGTTCCGAACCTGCACACTTATAATGCGGCGCCCTCTGATGTCCCCAGTACCGTAAAGCTTCTGAGCGAACTGGAACGGTCCTGGGCCATGTTTGCCGCCTCCTGGAGAGTCGTGGACTTGTTCGCTGGCCTCCAGATCTGGCAAGAGCAGCCCAAAGACACCGACAACGGCCCGGAGCCGCTGAATAATGTGCTGCTGTCCACTGCGTCCGCTGGATTGGTGACGTTTCTAGCCGGACACATCGGCGGCGGTGGCTTTGTCGTGTCATTACTACTCACGCTGTTGGTAGTGACTGCAGCGCTCTGGACGCTGTCCAATGCTCGAGCCAAGAGTGCAGTACCGTGCTTTAAGACGCTGCAAGTGGTGGATGGCTCGCCGTCCGAGATCTTTATGTACCTGATGGGCATCAAGAATTATCCGGTCTGGGATGCATCAGTGGAGAGGGCGGAGGTCGTGCACACGATTGATGACCACTCGGATATTATCCACATCGTCTACAGACCTGTGTGGATGTGGCCTCTGTAAGTACCGTGATGGATTTTTCATCTGGGTTTTATTCACTTCTAACGGGTCATGTTAAAAATAGATGGCTGGCACCGAGGGATTTATGCTTGCTGAGGTATTGGCGTCGCGCGGAAGATGGATCTTATGTCATTTGTATGCAAAGTGCTTTACATCCCGAGTGTCCTCCAATGCATGGACTAGTACGGGCAACATGCAAGGGTGGAGGTTTTATCATTTCACCCAGTGTCACCCAAGGAGATGAGTTAACCTCTTTGGTCACCAACGTGGTGCATCTGGACCCTCAGGGATGGGAAGGTCAATTGCTACAACGTTTAAACATCATGCACTTGTATGTACGACCACAAGTTTTAGCGTTAACAGGACTCCGAGACGTCATGGAAGCGCGTAAATACGTGTGTCCGAATGTCCCGGAAGAGTTCTCAGCGGCTCTTGCAGCGTCAACGGAAGAGCAGGCGAACACTTCAGTCCAGGGAGACACTAATGCTACAGACACTGAAGCTCCGGTTTCTCGGCTCGAGGAGTTCCCGAGTAATGTACCGCGCTCTATGTGGGCCGAGCCGGACGGCGCAGCGATGATGGTGCGCGGTCCCGACTACATAACCGACCGACGGAAGATCCCGTCGCAATCTCCGTTCTTCCGTCTGGTGGGATTGGACCTTTTCGAGTCTTCAGAGGCGGTAGAACACATCGCTTCGCGTCCAGACAACTCGGTTCAACGCGAGTTGCGACGTCATGAAGAGCAAGGAACAGAGATGCCATTTACCTTCGTGGTTAACTTTGTAGTGCCGGGTAATCCGCGCATCAACTTGGTGCTGTACTACCAAGTTCCCCACCCTTCGATATTGACCGATGGCTCGCCTTCTTCGGAGCTTATGGCGGACTTTTTGGAAGGTTCCGACGAGTTCCGTAACGAGCGCTTCAAGCTCATTCCCTGCATCGTAGAGGGAAGCTTCATCGTGCGTCAAGCTGTGGGTTCTACCCCAGCTTTGATCGGTAAAAAGCTGCGTCAACCGTACTTTAGAGGCAAACAGTACTTCGAGTTGGACGTGGACATTGGGTCATCAGCGGTGGCCAACCGCGTGGTCGGTCTGGTGTCAGGGTACACTAAGAAACTGGTGATCGACATGGGCTTCGTACTGGAAGGCCAGAACCCCGAGGAACTACCTGAACGACTCTTCGGAACTTGTCGTTTGGTGCATATCGACCTAAGTGTCGCCAAGAAGCTCACGTGAAAAATTAAAGTAGAATCAGTGATAGAAACAGGAGGCTTTAACCCTCTATATCCCGTTAGAAACGGTATCGTAATGCATGTTGATCCCATTTCGGCCACAATATAAGAACCAAGATCATGGCTACAAGGTCGCCTTCGATTTCTTGGAGCTCATCACAGTCATTTCTAAATTCCTCGGGAGAGACACAGCAATGTCTTTTCGGTACATTTACGCAGATCTGGATGCTTTGAACCAGGACGTGTGCAAGTACATGCGCGCGCACTCGAAGGATTTCTCCGACGCTGAACTGACCAAGCATTTCCCTATCAGTGCGCACAAACTGACCACGTTTCTATCCTGTGGTGAAGCGACAACGTCTTTTAGCGGAAGCTATTCCTATCGGAAACTTAAGGATGTCGAAGCGTTTCGTGGGAAATGAGACCCAAAAGCGCGTCCCAGTATCGAACACTTGGCCATCTGCCCAAGCCCAAGCGGAATCCCGAAAATACCGAGACGCTGGTGCTAGTTGCGGGAAAGTTAGCGGGCTCAGTACTTCTTGGAGTGGATAAATATTTCGAAGCTGGGTGGAGGGTCCACTGCTATTGCTTTCGAGATAGAGACTCCAAGGTGTTTGATCGACTGATGTTGGAACATCCAACACAGTTCAAGTGTTTCTACTTGAATACTTCGGTTAGAAACCTGATAAAGGAGATTTCAGGAGACTACGAGATGATGTTCACGGCTAGAGATTACCCGTGCGGTTGACGCAGTGAAAAGTATTCCGATGAAGTACAAAATATCAGATTTGTACGAGTACATTCACGAGCTGCAGGTGAAAGTTTTAGAAATGGAAACTGATTCGGAAGCTCAGCGTACAAAGCAACACGATACTCTGCACTCGAAGCTTCAACGACAACAAGAAGCTTTTGCATATCAACTCAGTAAACATGACGAGGAGTTCCAGAAACATTTAAAAGAATACCAGAAAACTGCAACAATTCATCGTAAACAACATGAACAAGTAATCGAGGAACGAGTCAAGAGTTGTACAAATGAAGTGGAGAGTGCGTTGTCTAACCTCGGAGAGTTGTCGGAGCGGGTTAAACAAGACGTTGAAGAGTATCAAAGAGCTCGACTCGATGAGGAACTTGCACACTGGCGACGAGACAATGTCACGAACAGTAATGGTCAAGGCACACTAGATCAGTCATCGCTGTTGGATGCAATCGACTTTGTATTCAAAGAAAATGGAGTTCCCTCTGGTATCAAGAACTGGAAAGCTGCTGTTATGGTACTGGTGCTTCACAAGATAACGGCGTGGCTCTCCTCTGCCAGCTTTGGGGCGGATGTGGTCGGTGTGCTCACAGCGTCACTCGCTGTTGTTATCATAGCATTGTGCTTCGCAGATACCTAAGTAAAGCTAGTATACCGGTACAGGTCAGTCCCTTTCCCTCATTTAGTTGAAAGGATCTTAACTCAACTAAGGACGATGTTCGCGCACATATGCGAGGCCGCAGCGGACAATATTCTCAAGGCCAGTTAGAGCTATCCTTCCCATTACAAATTGACGGAGTTTTTAGCAAGTTCAGGAGGAGAGATGATGGTGTTCCGAGGAACCTATTATACGTTAAATCTAAAGGACGTGTATGCCTTTCGAGACGCTGGCTGGGATCCACGACCAAAGAGTAACGTCGAGCATCGTACGCTGGAAAACTTCGTACAAGACGATAACGGAGCGTTGGGGACAGGAAAAAAAACACTTGTTCTACAGTAGGAGGAGAGCTGTCGAACTCGATAATAGACCGGGTCAAACTGTACTTCGTTGCTGGCTGGAGTGTTCAGTACTACAGCTTCCGCGAGAGAGGCTCTAAAGTATCCGATTGGCTTCGTGCAAAACATCCAAGATACTTTTAGAGTGTTTATCTGGGTGGAAGGATCAACAAGTTACTAAAAGGGACACGGGACAGAGTACAATGGAGAGGCTTGATTGGGTGGCTGGTGACCAGCGCTTTGTGCTGTTAAACGTCAACGAGCTATCTGCGAGCAATAAACTGTACACGAATGTTGAAGACGAGATCAATCTGACAGCTTTGACAAAACTGGTATGTGAAAAAAATCCAACGATAATGACGCATCAAGTAGCCATGTACGATCAATCGAACAGGCTTCCTGCACAAGCATTACTCGCTAATGTATGGGTACAGAGCAAGCAAACAACTGCAACTGAAGTAGCAGCAGTACAAGTTGAACAGGTCAAGCAGTTGATCTCAACGACACCGGCATCGACTCGGAAGACTTTGGTCTTAGTAGCGGTGGATAAATCGCTGACATTGCTCGACAAGAACATGTGTGATCACCTTCTTCCAGACCTTCTCTCCAAAATGTGACACGTCGAGATCTTCTTGTGGAGGGAATCAATAATCAGTGAATTGTTGAATGCTCTCCACACTTGTTGGAATCAGGTAAAGTTGAAGCCTCTGGATGACAAACTGGGCGTATTCGCGAGCTCAAAGCTGCAAGACCATGTCAACAACTCCACCGTTGTCGGAAGTTTTTCTGTAGATTCGAGGAGAGCGATACAAGAGCCGGTACAAGACAATCCGGATGATCAGCAGCAAGAATACGTCGATGAGCAGCTCCACCAGCAGAAGGCAGAATTGAGCGTAAACTTGGTGAGCAGCAAGACGATTTCTCGCAGAGTTTAAGCACCTAAGAGTAGCTACTCGGGAAATGGATACCAGGTGGAAAACAGCTTTTCGTCGCCTTGAAGACCACGTTGAGTGGGAATTGTGTGAGCAGCGAAGAAAAAATGAAGAGGAACGCAGCGAGAGAGAAAACCTTTTTGCGTTTTTTTTTCTAGCGATCGTAGTTGTTATTGTTGCGCAACATGCGGATATTCCTCTGTTGGACGTGGGCGAAGTCGATAAGTCATGGACGTCTGATACATATACAGACTCCGCCCAGAAACTGAAAAGGGTGGACCTTCAAAGTTCCCCCAGGTTATAAATTATGTACCTAATATGTAATATCACAATGCAAATGTCTCACATTTATTTGACGTCGCTCATTCTCACTTGGTGTCGACGCGTGGGGGGGGGGGGGGGGTTCTCCTTCTCCTCAGAAAAAACTATCCCGCTCTTCATAAAGCAGTGGCGAATTGTCTCTGGAGTGATATCGTCCCATGCTTCGTCAACCCACTTCATTCCTTGCAATTGGTCAACGTAGTAGATACCCTTTCCCTCCGGAGCCTTGTTTGGCATCGACTTGTCAGCCCTATCGCATGCCAAACTCATGTACCTATCGCGATAACCACTCTTTGCTGCCACAATAATTCCGGCGTCCATTGGCTGAAGCTATGATGTAGTGTTTGGCGGCAACTTCTGCACAGTGATGTTGGTGAGCTCACCGCTTTGAAGTTCATGAGACGTTGCGTTGTCGACTAACAGTAGAATGTCTCTGCCTGCTGCACGCATATCGCTATCAAATAACTTGATCCACTCCGTGTACAAAGTCCGCGTCATCCACGCTTTAGTATTATTCCGGTAGTAGAAGCCGAGTTCATCTCCATACTTTCCCTTGTAGCAGTGAGGGCGTAGAGCTGTTCCGATGTAGAAAACTGGACGCTTCTCAGATCCGTCAGCGTTAGCCGCCAACGCCACCGTTATTCTCGTTTTGTCTTTCTTTAGACCAGGAGTGCTCTTCATGCATACGCCCTTCGTCTTTGCCGAGCGATACAGGAGCCCAGTTTCGTCCATGTCCCACATGTCTCGCAGCGCGTAATGACGAGTAATATCTTGCATCGCCATCATCCCTTCGCGAATAATGTCAGCGTCCACAGACCTTGCCTCGCCATGCATGGTTCGAAATCGAAGGCCATGACGCTTCATGAAGCGCGACATTCACCCGTCAGATAGTTTCAGAGGAGGAGGGTGCTTTAGGCTCGCCATAATACGCTGGGCCTTCTTCGTAATGAGCCGACGAGAACGACAGGCATGAGCACTCTGACACTCCATCACAAACTCGCCAAGCTGGATCTCAAGCTCCGGGCAGCGTACACGAGATATCCGTCCTTTAGCGGTGGTAGCAGTTTGAAGCTTAGCCTTGATGATTGCTGCGTCCCGCAGGACCCTAAAGATTGTAGCATCGGCTTGAGGGTGCGAAAGCTCGAACGCATGTAGCGCCCAGCGCGCCAATTCGGACAGTGCCAGGGAGGGACAGCGACAATGTTTTTCAATAACCTTGCACTTCTGGTCGATAGTTGGCCAGATACCTTTTGTGCCTTTCGTCATGTTCTGCTCTGCTCGAAGACGTGCAATGATGCAATTGGCGGTAGGATTCGAAATTCAAACAGTTAGTGTGAACCACATTTGCGTGAGACAGACATCGCCTTCTGAATATGCTAAGCCTGATACAGCCGATTTTAAAAGGTTATAAGCAGGAAGTAGTTTTCAGTTTCTGGGCGGAGTCTGTACTTGGTGAAAGCAAATTGTTCTTTTAAATACAAGAACTGAAGTAGTCTCGCTGATGAAAAGCTGAAATCTCGGTAGGCAGTTTATTTTTTATCAACAAAAATAAACAGCATCTGAAGGGAAGACTTGCTTACTATTTTTAAGCCGACTACGGTAATCGCCTACCGTAACGGTAGGCGATTGTTATCTTTCAGGTATTTTGAAATGCTGAAATCAAAGTAGTACTTTTGAAGTATATTTTAGTATGAGTTACTTAGAGGCCTTGAGGGACACTTAATTATTTGTGTTAAAAAAAAGCAAAAAACTACTTGTTACCGGTAAGCAAACTAATGAATTTATAAAAAATACGAGGTTCTTCTAAGTAATACTTCCTCTGGTTGGAAGTAGTCAGTGGAAGGTTTTTTGATAGGTCATACGATAACCAAGAGGTTTTTATCAGCACTGAACGAATAGATATATTAATGTGCAATGCTGATTTGCTAAATCTGTATATAATGCAAGAGGTTAATATTTCTCAAAATTTATAAATATAGACTTATCGAGGTCGTGCTAATGCAGCCAGGAACATCGTCTTGGGAATGAACCTCTTGCTCTTCCAGACTCGGGGAGGGGGCTCCTCGCCGTCAAACACCAGGTACGAGCGCTTGTCACGGTCTGCATAGAGCTATTTGTCATCAACATGGTCCATGTTGTGCATAGGTTCGAATGCAAGCATCGTGTCATCGACAAATGACAGCGCATGCTCCTCACACTGTAGCTTATTTTTGGGTGTCAACGCAAGCTCGATGAGCGTTGTACGGCGCTTGAGCATGTCTTCCTTCACTGCCTGCCGCACCAAGTGTTTAGAAACCCCAGCGACTATTGCAGCCCGTCTTTCAACAGCTCTATCTTCGATGGGAACACGGGCCAGTTCTTCGCGCACTTCATCACGATTCTTGCGTTTTCTTCCGCAGTGCTTCTTCATTCTGCTCTTCTATTCACCTCCCATGATACCTACCTCCACTGAATATACGTAGCGCTTCCATATTGTGCTGATAGTGGTCGGATCACGCTTCACGCTCGCGGCAACCTTTGCGTACGTTCCTCTCGTCGATGATGGCCTTGCGTTATATAGCAACTAGATTAGCCTTTGGCATGTTTTAACTAGCACAGTCGTAGTTGAGCAGGTGTGGCGGGTGTTCTTGGATGAAAATCTGAAAGTAAGGCTGCGGAAAATGCAATAACTTCTGCCACATGGCTTCGATTGTTGTGAAATGAGTGGTGTTTGAGCGAAGCGATGCAGGACATTCTTTTTTGCCTATCCATACGAGCTAAAACAGGTTAGAAAATGAGTTAACAATCCAAACGTATGTTTCCGGTAAACATTTCCAACCAAAGGAAGTATTTAACATTGTTTTGGGACAGACAAGCAGTAAATGGATGGCCTAAAGTGCAGCCGAGAGAGGTGACTATTGCTTCATAAACATCGACAAAAGGCGAGCTGTTGCAGCATTTTCAGTAAAGACAAGTGGGTTCAAGCGAAAGCAACAAGATCGCTATTGGGCCAACTTGCTGAGAGTATTCTGGATAAGGTGGCGTAGACGAGTGACCAGCTGGAGATGCTACGACCCTGTGAAAATTGAACGAAGCATCCAAAGCTTGCGCTAGCTTATTACCACTGCTGCGGATGCCAACCCCAGTACCTTTGTCTTCAATAATGAGCGGCTTTTCGCATTGGCCTTCCTAGCAACATTCACGCAGCACTTATCACAGAACGTACGATTAATATTTTGTATCCCTAGGGTCAGTATGTGGACTATCGACTCAGGTAGCAATCGCGTAATTTAACCCGGGGTGCTACGTTAGATCGGAGTTCTCGGCACTGTCAGCTTCTATGATGTGGAGTCATGGGAGAATTATTGTCATCGAGATCGATGTCCGTTTGCACAAGCAATCATTAATGGCATCCGTGATGGTATCAAACGTGCAACAGAAACCTAGCCCAGAGATCTCGACGTGGTCCCAGATCCCGAATCCAGCGGCTTTGAAAACTGCTGCGGAGCTGGCCTGTCTAAGGCCAGACATAAGCTTTGGTCCTGCAGGCCACCTATTAATGGCTGAATCAATCTTGCCACACGGATTTGACTTAAGCGATTGTAGAAGTGGGGGTTGGTATAAACTAAGGCTAGGGCCAAGTAACTGATGAACAGGGGTTGCAATACAAGGCGGATGCATCCCCGGAGTGCAATATGTGGTGTAGTAGAACACACAAATATCGTCAGATGTGGATTCCTTACACAAACCACAACGAATCGCCGAGTTAGGTCGGCGGTTTGTATGGCCTGCGCAGAGGGTGGTCCCCTCGCGGTCCGGCCCTTCCGGGACAGACGAGTGGCTCGCTTCCACCCGGTTCCGACTAACCAAGTCAGATCACTTCCGAGGCTCCGCCGAGTTTGGTTCGGCTGAGCTCGTTCACAACCCTGTGCCCTCCACCAAAGGATGGACGACGGCGCGCGAGCGCTTTTACAGGTCACCGAGCGCAGAGGCAGCTCAGCTAGAAGTGTTACGGCACCCGGGCTATCCGACGTACCGGCCCGCTGAGTATGCGGGACTTTCTTTCGCGCGTAGCGAGACTTTGTCCTACCCGGACCGACCTAATCTCTTGGCGCTACCAGTCAATACCCTACAAGCTATGCCTCTCGAGTATTGACGGCAGGCATAATCCAGCCCTATGCAGGGACTTACCGGAAAAGTGTACACGTGTCTTGGACTAGGAAAATTCTGCTCTGTTATCTTCTGGGAGCCCTTTCGGCTCCCCCTTTAATGCTATGCTTCTCATACAAATATCTAATAAAATGTAGTCGTTTCGGATCTCTACCGACCCTTCAGCTGAGTTCCGGCGACCGCTGAGCTCAGCGGCTGTCCGGATAGCATATCCGGACAGATCGCCGAGTACTTACCGTGATCCTTGGCTCCTAAGCTCTGGGTTATCAGACCGAGCCGATTCTTGACCTAAAGTAGGTCGGCGTATGGTCGAATCTGGAAATCCCTACACCACAACTGCCCCGGTTATGATACGAGCCGAGCTGGTGAGTGTCTTAATCCTTCATTTTGTTCTGCCACCGTTGGTCCGTACTCGGCTGATGACGTCTCGCGGCTCCCCACCACCTTCTTTGGTACGTTCGTTGCTTCCGCTGTCACTCACTTGGCAGCTCCTTACTCTTCGCATGTTGTTCCAGCACAACCCGTGGCACCATCCTTCTTCTCCAACTCCTCGTCGAGGTGAAGGCGTGCCAGCTGTGTCGATTCCTCGACCCGTCGGTACTCGTGGGGTCAGCGACCGGCATGAAGCTGGGCTGGTTGACCTGACAACTTCCCATGAGTCTGACGCGGAGTCGGCAGAGTCTTCTCGCGTGCGTCTTCCTGGTCCACCGAGCTTGCCGGGCGACACCACTTCGGGCGCCACCAATCAGCCAAGCTCGGCTGCTCCAGTGAGTCTTGACTCCCTTATGGTCAGAATTAACGAGCAAGGGCATGATCGCCGAGAAGAATTGACCTTCTTGGCGAGGCTCATGGCTTACGGATTTACTCGTTCCGTGGAGCCCTCCGATCCCGTGCAGCGGCGAGCGATTTTGCATGCTGCTTCCGCGGGGGAACTGTTGGATATCTTGAAAGGCAACTACGCCGCTCTTGATTATCCAAAGATCATCGGCGATCTCCAAGCTGACAATCAAGCTGTTCAGGAGGAGAACCGCGCACTGACTCGGCGACTGGACTCGCTTGCTCTCAGCAATGTCGACTTGTCAACTCAGCTCTCGTCGGCTCAACAGCAAGTGTCTCGATTGGAGGCTGCTGCCACGCAATCGACTAATCTCCTCGCGTCGCTGCGAAAGGCTGTAGCTCTGAGTGAGGCAAAACTTGCTCGGGCCATCGCAGCTGAGCAGAGCAAGGTTGACGCTGCGTTGGGTCAGGCCCAGCTCCACCATCAGCAAGTCTTGGATCGGGACGCCGAGATCGACGTCCTTCTCCGATCCATTTCTGAGAGGGATGCGGCGTTCGTCACTCTTCAGGGCATTGCTTCCAAGCACTTCGAACAGCTGCAGGAGTCGGTGCGGTTGTACAGTTCCACCGGTACTCAACCCTTGCGGCACGGTCAGTCGGTGATCGCTGAGCAGCGGGCTGTGATCTTGCGACAGAAGCGGCTCATCCGTCGGAATGGTATTATTCCGATGCACGATCCTCACATGGCTGCTGCTGCTGCTGGCGGTGGCTTGCAAGTTCCTGGGCTTGATCCGTCCGACCTTCTCCTCAATGCCCGGCTGTGTCGTGTCTTGGAGTCTCGCTTTCCTGAGGTTCTCAACATCCCCGCTGGTGAAACTCGGCGGTTGGAGTTGATTGTCCATCCTCGCCGAGATGCTCCAGTGGCGAGTTCCATTATTGGTCCTAGTGTGGTTCCCTCAGCTAGTCAAGCGTCTTCGGCGACTTCATTGGCAGACTCGGCTGCGGCTCCAGTCAGCTCAGCGGCGGTAACAACCCAGGCTAAGCCGACTCTTGCTCAGCTTCACCGTACGCCTTTGGCAAACTTGACCTCGACTCAGCGGCTTCGGCGTTATGCCAACTTCAAGTCTCCCACTGCTGCAGGTCCTCGTCATCGTGCACCGGCGCCGCATCCGCCTCAACCGTACGCTTGTCCACTCCCCGGAGAGGATGGACACAAGGCTATCAGTACCCTTTTGCACTCAAGTTCACCTCAAGCTACTGTATCCGATGGAGGAAGGCCTCGCTCTGGAAAGTCCCGTCGTCGGACTCGGCGGAAGAAGGTTCGTCACCTTCAGCTGAGTTCTGCTACTCAGCCCGCTGTCTCTGCTCGCTCTGAAGACGACGATGACGCTTCGAGCGAAGCTGAGTTTGAGTTTGAGTTGCCTGAGCCGCCCGCCGACACCGTTCCTGTAGTTGCTTCGACGACTTCGGCGGGTTCTTCGTCTTCTGGTCCTCCGGTGACTTCGTCAGTCGCGGCTACTCGCCCACCGCCGATATCTTCATCCGATGTCATGGCTTCACTGCCTGTCCCGGCTACGAGCGTGTGTGCTCCAGGCTCGACTTCGCCCATCTCCGCTGGGTTGTCCCAGTCGAGCGCACCACTCAGCGTCGTGCTAACGGTGGTTGGACGCTCCCAGTCGCCCTCTCGGGGTCTGAGCGTATCCACCACGCCGACTGACTTAGTGACTCCGGCCGTGAGTGTCCTCAGACCATCTCTCCCTGTGACCACGGTCGTGTTGACGTCCCCATCTGGGCGCCCTATCCGGAGATCTGCTGCGACCGCCCACACTGTGACTGCTCAGCTGCTTGAGGATCTCGACGCGTCTGACGACGAGGTGTTAGGGCCTGGTGATGGTTCTATACCGTCCACCGGCTCGACGAATCCTGCCGCTGGGTCGCTCTTGGATCCCATTTCCTTATCAGAGAACTCGGCTGGCAGTCCTTCAGGTTCCGACTCAGCGACCGCAGATGCTCGTCGTTCTGCCCAAGCGAGCAGTCTTCATGCGGCGATCTTCGGTTCTGACGACGAGATGAGCGATAAGTCCTTGCCGCCGAGTGATCACCCCTCCTCGCGGCCTTCATCGAAGGATTCTGGTGACGGGACGAGTTCTGCCTCTGCGCCGGCTTCGGGGAAGCAGCAGCATCGCAAACGTCGTGCCTCGTCGAGTCCTACCGGTCATCGGTCGAAGCGATCCAAGAAGCACAAGAAGCACAAGAAGCATCACAAGACGCACCGACCCCACAAGCATCGGCAGCTTCCGTCGACTCCTGATCCAGCTCCGGCTCAGTCCATTCCGGCTGCTCCTTCGCCGAGTAGGCTCCCGGTTATATCGATTCTCTCTCAGCCGAGTTCGACTGCTTCACGTCCGGCTGTGGTCGCACTTCCCAGCGCGCTTACACTCCCGCTGGCGACGTTACGGACTCGGGCCTCGCAAGCGGTGTCCAAGGATTGTCGCCTGACTCTTCACATGGCTCAACTCCGCGAGGTACCATTCATGCATTTCGGCTCAACTCGTTGTTGGAACGCATTATTGGATACACTGAGCGGAGGGGTGCAGATGGAGCTCGTAGGGGGCAAGAGTCGTGTTCCACCTACGCCGTGTTCTCTTGACGGCATTCGAGCTTTCATGGCCGTTTTCGACCCGAGCCGTCCTTGTCAGCGTCTTCGGCGGATGCTCCCTGAGCTTCCTTTCTTCTTTTCTCCGTCGATACTGGAGGAAGCTCGGCGATGTTTGGCTTCTCAAACCCGGCCTCGAACTTTGATGCAAGTTCTTGGAGATATGTGGGTGAAGCTTCGTGGCGACAGTCCCTTGGACTCGGCGGGGAGGCCCATCCAGACAGATGGCCAAATGACTCGTTACTTCGTAGCTCTCTATGAGCGTCGTCATTGGATTGTCGAGTCGAGTGTGTTAATGGGTCTCCATCCTGACGTCAACCCGGCTGCCACGCCCGCCCAGCTTGCTGAGGTATACGAACTGTGGCTGGTGTACAAGCGCGGGCGCAAACGTCGTAGTGACACCTTGCGATTTTTGGTTGTTGCTGTCTACGACCAGCTTTACTCGGCGGTCACTCAGAAGCTCGGCGATGAACCTGCTCCACTGGTGGACGCAGAGGTTTATTTTGATCCGTCCGTTCCCCATTTCTCTCCCGTTAACCTTTCGTGGGTTCCTTCCGGGAGAGACTGGGTCCAGTGTGCTCACGATGTATTTCTAGCCGAGCCCTGGCGAGCTTGGTGGCTTAATGACCCGGCGGTCCATCCGTACAATACTTGCTTCCGCGCTCGGAACGTGGACTTCTTGGTTTTCGCTCCGCGCGGTATGGATCCTCAGGTTGTTGACGACGCGATTGAAGAAGATTTCGATCTTGCTGAACAAGCGCCTCCTGCCTATGCCCCGGGTGCTCCAACTCGGCTGAATCGTCAAGGCATCCATATCTTCACTGGGTCTTCGATCGGTGAGCTCGGCTCAGATGGCGAGAGTGCGTCTGCTGACGACTCGGCGGACGATGGGTTGGGTTCTCCCAATCTCCGAGGCGCGTCTCCGAGTATGTCTCCGTTCGGCACCCCACTCCCCAGTGGAACGGATCCTCAGCCCACTTCCGCCGCGTCGGGTCCTGAGGCACCTGGTTCGGCGTCAGATTCGTTGGCTAGCTCGGCGATGATACTTCTTGCCACGGCTGCGAATGTTGCATCTCCTTCCGCAAGTTCCCAAGGGATGACGTCTGCTACGACGCCACGCCCCCAATCGTCGAGTCCGCTGAGCTCTTCCCAGTTGTCTCCGTCGGGTTCAACTCACTTGGAATCCGGATCGCCGACTTTTTAGTTTTCTTCCTTTGACTGGGCGTCCCGTAGGTATCGTTCAGGACTTCATTTCGTAATTATTCAGTATATGTAGTTTCGACACAGTAGCATTCCGTCTCAACTCGGCCTGTGTCGTCCGCTGAGTTGGTGTAACTTTTGGTGCAATAGCTGTTAATCCTCATCTGCAACTTGCACCATTTGCAGACGGTTTTCGCGCTTCTTCTGTCGTAGATAGTCAAACAGGAGACCCCCACATGACAAATTCGACAGTAGTTCCCAAGTAGGCTCATCGTAGCCGACCCACTTAACTTTAAACTTCCGTTGTGATCGTGACGTACTTGTGGATAATGGTAGCTCATCGTCGAGAATTGCTTCAAATTCATACTGGTTTGTACTTGTGTCTGGTTCCCAGCTGTCTTCAGGCAGTAATTCTCCATCAAAGTCAAATCGCTGAGTCTCTTCGAGGTCGGCGATTAGCCTCGTCTTTGGTCTTTCGCCGAGTTCGGTGACTGCCTTCAGACGTGATACATGGACCACTGGGTAGAACCTATATCCACTCTTGTCGGGTAACTCCAATTCATAGGCGAATTCTTCCACCTTCTTCTTCACCCTGAATGGTCCATGCCATCGGTGGGCTAACTTCTTGGTCAGGCCCGACTTGACTCGCTCCATAAACAACCAGACTTGATCTCCTTCTTTGAACAAGGATTTGGTGGATTCATCGCCTGGTTCTGCAACTTCATCTTCGTCATCTGCTGTGTTGGGAATGGATCTTTTTTCCTTCTTGCTCAACGCTTCGTTGTGCTCTCGAGCTCGTCGTGCTTTCTCTCGCACTTGGAACTCAGCTGCTAATCGAAGTGCCACTTCTCGTTGTCTGTTCGCTTCTCGGCGCCAATCGACTGCGTCCGCCGAGTTGACTGGGCGTTCCTGTCCACGTCGTATTGAACTCGTCATAGCCTTGAGTGTAGACTTGGCGTCCCAACCATGCACCAGATAGAAAGGGGTTTCTCGCCGAGTCGAATCTCTTGAGTTGTTGATAGCGTGTACCATCTTCTCGGCGATGTCATCCCAGTCGGCTTGAAGTGGGTCTTCTACGTAGACCCGTATAGTCTGAACCATTGTCTTGACTGACCTCTCTTGTTGACCGTTAGCTTGTGGTCGGTAACTCAGCGTAGCTCTTGATCTCGACTGCATCATCTCGGAGAACTTCTGGAGCACTTCACTCATAAACCTTGGATCTCGGTCGTGCCGTATCAGAGAGGGAGCCCCGAACTGCCTGAAGACGCATTCCTCAAATACCTTGGCCACTTCGAGTGCTCCGGTGTCATTCATAGCCTTAGCGATAACGAACCCCGTGAAGTGGTCCTGGAACAGCAGCAGTGCAGTATTGCCCCGCTGAGTTCGAGGAAGGGGAATCACGAAATCCATTGACACGACTTGGAATGGATGGTCTGACACCACATTTCCCGGCGAATAACCTCTCAACTGTGGCTTGCTCTTACTAGTATTGCAGTCCTCGCAGGCCCTAACATGTTTCACCACGTCGGCGTAAAGACCAATCCAGTAGTAGTCGGCTTTGACTCGGTGATACGTTCTGACGATGCCTTGATGCCCTCCTTCGATCGAGTTGTGGCAGTTATGAAGTATTTCGTCGACCATGGCTGACGGAATCACCAATCTCAATGAGAGGATCGGTTCGCCGAGTTCGCCTAGTCGGCGGGCTTCATCTCGGCGGTATAACAGGCCGTCTTCGCTGAGTACAAAGACTTCTGCGACTTTGCCGGCATTCTGAGCTCGACGGTGTGTAAGGTCCTCCAATTCACCTCTCAGGTACGCCTTCAGATCGGCCCACCTGAGTTCTTCATCTTGTGCCTTCGCGATTCGTCGTCTCCGCTCAGTCTGTACCGTCACTGGATCAGTGTCGCTGGCATTCTGAGCTGTCTGGGCTGACTCCATCTGCGACCCTGTTTCGACATTCGGGGTCGTGTGGTTAATCCGCCGAGTCGACGCCCTGCTGACTTGTTCGAATTCATCTCCACTGCTTTCAAACGCGGATTCTCCAGGATTGGTAGACATGGCTTCATGATCCTGACTTCCTCCTCTCGCTCTAGCCGAGTCTTCATCCAGCTCGTCCTCAAAGTGAACTCGGCGTACTCGGCTACGAGTGACTGCCGTGACAATCGGTGTTTCCGCTGGGTTGTCTGTGGCGTACAGTTCTTCGGCTACGCGGTTAATCATTCTCAGCTCTGCTTTCCTATCCGTCCCAAGAATTACTCGTCCAGCTTTAGCTTCCAGTGCTTCTGTAGCGAGAGAATCAGCCGCTGCGTTATAGTGTCGCGCTATGTGTCGATACCGGACCGAGTTGAGTTGTTTCGTGAGATCCTTGTGCCGAGCTAGTTCCACTTGCAACGTTTCCTTTTGCATGCTATCACCCCCATGGATTGCTGGATTGCAAGCCGGGAGTCATCCACGATAACCAGATCGGTTATCCCTCGGTCAATCGCCGCCAAGACTCCATTGTCCATGCCGGTGTACTCGGCGATGTTGACTGTGGTGGACGACAGGTACGCACTCGCAGCAATCTCAATGTCCCAATTCGGAAGGCTCCACAGTATCCACGAACAACTGCCATACCCGCCGTATTTAGCCGTCTTCGCTGAGCCATCAAATGACAGCACGCATCCTGCAAAGTCAGCTGGTATTCGGGCATATAGCAGCGCTGGGTCCATTCAAACTGTCGCCGAGTTCTTGGATATAGGTTCCAGGTGCTTCAAGGAATCGTCGAGTCCGATAAACGGGGTTATCGACGCCTGGAGCAACTGGGCGAAGTCTACATCTCGCTCACGTACTCGTTTCACCTTCAAATCGTAGGGCGACAACATAACTGCGAAACTGACTGCGCGACCGTACAGCGACTTTGACTTAAACACCCACTCCAGCGTGGAGAAATGGGTGTAGACGTGAAGCGTCTTTCCCGCCAAGAGAGTGTAGCACACTTTCAGCAATTGCAACAGCGCGACTACTTCTTTCTCAGCGGGATGATAGCCGAGTTCGTTCTCCTTTAGTACGCGTCCGCAGAAGCGAACTGGGTGCAGCTTGTCGTCGTGTGGTTGCATCAACGTACTGCTCCGCGCCCACTCATTGGCGTACAACATTATGTGGACTTCTTTCGCCGAGTCGAAATGACGCAGAATTGGAGCTTCTGCTACCCGTCTTTTGAGCTCGGCGAATGATGCTTTTGCTGACGCCAGGTCACCCCCAGGGCCAAAGTCCGTATCCTTTAGCTGATAGAGTACTGCTCCGTAAACAGCCAAGTTATGGATGAATCGGCCGTAATAGTTGAGGGCACCGAAGAACGCTTGCATCCCCTTCTTCGATTTCGGGAAGGCGAGCTCGGCGATCGCGGCTATCTTCTTCGCATCAGCGCGTATGCCACTCGGCGTAATCTCGTGCGATAGGAAATCAACCTTGGGTTGGATAAAAATACTCTTGGTAAAGCTGATGCTAATTCGACATTCTGTGAACCGGGCTAGTAATCGGTTGAGTGTCTCCAAGCAGGCGTCGAACGTCTCCCCTCCAAAACAGATATCATCGACAAACGACCTCCGCTTGAACACCGGAATCAAGGAAGACTGGTCAGGTTCTCCATCAGCAAACATGTCGCCGTCCGGTCCATTGACCAGGTCTTGGACCGGATCGCAGTCAGCTTGTGATTGGTGGTCAGCTTCAAACTTCGTCAGCTGACTCTGCGTTGAATCGCTGATTCCGTCGAGCTCAACTCGCCGAGTTCCCGACTCGGCTTCAGCAACAGCCATTCGTTTGGCAAACAGTTGCCATCCTCCCTTTGGTTGAACGTATCCCCATAGAGCGTTTTCGATTACTCGCTGGTAAATCATAGGCGCATTCTTCAATCCAAATGGCATTCGTAACCATTCAAAGTGTCCAAGTGCACATACGAACGCTGAGATCTGTTGAGCTCGGCGTGTCATCAAGACTGCCCAGAATCCACTCGCAGCATCGAGCGAGCAAAACCACAAGTAGCTACCACAAGTAGCTTTCCAATTCGGTAAGCAGGTCATCAACCAGTGGCATAGCGTATTCCATCGGTGTCGTAACCGCATTAACCAGTTTATAGTCAATGCATAGTCGAATATCCCTACCATTTTTCTTGAGCACTATCACCACTGGCGAGGCCCAAGGGCTGCTCGAGAATGATATCAACCCAGCTCGAAGCAGCCCCTTCAACAACTCGTAAAGTTTGCTCAAGTGGCGGAGAGGTATCCGCCGAGCTCTCTGCTTAATGGGTGCGTGTCCTTGAACGTCGATGTCGCACAATGCTCCGTACGCTGGAGGCGGCAGGGCATTACCACTTGAAATCATTATCCCTTCGTGCTTTTGTAGCTCTGCCACCAATTTAGCCGACTGTGCTGGCGTATGACTACTCGACTTGACGTTTGCAGCGCCATAGTCGAGTTCGGTAGGTTTAACTTCAGTAAGATCGGGAAGGAAGGCCAGCTCGTGAGCGTAGTCCGTCAATTCCAAATCTGTTCCACTACGCTCAAAGGCGTTAATCGTACTATCGTCAACATCATCCTCTTGCTCGTCTTCGGTCGTAGCGATAGCCAAGTAGTGTTGTCTTAGAGTTTTCGTTGCGTCTCTCATCGAGTTGCACTCGTCACCTTCATCGTGTCCTAAATCGTAGTCAATTCCGCCGGGGTCGAACACCGTCGCCGCTGAGTTCGTCACTCCGATTTCAACTATAGTACCTTCCACCAGTAATACCTCTGGTAATTCATAGTTGTCGGCTGTGTCAGGGTCCGTATTCGCTGAGTTCACTGCGATGGTCGATCTGACTCCTGCGTTCTCAAACGTGGCTCCGAGGTAGATGGTATCATCGTCATATTGTCTAACCACTTTCGGACAGGTCGTATTTTCCATAGTCTCCAACGCTGAGTCCGTCGTAGCTGGGTCGTCGTTCGGCTTTATTCCTTCAGGCATTAATACCTCCCGATTATCATAGTCCTTGGTCGCGTCGGAGTGATCAACCGCTGAGTTGGTTGTGACGGCAGAACTAACTTCTGTGCATGCAAACGCGTCATCGGTATAGCTGGCATCCTCACCGCATGCTGTGCCCACGTCCGAGGCGCTCTCAGTGTTTAGATCTCCTGACGCCGAGTCCACCGCCGCCGACTGGCTTCCGGTGTACCCATCGCTGAGTTCACCGCGGCTGCAGAACTTGGTCTAATTATTCCAAACTTGGCTCGGTTGTCAGCAACGGGTTGAGCGTCACATAGGGCGTGTTCCGAGCGTTCTTCAAGGTCTCCTTCCGTTATAGCTGAGTCTTCAGTCGCCGACACGTCTTCCGTGGCCCTTACTTCACTTGTTCCTTCAATCGCTGAGTTCGTGTTGATGTCAGAAATGGCGCCATCGTCTTCAAACTTGGACAGCTGATAGGAGACATCTTGGCCATCGTGTAGCACCGACGTACGGTCCGCTCGGACGTCTTCCAGCTTGAACGCTGAGTTTATAGCCGGGTCACCCCTTGTCACCCCTGAAGTCGATATGACGTCTGCGTTACCGCGACGCTTCTCGTAGTCGCCGGCTTCAGTGTCGGCTTCGATCCCTTTCCAGCGTTCGGCGCATGTTAATTCTGATCCACTTTCCACTGGAGGAGGTCGTCTTTCCACAGCTGGCGGCTGGTGTGACAACCAGTCGTCGTACAGTCGTTGTTCTTTCTGCAGCAAATCTTTATCCATCGCCGACTCAAAGGCCAATATCTGCCAGTCACGGTACTTCGCCGAGTTCACGCGGACATATCCCTCATTGGCCAGTACTCCATGTGGCTGCCATTTTATCACATAAAAGTGAGGTGGGCACCAGACTGACGTCTGTCGTACGTTCGTAATCAGGACATGGGTTGGTCTTCCTCGGCGATTAAAAACAACCGTCGGAATCCAACCCTTCGTCCGTCGCACCCACAAGTCATGCGTCGACTCACTGGGTTGTCGCCTGGGCAATTTGAACTCAGCGGTCATTCGACTTTCGATCGTCAACCCGTCTGGTGGCCCGCATGGGACATTTGGTCCGAACTCGGTCTTGGTCGTGCATTACTTGATCGGATGAGTGGGATCACCATCTCATCGGGTAGCTTTACCGCCGAGTTGTACAGATCCAGACGGATCAGCTGGGATCATGAAGTCGGTGCCGATAATCGAATCGACTCCGGCATGATGAGGG
>NW_003303743.1:2271302-2275807 GCF_000142945.1 Phytophthora infestans T30-4
AACCAGTCAGTGTTGGCGGGCCGCCGAGTTTAAATCACTCGGCGCGTAAAGGTTTTGCAGGTCATCTGGCACTTGCGACTTGTCGACAGAGTTCTTCACGAACGCAGCCAGCTTCTTCATATTGACGAAAACAGCTCGCCCGGCCGGCTTCATGGACTTGTCTGCAGAATATGCAGCGTCGTCGACAGTAGTGAGCCGAGTGCCCCATCTTCCACAAGCTGCACAGGGTCCTCGATGGGTGTTGTCGCGTGATCCATCTCCACGGTTCGACTGTTCTCGTTGGTTGTACGGTCGCGGAGGTCGGTTCGCTGAGTTACCCCAGCTTCGGTTCGAGCCATTCTGGTCTCCCGCCGAGTTCTCTCGGCGGTCCGGTGTATTTCCTTTATCATTGGAAACGCCGGCGTCAATGTAGTCTTCGTCTTCCGCTGAGTCGTGTCCTCCGGACTGGTCCTCATCATCCCATTCGTCTTCGGAGTTGTACGGACTCGGCGGGTTCTGATCGATGAGTTCCTCTCCGTCGGAGTCAGCGTCAACGACAGTGACTCGGCGGTCGCGGTTTTCTTCCTTGCGACTTCGCTTCTCATCTCGGCGGCTCTGATCCTTCCGCTTGTCATCTCGGCCTCGTGCGATCTCGAGTCGGTCGCGTTGCTTCTTGCGCTTCTCGCCGAGGATCCGACGATTGATTATCTGTTCCACCTTACTGATGTCTTCCAACTGCAAGGGGTACATCAAATCCATCACATCGTCATCACCACAATGCAGCAGGAAGTGTTCGATATGGTCAGCTGCGTCGGCGCCACCCTTCTCGTACTGGATCTGGGCCGTCCGAGCATACCCGTTGAGTCGGATCAGGAAGTCGCAGATCGGTTCGTTGACTTTACGTCTCGCCGAGTAGTAACGAGTGCGGGCGGATTGGTCGAACTGTGAGCAATAATAATCCAGGAACGCCTCGCTGAGTAGTTTCCAACGTCGCTGAGTCTTCTTCGGCAGCTGCCTGTACCAACTCTTCGCCGGGCGTCCCAAGCATAGCGAGAAAGGCTCGCACCATGCACGTTGGGGCATCCTGGTGCTCTTCATCTCGTAGATGAAACGCTTGAGCCACTGGAGCGACGCGTCAGAGCGGTAGCGCTTTCCTTCGAACTCGGCGATTTTGTCGAGCGAGGCGTGGGTTCGGACTTCGAGGTACTGCGTCGAGTCCTCTCCAGTCGCGTCAAAGCTCAAGTTTCGGATGTAGTCCTTCACGGTTTCTTCACGGTTACCTCTCACGTCGAAGGCGTCGTCGTCTTCTTCATCCTCCTCGTAAGCCTCAGCCTCATCTGCAGCGTCATACAATTCACGGTAACGACCTACATTTCGCTGCCCACGACTCGGCGCTCGCTGAGTCGGGTTTAGCTTCAGTGGAGTCAGCATGTGAGAGTCTTCGAAGTACGGAGTTCCTTGCGTAGCGCGGAACACTTCACGTCTCTTCGTCTCCGGGGTCTTCGGCAAAGGAATCTTGCTCGGGTCCTCGCCGAGTGGTTTGAACTCGGCTACTCGGCTGTACACCTTCTTCGTTCCACCAGGGGCCTTCTCCAATCCAAACGCCACTCTCAGCTTCTTCTTCCACTGCCAGAGTTCGGCTCCGCCACGGGTCAGACTCCAGTCGGACAGGATGAGGCTGTTTGGTCGGCTGTTGCACCGATAGCCCATCGCCTTCAACAGCAACACAGTTTCTTCCACCAACTGGTTGATGTTGGCTGCACGCACCGGCTGAGTTAACTCGGGACCCAACATTGGCCACTTCGCCTGCGCCATCGCTACAGGCGCGAACATCATCATCCATTCCGATCTCGTTCTCATCTCCTCGCCGAGTCGAGCCAACACTTTATTGGCGCTCGGCGTATCGGCGTTCCTCGTCGCTTTCGGAATAAGGGGCGGACGGTCCCCTTGAGCAACGCCATGTTCTTCTTCATCTTCTTCATCGTCCGCACCTTCGTCGAGCTCGGCGGATAAGTTGCGCTCGACAGGACGTGGGGCTCCCATGCGTCCCACCTGCAGCGTCAACTCTTCCACCTCGCCAAGTAGCTCGGCGGTAGTCTTCGTTTCTCCGAGCTCAGCGGTCTCGGCCTTCTCTTCATACTCTCCTTCACTTGCATCTCCGTTCTCGCTCTCCTGGTCTTGGCCATCCTCGTCGAACTGGACGGTTCGTCCCACCTCCATCGTCATGGCGATGAGTCGTTGATCCGCCGGGTCCGACCCCGCGAGAGGCGATCCTCCAGCCGTCACTGGGCTTCCGTCGCTCGGAGTTGCTGATCCCTTGACCATCTTCACTCTTCTCTTTCTCTTCTCTTCCTCTTAACTTGGTTAGCTGACACCTAGAAAAACAAGCACACACTCCTGTTCCCGGGTCGCGGCACCAGTTGTGGTGTAGTAGAACACACAAATATCGTCAGATGTGGATTCCTTACACAAACCACAACGAATCGCCGAGTTAGGTCGGCGGTTTGTATGGCCTGCGCAGAGGGTGGTCCCCTCGCGGTCCGGCCCTTCCGGAACAGACGAGTGGCTCGCTTCCACCCGGTTCCGACTAACCAAGTCAGATCACTTCCGAGGCTCCGCCGAGTTTGGTTCGGCTGAGCTCGTTCACAACCCTGTGCCCTCCACCAAAGGATGGACGACGGCGCGCGAGCGCTTTTACAGGTCACCGAGCGCAGAGGCAGCTCAGCTAGAAGTGTTACGGCACCCGGGCTATCCGACGTACCGGCCCGCTGAGTATGCGGGACTTTCTTTCGCGCGTAGCGAGACTTTGTCCTACCCGGACCGACCTAATCTCTTGGCGCTACCAGTCAATACCCTACAAGCTATGCCTCTCGAGTATTGACGGCAGGCATAATCCAGCCCTATGCAGGGACTTACCGGAAAAGTGTACACGTGTCTTGGACTAGGAAAATTCTGCTCTGTTATCTTCTGGGAGCCCTTTCGGCTCCCCCTTTTTAATCCTATGCTTCTCATACAAATATCTAATGAAATGTAGTCGTTTCGGATCTCTACCGACCCTTCAGCTGAGTTCCGGCGACCGTTGAGCTCAGCGGCTGTCCGGATAGCATATCCGGACAGATCGCCGAGTACTTACCGTGATCCTTGGCTCCTAAGCTCTGGGTTATCAGACCGAGCCGATTCTTGACCTAAAGTAGGTCGGCGTATGGTCGAATCTGGAAATCCCTACACCACAAATACGTCTTTTGTTAACGAGACCCTCAGTGCATCTCAACATCGTTTGGACTCTATCGTGAATGACCAGTTTGAAATACCTCGCATGCCAGTGACTACTATTGACGCGACCTCCATCTAACCCACACCGGCGGTTATTAGCACGTCTCGCTGCGCCGGCTGATCTGCCTGTAGGGCTTCACATTTTAGTGGGTTTTAGTATTTTTGAACCAGTTGAACCGGTCCGTGAGATTATGCATACAGTACGCCAGTAGACAGATACCCAAAGTAATGGCGATGTCGATGGTGCAAATGATCATTGCAAAGGTTATGGACTCACTTAAAGAAAATTGCTCACCGTCGAGGGAAATGGCCTGTTCCGCGACAAACATGAAAAATGTTGAAAAGTAATTAAGTTTTAATGTTGTTGGTGGTGGAGCGATTTCCGCAGCCCTTTGCCTTTTCACTTAACTGCTGTTTTACCCCTTTGAATATCAGTCTGGCCCACTTAAGAATCGACAGCTTGGGTTTCAAGCCATAATATTCTTCAGAATTTTTTGTTTGGGAGCTGCCATACCTCTAAATAATCCTGAGATAACCTGTTTCGCGTGATATAATTAATTGCCAATAACAGCTGATATTGTGAATGCAAAGGCTCAATTTGCGTCGAGAATTTTGAGTAGCATTAGTTTTTTTATCGCAGTGCCATCAATTTTTAACCTTACTTATTGCAGTGGTTTCTACTTATTCCGGAGACATACGTGATATATGTCTAGCGTACTTTGGGCCTTCATTTGACTGACCCGCGTATAGAGTTTTTTTTTGCTAATTTCGATGCCACATAGAATACCCGAAACTTGTGGCCAATCATATGAAAAAAAGGCCAATTTTTGTCCAATTAAAAAGCCAAATGCGGGCCACATTACAATGAGGTTAAATCAAATTGTCGATTCTTGAGAGGGCCAGAGTGGTATTTAATTCTATTTTTTGTCCTCATTGCATACTGCTAACGATTTAGCAGGTGCCATGCTTTTTACAGCAAGTCGCATTTGTTCTCTTAATTTTATTCCTCGAATGTAGACGAGGTCGAATGATCCTCTCCGTAGCTATATCCCATTTAGTGATGCCCTTTATATAGCAGGGCTAGAAGGGTACAAAATCAAGTCAATTTTTTCCACTTGCCAGCTAGTGATACATTATACAAAAAGTAGCTATTTTGAGTTTATTAATTATATGCATTGGCTTTTTCATTCAAGTCTATCGAAGTACGCCAGCAATGACATATGTTGTCTGCGTCCACGATCTTATCAAGTTCG
>NW_003303743.1:2277146-2278023 GCF_000142945.1 Phytophthora infestans T30-4
GGTTTCAGGCTACAAATTTGCTAAATAGGGCCATTGAGCAGTGCAATGTGAATATCCTGGACCGCGATTGCGAGCCGCACTGATCGGTGAGCCCAGCTCAACAGGTACCTTAAAATTGGTGCATCTGTGGGTAGTGAAAATTTAAGATTGTAATAAAAAGTGGTCCCCCGGCGCGAGTAGTATGGAAAGGTTCAACTATATCTAATGTAGAGGAATTGATAATACTAATTTACAAAACACACCCTAAGTAACAATCATTTCAGTCAATAAAAAGTGCGAAAAAGCTGCAACACCGTTGCTGCACTCAACTGAGATTATAGAGACGGGGAACCGATGCCCAGTCGCACCAATATATCCCCACTGTTAAAAGATCCTAACCCGCACCCACCTAGCACCCAACTCGATCGAGTCACCATAGCCACTGTACGTCTGATCCGCATAGCTAGATGGCTCAGAGGTGAGCGAGCGACAGCAAGCAATTTAAATACTTCAATGTCTAGCGGACATGACTAACAATATAAACGTTGCTCAGAAGCAAAAACAATTGATTGATTATTTGCTGGTTTCTTATCCTTTCAAACACATGCGTAGCTAGCGGTATCGCATGTACTACAGCGTTCTTTTATCGAAGTGGTCTAGTGGGTTAGATCCGCAAAACCTCTTGAAAGCCAATAGGACATAAAAGCCACTATTATAGCTATATGTCTGAGCGCCTAAGCGGGTGCCATGGGGTGCTAGACGAGACTTGGGTTGAAATTCTTATGATAGAATCGGCGTCAAAGACTGCGTCACTGCACGGGCACTGGATATGGATGACGAAGTCATAGAGTCGTAGATGTGAACTCTGCTTTCTCACGGTCCATCAAAAAGCGCATCA
>NW_003303743.1:2278123-2279981 GCF_000142945.1 Phytophthora infestans T30-4
CAGATGTTCACTTATCGAAGCCGCCACAGATTTCCCTCTTGGAACTTTTGACTCCCATCCCAGAGTGGAATCGACCCTTTCAATACGCGAGACACCTCTGCGGTAGGTCGGAGCTATCGACCTACCGCTTCCGACTCGGAAGCGGTACGTAGTGACGACATAAGCCAACGTGGGTTCATAAGCTGAGTAGGAATGACACTCTTCATAATTAGAGCGTCCGTAATAAATAAGATGTGTCGACGCGGCAGTTGTCATGACGCCATGAGCAAACACGAACAGGATTAATCTATTTCGTCTTATAATATTCGCTGTGACGCTCGTCGAGTACGTCGTCATCACTTGAATTGACTTTACTGAAGTTTACCCCTAAAGGTGTCTAAATCAATTTGTTCACTGCGTTTGCAACCGCGTGGCAGATCTTATACTGCGTCCACAAAGCCTCGTTTCTTTTGTTGATGTTGTTTCCACGCGTAAAGGAGCTGTGCTTCTCAAACGCGCATCTCAAAATACGGAAGCTATCCCAGTCCTTTGACAAGTATCCGTTAAAACTGTAGTTGGTGACACATCGGGTCATCGTAATTCACCACGACTCCCAGCTCTTCCCTTACAGAACCCACTTCGCCGTTACCAGTACCCAACTCGATCTCTCGAGCCCCCATCTCAAGTGCTTCGGCGCCCCACCCACCAAGATGGATATTTGGTGCATTTGTAGATTCACTGCATTCCAAGGTGCCGCTTAATCTGCTTTATTAGCTCATGTAAGTGCGAAACTTTCCAAAACGACATCCATCCTGGCGTACACCAAACGTTTCATCAGGCTGCTCATCTGCTGTTTCTAGCAATCCGTAAATCCACAATCCTCAGACGTAACTTGCTCCCGTAGCTATTTTAACACGTGAAGCTGGCACAACGGTAGGGTTGCGTCTGGAAATGCCCTTTTCAAAGCGTTAATCTCTCCAAAGTCCTTGTCGATAAGAATGCAACTAATGCTTGTCCAAGCGGCATTGTTTCTCTTGATTTTTCCAATGCTGTAGTCGAGGCAGAACCCCAGTCGTTTTGCACTACAGCGTCTTAGTCACTGCAATTTAGCTTTTCTTGCTCTCACCGCCATCTTTTTGTTTGTGTGTGAGCGCGGAAGCTCAATGTACATAACGTTCATGAAAATGAGGCTTTTAAATCAAACCAGAGCACCGCGTTCATTACCTGGTACGTGTTAGCCATATATTTTCTTAGGTACTCGTCCAAATAAGCTAATTGTGTCCTTCCGGGTGGCGGCACCACTTCCGCCCTGGCGAGGGTGACATCATTGCTCAAAACGGGGACGCAACGAGTGTGGCCACTTTCTCGCGGCTGGTGCTGCTTGATTGAGGTGCTAGCCGAACTGGAAGACCTCTTTGCCGAATTGGCCCACTTCTCGCTACTACACACCGTTGACTGATGCTCCTACATAATATGTTTAATCGCTGCGGCAGCTGCCACCGTTTGTGGCAGGGAGTGGGTCATACTAGCGGGCAGCGCACAGCTTGCAGTACGCTACCGTCGATTTGCGTAGTCGTTAGTGCACCCTTAACTTTTTATATAAAAAAGTACCGATAAGGGTGCTCGGCGCCCTAACAATATTTTCACAAAGTTTAGGTTTCGTGAGAAATTCCACGAGAAATATATTCCCAAATAAATTACCATCAAGTACCGTTACTCTCAGATAATTCCGAGTCTGATAGCCAGTGATTTTGCTGTGATCATTTAATAATCCACGTGAGTTCTTAAGCACTGGCACAGGCGCCAGTGCTAAAGATGGCGAGAGCGAGGGTCACTGTGCTGGACGTTTGTTCTTCTACTGTAGCGATGGCAGTGACGA
>NW_003303743.1:2282676-2283747 GCF_000142945.1 Phytophthora infestans T30-4
TTGGCACCATCCATAATCCACACGGAGCCGCTTCCTGGATACTGGTGTACAGTCTTTTCCGAATGCGCATGTGCACGGCAGCACTCAATAAACTTAGATCGGTCAAACGTTCCATCCGTGTGAAATGTTTCCACGAGCCCATCCACAGATAAGAAACACAGCAAGGAAACCCGAGCTTTCCTATTAAACTCTCCACGAAACGCGAGCTTCTTTCCTTTCAAACAGTAGCCTCGCGAACGCAGCATGCCCCTGTTGTCAAAGCTGACTTCGTCGAGGAACTGAATGTTCATTTGACACCACTTAATCGTGCTCAGCTCCAGCGTGAAGCGCACAATATCGTTGATCTTGATGTTCATCGCACGTCGTTCGAGAACCTTCCATGTGAGCCCATGCTGATGTAAGGCCCTCCACACCGTTGAGATCGAAATGAAGCGTGCGAACTGTTGCTCAAACGCAGCCTTCGCTTCATCGAGAAATGCAACCGGGTGCATCGTGTAGAAGTCTAGCAACCACTCCCGCTGTTCTGCTGTGAGCCGACCGGTCTGCTTTGTAGCGCGGCGCTCGTAGTCGTTGTCAGCCTCGAAGCGTTGAATCCAGTTCGAGATGGTGTTAATGTGCTTGTGGTAGATCGTTGCCAGCCGGTGTTTCGACAAGCCCAGGTAGAAGTAGCCGTACAGGGCGTGCATGATGGTGTTTCTGGACGCGTGACGCCCATTGACTGCCTGCTGTATGCTTGCCATTGCCGGTATGAGTGGCGGGCGTTTGGAGCCTTCTGACTGGCTAAAAATAGCACGAATCGATTCGAAATCGATTCGCCTAAACGATTCGATTCAGGCTATTCTCACAAATTCGAATGAAACTGACAATACTTCGCATCAATTTTTTGAAATACGGTTATTTGCGCCCGAGGCTTTAGGGCGCCCTAACGCTTGCAGTTAAGGGCGCATAAGTGGCTTAAAGGTGCTCCAAGCCTGTCGTGTTGTTGTAGTTAAGGGTGCACTAACGCCATTCGTCGATTTGATCTTAGAAATGAGTGGCCAATCCATATGAGGATGAGGTATACGTGTATCT
>NW_003303743.1:2285895-2323667 GCF_000142945.1 Phytophthora infestans T30-4
GTCCGGTCAAGGAAGTGCTACGTCGATTCCCTCAGGGTGTCCCGCTTCTGGATCCTCGTGAAGATTTGGACATTCAGGACGAACAATTCTTGCGTGTGATTGAGAAGACTGTGGACGCAGAGAAGCAACTCAAGAGCTCGCCGTTCCACAATGCAGCGGACAAGGAAGCGCGCTTTGCATTGTACAATTTGAAGATGGAAAGTGAAGCCAAGATGCGCGAATTGGAGCGCAAGATCAAGGAGTCCAAGTCGCTGGTGCTGCGTGATGACTTGCGTCGTCGTCGACGAGTGTTGAGGAGACTGGAGTTTGTGGATAAAGAAGGAGTTATCCAACGGAAGGGACGTACGGCGTGTGAAGTCTCGACGACGGACGAGCTGCTGGTGACGGAGATGATCTTCAATGGCCAATTCAACGACCTGTCGGTGAACGATGCGGTGGCGCTGCTGAGCTGTTTGATCAACACGGAGAAGAAGAAGGAGAGCGACAAACCTCCTCAAGCTGAGAGTCTGGAGGTCCCCGTTCGACAACTACGTGAGACGGCGCAGCGTATCGCCAAGGTGATGCAAGACGCCAAGATGACGATCGACGTGGACGAGTATGCGGGTGCGTTTAACACGAACCTGGTGGATGTGGTCATTGCCTGGTGCCAAGGAGCCAAGTTCTCGCAGATCTGCAAGATGTCGGACGCGTTTGAAGGCACCATCATTCGCTGTCTACGTCGACTAGAAGAGCTGCTGCGTCAGGTGACACTGGCTGCGCACTCGATTGGTGACGTCGAACTGGAGAAAAAGTTCGACGAAGGAGGCAAGAAGCTCAAGCGCGACATCGTCTTTGCAGCTTCTCTTTATCTGTAGTATAATAACTACCGAGACATCAATGCAGAATTTTTTTTTTACTTTTTGCTAAAAAAAATACTACTATGTAGTATTAAAAGTCACCATACTAATGGCTCCTTCGAGGTGAGTCCTTCAATGAAACAGACATCGCATCACCATCCACAGCAGAAAAGAGATGACGGTAATTGTACTGACCACAAAGGTCCAAGTACGCGGTTGTTCAAGCTGGTTTTGCTCCGCTATCATGTGTGCATTCTTGTCTGCCTTTATCTTGGTTGCATATACTTGACATAGTCCGAGAACAACGAGCGCAATAAAAATTCGCCAAAAGACTGCGCTGATGACGTCACGTTTCAGCTTCTTGTGGTTTTGTTCAAAGAGTTTTTGCAGCTCCTCGCGTTGTTCATCACGAAGTTTCTGGTATCGCAGTGACAGAGCCTCCACGTCTTTCTTGGTATTGAAAGTGTTATCGCGACACTTGTCGTAGTGCTGCTCTGCGGCGTCTTGTAGCTCTCCACGCACAATAGCAATGCGACGTGAAACGATAAACTCCACATTCTCCTTCAATCGCCGCTCAATCTTCTTCTCGTTCTTGTCTCTTGATGCAGGAAAGTCGTCCCACTGGTCACGTAGCCATATTTTGAAATCCTCTTGAAGACGTTTGTACTCAGCGTCAAACTCGCTCCGCTGTTTTCGATGTTGTAGTTCGAACGATGTCTGCAGCTGTTGAAGCTTAGCGTCAACATCCTGTTGATACTGTGTACGAACGGTGGCTGAATCAGCCTGCATCGCAACGAAAGCCACTTGCACCTGATGTATTTGCTGCTGTAACGATGGTACATCGACAATGTCGGCATCATCTGCAGTGTTATTTCCAAAAGGTTCTTCTTGCTTCAGATATGCGAAATCGGGCAGCGTATAGTCCAGAGCATACACAGTGCCTCGTTGACGTTGGTCAATATAGGCACCAAGGAAATCATCACTCAGCATCTCCATCCAGGAAAATATTTCAATATGCCACTGCTTGGCAGCGAATTCTTCAAGTAGACGACTCCACATCAGTCTGTCAATAACACTCAGCCCTTTGTCTCCCATCACAAGAACCAAAGTCTTCGGTTCTTGAGCTGTTGGAGCAGTCGACGAAGCCAAGTCCTCCAACATCTCCAGAAGTGCGGGCATCATCACCATCGGAGATTGCTTCCTTACCTCCCAATTAAGATCAGCAAGCTTGCGAGCAAGCAATCGACTTGTCGAAGCGTAAGTTGCAACCTGGCGTACCACCTGTAAAGAGTCTCCACACACAATCTTGGTCAAAGCACTGAAGTTGACTTGAATGTCGCGTGCTGAGGTCGCGCCAGGGATCTTCTTATAGAGCACTTCGCTCTGAAACAGCGTATCCGTAATACAATCAAGGTCCATGAAGACGAAGCACTGATTCTCACGTTCCTTAAGTAAATATTTGATAGAACGGCTAAAGTACATGTAGAAGCTGCGAAAGCGTGAAGGATACTCCGCCAGTAAACGATCAGTGGTCATCTCGCTGACGTCGCGAAAGCCATAAAGTTCAACATTCCAATTGTCGGTCTTGAAGTACATCTCCAAACAGTCCAGTAATGAAAGCGTCAGCTCTCCTACCAATAGCAGCAATACTTTTTTGCCCTCCCCAAGGACGCCATTAACGTCGTCCGATAGGTTGCGCTGGAGTAATTTTTCCAAAAAGTGGTGTTCGGACGCGTTCTTATAGCGCACGTCCCAACCTGCAGCTTGGAAAGTTTGTACCTCGCTCGACTGCAAGTAGTGGTGACAACAACGAAAGAATTCAATTTGTCCACAATGACGAGAAAAACACTGCGTTAGCTTGTGTGCATCAAGCGGAAAATCATGTGTCAATGCTTTGTTAATAAAGTCGCTCGGGTGGTTTTGTAAATAGCCATGCAGGTTCCGATTAAATGCATCCAAGTCCGAGAATACGTAGCGCTTTGGAGACATCATATTACTTTGCTCCGTAGATAAAGCAAAAGTGTCACTGGCTGCCTGTTCATGAAAATGAGTGAATGGAATTGACATGGCAGGCGAATCACAAGAAATAACTACAACTTCGCATCACAAAATTTGTTTTTTTTTGTGATTTCAGCAGAATAATGTTAAATAGTCCTCCATCCAATCAAAACGACTTTTCGTATCTTATCTTCCAATAACAAAGCTCCTCTTCGAATTCCAGCCTCCAGTCAAAAGCTGAAGCGACATTCAAAGTGTCAACTAGTGCATCACACCGCTGCAGCAATGGACGAGGAAGGACCGCAGGTTCGTGGCGCAACCCCTGTCAATATAAACTCCCACTAATCTCAAATGCGTCAATGCTCTGCAGGTTCGTGTCAAATTCGTGACCAAGGACGGGTCCATCCGAGTGACGGAGACGCCGTTCGCGGTTCCTTCGCGTCTCAACCGCCGTGGACTCTCGCAAGTAGTTAACCACCTGTTGGCCACAGGCGACTCACCTCGTCCGTTTGACTTTCTCATCGACGGGCTGTTCCTGCGCTCGTCGCTGGACAAGTATCTGCAGACTAACGACGTCTCCGAGGAAGCTCTACTGACTCTCGAGTACGTGGAGGCGCTTCCTGAGCCCCAGAAGCAGAACGGTAGTGACCATCCGGACTGGGTGAGTGCTGTAGCATCTCTGGATGACGAGCTAGTCGTCACCGGTTGCTATGACGGCGTACTGCGTGTGTACGACGCCCAGGGAGACTGTAAGGCCTCCGTGAAGGCTCACCAGGGCGCCGTTAAAGCAGTCAGCGTGTCGTCCAGTAAGAGTGGAGAGTTTGTCGTTGCCAGTAGTGGCAAAGATCAGCTCGCACAGCTCTGGAGATACACGGTTAAGTCGTCCAAATTGTCGCCACTGGCAGCATTGACCGGCCACTTGAACAGTGTCGATGCCGTGCAGCTGCACGCGTCCGGTAACCGTGTAGTGACCGGCAGTTGGGACAACACAGTGCGTGTGTGGCAGACCCCAAATGGCTCAGAGGATTCAAGTGAACAGCGTTCTTCAAAGAAGCACAAGAAGACGGAAGACGATGCCGGTGCCGTGAGTTTCCGGCAACTCGAAGCCGAGATCGTGCTGGTCGGTCACACGAGCTACGTGACGGGCGTGGCGTTCCGTCCCAAGACCTCAGAGCACGACGAAGACGTCGTTGTATCTGCCGGTAGCGACCGCAGCGTGCGTCTATGGGACCTCGTAACCCAGTCCTGCTCGCAGGCACTTGCCGGTAACCGTGCCGTGTCGGACCTAACCGTAAACGCGACCGGTCTGATCCTCACGGCGCACCCGGACCACTGTGTTCGTCTATGGGATCCGCGTGCACAGCAGAGTGGCGAGAGTATCGTGCAGCGTACGTTCCGTTCACACAAGGAATGGGTCAGTTCGGTGTCTTGGCATCCGAGTAACGAGCACTTGTTCGTATCCGGAGGATACGACGGCACGGCCAAGGTGTGGGATGCACGCAGCACCATCCCGCTGCACACTGTGAGTGCACACGAAGGCAAAGTCCTTGACCTGTCGTGGAGAAACCAGGAAGAGAGTGTGGCTTTCGTCACGGGTGGAGACGACAAGAAACTCAACTTTTTCAACGTGTAAAAGCAGATAGAAAAAGAAAAACTGACATGTTCCTTTGTTTACCCTCACTGTGAGTGTGTGTCCTTGTCTACTTTGGTTCCTTTTAGCTTATTCCCAAGCTAGTAGCTTCTCGAGTTCCTCGATATCGTCTGCAGGGGCCTGCGTAATCGGACGTGCGTAGTACTCTTCGATCTCGGCGAGGTCCTGCTTGCTCTTGTTGTCGTACACGAAGTTAATAGCGCAACCTTTGCGGCCGAACCGACCGGTACGCCCGATACGGTGCAGATACGTCTCCGGGTCGGGACGGTGGTCACGAGTCAGCGGGATGTCAAAGTTGACGACCAACGAGACGCCCGCCACGTCGATACCACGCGCCAGAACGTTCGTGGTGATCAGCACGTTGGTCGTGCCGGCACGGAACTCGTCGATGACCTGGTCGCGCACCTCCTTGGCCATGTCGGCACCGTGTAAAATGCCGACCGAGTGGCCCTTCTCACGCATCCGACGCGTCAATTCCTTGGCAGTGTCACGTTGCTGCACGAAGATGACGCACTTGCCGATACTCAGGATGGCGAAAATGTCCGACAAGACTTGGAACTTGTTGTCGCGGGTCTTGCAGTCGATCCAGAACTGCTTGATGCCGTCCAGCGTGAGTTTCTCCTTCTTGACGGTGATAATGTTGTGGTCGGGCACCATTTTCTGGGCGAAATCACGCACATCGTCGGCGTATGTGGCTGAGAAGAGCAGGTATTGACAGGCACGGTTCTTGATGAATCGCTTGATAGACACCGAGCGTTCGCGCATGCCGTCTTCGGCCACCATGACGTCAGCCTCGTCCAGTACGAAGATCTTGACTTCACGAGTGTCCAGTTGTTTCTTCTTGATCATTCCCTCGATCTTACCGGGCGTGCCGACGATCACCTGTGCCTTCAGAGTCTCACCACGAGCCAGGTCGTTGCCGGGGATGGCCAGGAACGTCTCCACGCCGAGGAACTTGCCCATAGCGTTCACTACAGCCATAATTTGACGCACTAACTCACGTGTGGGCCCCACACAGACAGCTTGGGGAGCCTTGAGGTTAACGTCCACGCGGTAGAGCATACCTAGAGCAAAGGTAGCGGTCTTGCCACTGCCACTCTGAGCCTGGCCGATCAGGTTCTCTGGAGGACTGCAAGTAGAAGTTTTTATTAGTAATTTGTACTTATATGCAAGAATAAAATGAGATTGCACTTACTCGGCGAGGATAAGTGGCAGTGCCACAGACTGAATCTTGGAAGGCTTGGCGAATTTCATGTTGTACACGCCCTTGAGCAGCGGGTCCGGCCTGTTATTGTAGAATTCGTTATTATAACGTGATGTATTGATAATCACAACAGTGCAGTACGCACAGGTTGAGTTCCTCAAAGGTGACGGCCGAGTAGAGGTTGGAGTTGGGGTCGTTCTGCAGCACTTCGAGCTCGGCCTTGTAGTCCTCGTCGTCCAGACCCTGACCAAGCGCCAAGATGTCTTCCAGCGACTGCGTGACCTCCTCTACTGCATCTTCGGTCTTATTTTCCGTCTCAACGGGCGGCGCGACCTCCTCCGTCGTCTTCGCAGCAGCGTCCGTCTCGCTCATCTCGTATCCGAAAAAATGAGGCCAAGTTTCCCTTCCTTTTTCAGCCAACAGCTTTTCAAAATTATAAATTAGCCCAGTCTCAATATGCAGGTTTCTTCAAACCGCTGTTTGATAGGATAAACCAGTATGATAGGATTAATTCGAGTGACAAGTCACTAAAGTGAGAGTTCGTAGTCATTATCAGATTTGCTTTGATGACGCCACGCATGCTGCGTTTTGAGGCCGCACGCGGGGGCGTGCGGCTCGATGGGAAGCTCTTCTTCCTCAAGGGCGCGAGCTTCTTCGGCATGGAGAGCGATATATGTGTGTTGCATGGGCTGTGGGGCGGCCCAGACTCCACGACGCTAGCAACAGTAGCGCAACTATTACGCTCGAACGGCTTCAATCTCGTTCGCATCCCACTAGCGGTGGCCGCAGTGGCAAACAACATTGAGGTGGATCGCTATAAAATGGGCAATGAGACAGCACTACTCAAGGCGTTTGAAGGAAAGGAATTACACTATTTGGACGTGCTGGACTATGTGATCCACGAACTGGAACGTCATGATCTTCTGGTGCTACTAGACGCTCACGTGATGCAGCCAGCTGGAGCAATTACTCCACTGTGGTATGACGAAGGACAAGGCTGTCCAGAGACTGTAGTGGAGCAAATGTGGACGACGCTGGCATCGAGATATAAAAGCCAATGGAACGTGCTGGGGGCTGATCTCAATAATGAACCCCACGGAGAGGCTACGTGGGGCTCAGGAGACATCAAGACCGACTGGAGACTCGCTGCAATGAGACTGGCGGATAAGGTCTTAACGGTGTGCTCTCACTGGCTGATATTTGTCGAAGGAGTACAGTCAACGAGCTGTGATACGGGGCATGAGATGCCCTGCTTCTGGGGTGAGGATCTACAAGCTGCTGGTCAACATCCAGTGGAGCTATGTGTGGACAATCGACTCGTATACTGTCCACATACATACGGACCTGCAGTGTCGTGGCAACCGTATTTCAACGCAGAGGACTTTCCAGCTAATATGCCTCGTATCTGGGATACCCACTTTGGATTTCTAAAGCAACAGACAGAGGTGCCGCTTGTCATTGGCGAGTGGGGAGGTCGTCATGAGAACCCACAGGACTGGACGTGGCAGACGCGCTTTGCTGAGTACACACAGCAGATTGGCGTCAGCGGTGTCATCTTCTGGTGCGTTAATCCGAATGGAGGCGACACGGATGGCTTGCTCTGTGCTGACTGGCGTACACCGAACACCCACGCTTTTCAGCTGTTGTCACGCTTTACCGGGACGCTCGTGCCGTCATCCTGTTGAGCGCAGAACACCTACAATGCATTGCTATAACACCTTCATTCATACATTATCAAATACTCCTTCATCCAATGGGTATAGAATCCAAACACACAATCTAAACCACTTGATGGTCGATGTGCTTCAGTGACGACGTCTCCGTCGCTTCGTAACGCGATCTCGACATCGACAACTTACGGTACTTCGTACGACGCATACGCGTGCGGGTGGCAATGAGCATAAAGAAGAAGACGCCACCGAACAGTGCCAACACCAGAAAGTCTTGGAGCGATGACGCGCCCTCAGTCGCTGGCACGACATTATTCGATATGGCAGTGCTCCTCACTGACAGGCCTTTACCTTTGCAATCCGTAATGAGTTCTCCTTCTGTTGCCAGGGATCCGTTGCCCCACATGGTCGTAAGCATCGACACTGTCGGTCTTGCACGTAGCACATTGGGCAACTCATCCGACGTCGCACGCGCGGTGCTAAAGAGACCGAAGAACTCCTCGGACAAGTAGCCCAACGGGAACTGGCCGTTCTTAACGAGTCCCAAGTTGTGTTCGTCCGGGTTGCCAGATTTCCACCACTCGTCACTGTACTCGAAGACGAACCCGCCTACTATCGCTTGTTCGTTGACTCCGTCAGTATTCTGGAAGTTGTTTTGTAAGGCTAAAGTCTGTTGGGTCAATAGATCGGCCACGTAGTTCAGCTGCAGCGTATTGCCGATCCCTTTATCGGATGCGTACGGGTAGCCGTATTCACTCACCAGCAGTGGCTTACCACCGGGTACTGCCAAGAACTTTGGGATGACGGAGCCAGGGTAGTCCGTCTGATAGAAGTTGGAGCCCCACATATCGACATCGGCATTGTGTCTCTCGCCGGCTATGAAGGTCTCTCCACCGTCATCCACAAACGTGGTGGAGATGATCTTCTGTGCGTTGTTGTTCTCCTTAAGTCCACGACGCACGGCGTTGCTTAGAGCGTGGAACTTGCTCCAGAAGGACTCGTCGTAGATGACAGTGATGCTGTTCATCTCACCGCCGATGGAGTAACCCATGACGGTAGGGTGGCTTCCGGTTGTCTGGGCCATGAGGTAGTATTCATGCACTAGATGCTGAAACTCGGGACTACTTTGAGGTAGATCAGGTAGCATCATGGACTGATCGATCCAAATGGAGAAGATGGTGTATACCGAGTTCACATTGTTGTTGTACGCGGCGTCCAAGTAGCCCTGATGGTCAACGTGGCTGTAGAAATCGTAGATTTTGACGGCGTTGGCGTTCATGAGACGTAGATTCTGTAGATCGCGTAGAAAGATGGTGGGTTCGCCCAACATATCCAAACGCCCGGGCTTGCCAATGGGCGTAGGAGCGTAAATCACGCCGCGCACGAAGAAGTTGTGTCCATCTTTGAGTAGCTTACGCCCACAGACGCTCCACTGCGTGTTCACGAACGGCGTGTTGGTGGTGGTCATCATGTGGCGATGTGATGAAGTCGGTGTGCTCAGCCGGTCGGATTGTCAAATGAGGATGGAAGTGAGAGAACGAAACCTTAGTAGGCTGCTTGGGTGAACCGGTAGAATTTTAACGGGGTCGTATACAGGTCAGGCCTGATTATTGGGTCAGGTTTCATTTCCAACAGGATCCTCCTACATAAGAAGAAGAATCGAGCAGTGAAGAAGATGACGAGGCTGTAGATGTCGACAGTGATGATGACAACGAGGGCGTCTCTGGTACTAGCAGCGAAGGGGACGCTGCTGCTACGAATTTGGGCGCAGATGTGATCAGCAATGACAGTGATGCCGATGAATGCGACACTGAAGCCGACGAACCTCGTGCCGCGCAGACCATCGTGGTCTAAGCATTTTAACCCAACTGCTTAGCTTCATATCTTTCACTTCAATATGTAGCTTAGCAATTGGTCCTGTGTTTGGTAGGGCCGTCAGGAAACCCGCCTGACCCAATTATCAGGCCCTACCCGTAAACGACCCCAAAAATAGCTAACCGGTGAACCCCTCGGTGCACGCACGTACGGTCAGGCATTCCGATAATACAATTGCAATCATATTGAAGGTCCATGCCAAAATAAGCTATTGCTACAAAAACTACAGCTTAAGAAATAAATAATTGACATCAATAGTAGTGTATTGGAAAATTAACTACTTAGATGTTTGGCACTGCACATTACTTTGCGTTCACGATAGCTGCTACAGTGTTTGCGTCCCAGAAACGCCGATTCATCTTCAGGAACAACACGGTTTCAAGGTGAATAGGCAGCATACGCTGGCGATGGTGGAAAAGAGTATGTTTCGCCACACTAAAAAGACGCTCCACGGTGTTTGACGTCGGCGGGATGAAAAGCACACCATCAAATATCTTCTTTGCACCGCGCCGCTTTTTTCTAGTCGCCAAGACTCTGTCGGCAAAGCCCTGTGGGCGTCCGTGCCTGGTGTCCGGTGTCGTAATTGCAGGTACCGTCTCAAATGGCTGCAACATCAGCTCCTGGTCGTTCGTCAGCTCGTCCACGGCGCCTGACAGGGCTACAACGCACGCTCGCTCGAAGTCCACGTATTTGCGTCGGCAGCAAGATACTTTTTCACAACGGAATGCTTCTCGATGAGCGCATCAAAGATATCGCGCACATCGAGAAGCGTTACGTTGTCGTCTTGAAGCTTCATGGTGGCCGACTGGAAGTCGCCAAGCTGGCAGTAAAAAAGTAGCTGCAGACTTGCTTGGTCGTGAAGGTGTTGGCGAGAGCCATGGTGAGATCAAAAATGATAGACGAGCGCCTCAGGTTCGCGTTTTGAGCGACCGTTGCTAACAGCCATTCGATTCTGTCTGGAGACCGAGCTCCGTATTTACGCAAAACAAAGCAGAAAAAACTAGATTTTACGAAAAAATAAAGTACTTTGCTGTAAATACAAAATAACTAATTGGACAAAGTCATCCAATTTGTAAAAATCAATAATTAAGTGTAAACTATTGTATTGAAGCAGCAATACAATGATTATTTCGGAATGCCTGCGTACGGTGTCGGGCGTGACGTGTTCTCGATGCTTCAAAAAAATGGGGGTGGATGTCATGATAAATGGAACCCTGCTGAGCTAGGAAAGAATACGTCGGCTGACATCCATTCACCCCTCCTTATCATTGACAACCATTCCGTGTAGACACTGTACTGGCTGATTGTCGAATGCTGCTTCGTGAAAACTGAGGATTTGTCTGTCGTGACGATTGCGATACAATCTTGGAAGGACGAAGGTTTTCTTTAAGAAAAAAAGTGGTTGTCATAGGATACAGCGACGCGTGTGCAGATTGGCCGCAGCTTCGAGCAATGCTGAGTCGACGTCACTTGCGCATTGTTCCTGTGAGCTTTTGCTGTGCTGCAACTACCAAGTGATCACTGCACCGTAGCTAGTACGCCTCGGTGGTGACTGGATACTGCTTGATATACATCATCTCGCGCACATTGCGACATGGAGCTCTCAACAGCATTTTATAAGATCTATATTGATTGCCAATACTTGTAAAGTGGCTTTTCCTGTTCCCTTATTTCTCCTAGTATCAAGAACAAAAAATATTACTTTGAAGTACTTCTGTACCAGTGATACAGTATTACCCAGGTGAATGTGCAGTTTCATCACTGTAAATTACGACTAGCCGATGTAATTTAATCCTCGTAAATGTAGCGCATCGATGCATCCATACCGCCAATAATGATCGCAGTGCGACTCGCACAGTATGATCGCGTATATGCTGTTATTAGTAGAACAAAGCATCCAATGGAATACAGTAGCTGTATACAAAACTGAGCGCCAATAGGACATTATATCATATAATGAAGCTTAATTTGTACAGAGCAAATTGACAAAAACGTTTTTCGGGTACTTTTAAGTACTTATATATGCAAAGACCTCTATTCTCTGACAGGGAATCTCCGTTCATATCTTACTACAATGGTGAAGCAACCGCCCTGCACACATTTTTAATTCCAGAGCTTCTCCGTGTAAAATACGGCTTTGTGTTGTGCTACTGGTGCTTACATGTATTAACAGCACTGTTACTACACCTTTGCCCGTCCAAACAGAGAATAATGTCAAGCAAAGTGGACAATATGTTTTTGATTATTACAAATATCTGATTACGGGATCAAAATTACCAGTGAATCAGAGAATAATCTCATTCAAACCGAGACGACACAGTGAGCTACTTCCCATAGACCATGTCTTTCATCTCCTCGGCCGCGTTCACCGCATCGCGAGCGTGAAGCTCCATCTTCGTCACTAACGTAGGTGTTATATACTTCATACTCGATTCTGCAGCCTTCTCTAAGAAGCGCATAGTGCGCTCCTTGATCGTTATTGGAGTGCCGTCTTCTTCCACCATGTTACTCCGGTCGCAGATCTCTTCGCGGTACAAGGCCAGGTATCCCTTGATTCGAGCTTTTAAAACGGAGAAGCAACCCTCAATCGGGTTGCACATCGGTGAGTAGGGTCCGAGTCGTAGGAGTACGAGGTCGTCACGTGCTTCGACACGTTCTTCGGTTTGGCGGTGAGCGGGGGCATTATCCAGGACAATAATGACCTTCTTCCCAGCGAAGCTGTCATGAAACACGGAGGATGCCTTAACCGTCCGGTAGATTTCCTCAATGAAAGCTGCATTCTGCTCCATTCGGATGCTTCCCCTCTCCAGACGGTGGAGAACCACACCCATGGCCGAGCTTACAGCGCACTGGACTTGCAAGTTTGCACCCTTGGACGGCGGCATCACGAGCGTTGCACGCTCACCTCTCCGTGCACGTCCTCGACCTCGCGTACAGTAAACGTTGTAGTTAGTCTCATCAAAATAGATTATACAGTCACCGTTCTTTTGATGGTCCTTCAGCGATTTTGCAAACTTCTGCCGCTTGGTCTTGTTGATCTCGTTGTTGCATGTCATGGGCTCTATGCGAGTTTGTTTGACGGTGAACAGCATGCCAAGCAAGTGGCGGCTGATCGTTGAAGTGGAGACCCGCACGTTCGTATCTAAAAAGAGCATCGTGCGCATAGCTTCCAGGGTGAAGGTGCAATTGTCGTCAAGATATTCCTCCAGCTTGGACTTTGCTTCTGGTGTCATCTTCACAGCTCTACCACGAGCTCCACCGCGCGGTAGATCTTCTACGCGTCCTGTGGCTACAGTGCGGTATGCCACCGCACGCGATATGCCGTTATTGGCGGCCACCTGAAGCCAGTCAGCGCGTCCCGCGCGATGAGCAGCTAGGACACGGAGCTTCTCAGCGGGGGAGTGCTTGCGGAGGAGTGGTTGGAAGGGCATTCGTCTGAAGAGGTGAATTGAAAAGTGAACTGCTTCAGGCGATGGTTTGCTTCAGGCGAGGTTTTCGCGCGCATTTTGGCGCCAACGCACCCTCACCACCCCTTCACGAATGATTTCCAGCCATCGCCTTTCCTTGTCTCGCTTTGGATGAGATCTTTCTCTGTTTGTTTGTTGATTACTTTTACTAAAGTTAAAATTTGTACTATAAAAACCAAATTGTCCACTTTGCTTGAAATTATTCTCTGTTTGGACGGGCAAAGGTGTAGTGTGCCGGTATTGCGTCTGCTATACTAGAGCGGGCTAAAAAGTTGAGAGGTAGTCTATAACACCACAACCTTACTCGCAATCCAGCACCCGACGCGCACACGGAGATTCAAGACGTGGTGACGTTCCATTACGTGCTTAAAGACGGGGTAGCGAGTGACAGTGTCGCTATCGAGACGGCCAGACGGTTAGGTTTAAGTTAATGAGCAAATTTGTGCTGATGTTCAGTGAATGGATGTGCTGTCGTTATTTTTGTAAATTTATGGGCATCCACTCGACATGTTCATGTGCGATTCGTACAGTTTGCTGTTGTTTGACCTTGGCACGCAGACACTTCGCGATGCGATCGTTTATGCAGACAATCGGATTTGACATGGTCATCCACTAAAACCAATTTAAATATCAGCACTGGTTGGTGAGATATATCTCTAGCAAGAGCCCATGCAGCAAGCCCTCGTGTCAGCTTAGCACAGATCAAAAACCAAAGCCATCATCTGCGAATGTAAAATACTACAGTATATCGCAACCAGAGATTGATAGCTATCTCAAAATACTATCTACTACTACATGTAGTAGTATTTAACTCAGTGAAATTCAAAATGCGAATATTAATGAATTTATATCAACCCTGGTTGTGGCCATGGCGTCTAAAGTACTACTTCTCGGACACTTGCACAAGGACAAGCAAGTACGAGCTGGCACTCTCCCTACGTCACTGCCTTGTGACGCTATCTCACTCGCCAATGCTAACGCGTACATGCTGCTTCTTGCAGCGAGCAGCCCCCACCACCGCCTACCGCTGAAGTTCCAGAAGCCCCAATGAGCGCCCCTTCAGAATGTGGCGATGTAGTTGCCGTCTTAGATCCGTTTTTGTATCTGTAGTTGCTCGGCGGAGCATGAACGCCTGTGCCTTGCTTAGTTTCTCACTGTCAGCTCTCGGTCATAAAGCTAGCTAGCCAGCCTCTCACAAATTAATAAACGCTTAAATGAACGAGGCGGAGCGCTGCGCAAAAAAAAAACAAATGGTTATCTTTTTCCCAAGAAGACTCAGCACCGATCTAATGATCTTGAGATTATAAAACAGCAACAATATTACTGTCGTGGCAGCGATATTAATAGCTTTGTTTTTTACTAGTATTAGCTTCGATAAACTTGCGATTTCGCTTGGAGCTTGTGGGAGTCTCTCGCTGGACTGCTGCAAGCCACTTCTGCTGGTGAAAACGCCACCAAGCTTTGGTCCAAACGACCACGTCGATGCTGCCACACTTCGTAGGTCCTCAATGTTTTATAAATTCCAATCCATTTTTTATATTGCACGCTCTTCTCTCTGAATAAATAAATCTACTTGGCTCTACTTGGATCGCTGAGTGCCACATCGCATGCATAGATGCATTTAAATTTTGCTGTACAGCGTCCACGCTACTTTCTCGCTTTTTTTTCAATTCTACTTCTACTACTTGTTTCAAAATACGGACTTTATGTGTGGTCGACTTGGGGAGCAGGTGAGACGCTCATTAACTTAACTGGATTGGTGTCGTTGGGTGAAGGTGGCCCACGTGTGACGTCACACGTTAGACGGTGCTGTTCGAAATCTCGTCGATGAAGTGTTCCAAAAAGAAGAGGTCTTCCTCAAACAAGTCCACGGGCGTATCGGACGGCTCCATGTCTATCACGGGCGTGTCCACCATCATATAATCCACAGCGGCGTCCATACCGATGCCAATGTCCAGCTCAGCGTCCATCCAGGAGAACATAGCAGCGTCGTCCATGACGACACTTCGGTTACCGAAGCAGTCGATGCCGCGCGGACTACCCGAGTTGTTAAGTACGGGCGAGACGACCACGGCCTTGGGGTGCGTGATCGCCTTGGGGATAACCGCGGGGCGTTCGCTCTTGATCACCACCTCGCGCTTGGCGTCTGCAGTGATCTTTTGCGAGCGACGTGAGCTGCCACTGTTCTTGGCACGAGGTGAGGCCGAGCGGCCCTGCTTCCGACGCTGCTCCATGCGACGCTGGTTCGTGTTAGCCTTCTGACGATGGTACTCGCAGAACTTGTGCAGCTCGCCATTGCGCTTCTGGACGCGCCAGCTCCAGCATTTCTTGCTCGGATAGCCACAGAGCAGCGGGGAGCGCTTGTGTTGCGCGTCAAGCATACCAGCAGAGGGCGGCTGCATGGACAGGTGCGCCACATGTGGCGGCATGGGTTGCAACATACCCGCCGTCGGGGCCACGACCGAGTGCCGTGCGAACGAGGACAGGAGCTCACCGCTCGAGTACGTCGTGGAGATGACCATGGCAAGTGGGGTGTCGGGTGGACGCAGATTCGCAAATGCCTCCGCGTGCGCGTAGCATGAAACCCGCCCGTCGTCGGCACCAATGGCTTGGCAAGGACGCGATTTTTCACACGCAGGTGCGTCGCGGACCTGTTGCCGCTCCGGCGTCTTCCAGCAACACTACCGAGCTCCGGAGCAGCCAGCCCGGAGCAGCGCCTCGTCTGCTTGGATGGATAAATGCTACCCCTGGCTTTAGTGACCGCACCATTGACCGGCGTATCGCAGGATGACTAGCTCCTTTGCTCTGACGGACAAAAGTAAAAGAAAGCCTCGACTCCGAATGTTCGTATCAGTAGAGGTCATAAGTCACAAGGCTGACTCGTCCCTGCTCTATGCCCAAAAACCTTGAGGCTGAAAATCCTTCCATCCCTAGCTGCCCTCGATTTACAAAAAGAGCGAGAGGCTCAACGAGGCTGTCGATATCTGCTGCTTATGCTACCAGGCTACTAGGCTATATGTATCTAGTTTGTATCGTATGCTGGAGGAACGCAACCAAGCTTCTCAGCGGTCGACCATATCCCACACTGCCTTGTGTTGTCTGCTTTACTATGTAACGCTGCTGGTTTTATTTCGGTGTCTTTATCAAGAGGCGGGCATGACAGGCTAGATTTTTACTACGGTGACATACAAAAAGGCAGCCTAATCTGTGGGTGAGGCAGTCTGGTAGATCGAGATGCACGTAAGCTTTAAAGTAAGCACGACGGCGAAAGAAGATTAAAACTTTTGCTTTGGAAACCAACTGACAGGCTGGAAGTTACAGCAGATTTCAAAACTAATATCCAGGGTCCGAAAACTATTACACGAGCACCAACCAAAAGGATGCTCCGCAGCGAGTCCGCTCGCTCCCGCACTGCGGGAGCGAGCGGACTCGCGGAACCCGCACCAGCTTCTCACTGAAACCACCAAAAGCTGGACACCGCTTGCTGCTCCATGAACAGTATATCGTACTCAACAGGAACTCCTGTGGGGAGTGCTTGTACGAACTCCAAGCTGGCCATGACAGCTCGTTGTTGACTACGGCAGGACGATCGTGCGCATGACTGTCCCATGCCTGACAGTCACGCCGGCACTTGACCACCAACGTGTCGACATCTGCGAGCTTAATCCACCCGGAAACAGCTGACCACCGAAATCGAGCACAGCGCGTTCGATGGAGACGGGCGCGAGAGAGGGGGGGGGAATTATCCAGCCGCGTGGCAGCAGTGTGTCGGTGCATGGTCCTCCGTCAACCGCAGCGCTGTCGCCCAAGCCAACCTGGTCGCTGGAGACTTGGCCGCATTGCTGACTGCTCGACGAACGTTCAGAGGTCCAGGGCGAAACTATGACGAAGGAAAAAAGAAAGATACGCGATCTTGTGTAGTACATGTACCTACTTTACCTCCTTGGATCCGTTACAAAGACGGCGAACCGGCCACAGATGCGCGCGCGCAGCCGGGACACATGGGTAACATTTGGGCCGGGGCTAAAAAATTCGCGCCGTCGGTGTGTGCCTCGGCTCCAAAGTCCAAGCGCCCGGCCTCTGCCGCGCCGACTGCCCTCTCTTCGCGGCTGCGGACTCTTCTCCCCTCTTGTCTTTTGCCCGTGCGCTAACACTGGATCAGATGCGCCCCGCGCAATTGCCGCAACGATTTGCCGCGGCACAATGTTAAGGAATCCTTGACTCAAGAGCTTACGCCGTCCGACAGTCTTAAAGACTTACGGCACAGCCGGGAAGCCAATGAGGGGAACCTTTCAGTCTTAATTGCTGCGCCAGGAATAGCGGAGGTTGGTCCTGCCGTCAGCGACGGTGGCGACGATCAAAACATGGCCTGCATTGCACGGCTTGGTGCTCTGAAAAGTATCCGCAGCCAGCGCGCGCGTGTCACCTCGACGTTCCATGGTTTGGGAAACTTCTTGGTGCAAACGGGGCTTGGGAGTGTCTCGACGATCCTGCGCCAAGTCTCACCATCGGCGGGCGCTTGCGAGTGTTGCTGGCGTGTTTGCTGCAATGCTGCAAGTCCTGGGGCTGGCAGGACTCCTGGATCAATAAGCTGTGGGGCTTTGCCACGCGGCTTCCTGGGGACCATCCGCAGCGGATTCCGCGGCAAGCTTGGGACCAACTGCTTGCACGGAAGACCTCTGCGCCGTCAGATACACAGGACGCGAGTGCGGCCAGGTTGAAGTGAACCTCGCAACTCGACCACCGAATGACTTGCATCTGGGCACAGCGTTTTCCACTTTAACGTGTTACATGTACTCGTCGCGACGATAACGCTTTACATATTTGGCGTGTCTCGACTCGAGCGTTGTACCACTCGCTTGCCATAGGAGTGGGATACTCAAGACGACGACACCTTGATCGTACCAAAGCCCCACAGTGAAGTGCATCGCCCGCTGCTGCTATGGTTTTTGTTATGTCGCCTTAAGCCCCGCCAGGAGCACCCCGAGATTCGCTTCGAGGAGCTGGGACGGCATCCTTAACGTCCCTAACTTAATTCCTTGTCTGGTAGCCTGAAGATGAGCTGCTCGCAAGGTGAATTGCATTGGTCTTCCGGTATTATAATTGGTGAAGTTTCAAAAAGATGGAGCTCGAAAATTTAAAGCTTTGTGGAGAACTGAAATCGAGCCACGAGCTGGTTTTCGACTAACGAATCCCGCCAAGACAAAAAATGCTTTACAAAAAGGATGAATCGCTTTTGTAGTGAAATGAGTAAATACATTAATACATCTATCGTCTCCTTTCTTGGGTTGCATTGTTTGAAAGAGTACTTGACTAAAATGTCATCTTAAAAGTACTCACCCACGATGGGGTCGAGAGCAAAAAACTGTGGACACATTTCCAAGACAGTAGTCCACGTCGCTTGAGGGTCACCATACGCGTTCAAACTGCGGGTGTCCGGCGTTGTGGTACCCGGCCAGTCTTTCTTTGCGGTCCGGTATTCCAGCTCCAGCTCGGACATCATCATCTGCATCTCACGCTCGTTGCCCTCACACGGTTCGATAGGCTTCATTTGGGGTCGTACTTGGTTATCCAAATTGCGCTGGTTTGGCTTGAGGCGATGATAAGGTTTAAGACGCGCATTCTGTTTCTGCAGCTTCTTGGAAAACGACGACGGAGGGCGTGGCAGCATGGGAGGAAGCAACGGTATTGACGGTGCTGCTGGGGGTGGAGGAGGAGGAAGAAGAGATGGCAATAGAGGCACTTGCGGAGGACCACGAGTCATTGGCGGGCCCACGAAGAGGTACAGGTCGTTGAAGTCCATTGTGTTTGATCGAGTAAATGTTTTAATGAGGACGGAGCTGAAAGTTGATCACGAAACCTTCGTGGTTAACCTTCGCGACTGCCTGCGACGATTTGCCCAGCAATCTACTTGTATGTATTAAGATGCTCTTTAGGATCTTGAAGAAGTTCGCGTTTGTCTACCTGAGGTCTCTCGCAGGTGCTCCAACTCACCTGCGCCGCACACAGTGTGTGGCACAGGCTGAGTCTGGTACAGTACAAGTCTCATCGAGCTTTAAAACTCGGTCAATTTTTCAAGAGCAAACGGGGCGAGAAGTCATCTTGCCGATCTAGGAACCCGCGTTGGTTTTATGATCGACTTTTATCTCAAGAAATGTCATGCATCACGGCAACCAAGTACGTGTCCAATTGCACTCGAAATCCGCAAAAACACATGCTCCACGTTGAAGTGCGACCTTCTCCACCGAGATCGTGGCTGTAAACTCCACATAACAGGCACCAACACTGTTGGCAACAGAGCACGCTTTCTGATGAATGTACCCCAAAGCCACCAATTTATTTGAAGCCTTGTTGTGTGTCTTCTTTTACTTCTTCATAACCCGAAGCAAGTTTCGCAACGAAATTGATCTCATAATACCTTGACTCAATACGTCGCCACCGGCCATTACCGGTAGGCCTTGAGCCGCTTAGATCTCAACAAGCTCCGATAAAACGAGACGATTCCGTGACATGCTTCACACTGTTTGCGAACATTCTTCAAGAACGTTCTTAAAATTTCGTGATCAAGCTGCAGGACCATCTCGTCTGAGTCTCACCATCGTCGTAGCATTCGTCACGACCAACTTGAAGCGATACGGTACTACATGTACACGACGGCAACTCAAATTTCACAAATGTATTCTGGCCACCACATCGCTGCACTTCAACCATGCGAGCTGTACTTGTGGCCACTCTCGTAGTTGCGCTTGCTTTTCTTTAGATACTTCCTTCTCTGCGCTCTCGGTGGAATTGTGGCGTCACCTAATCACGAGTTGGATTTTGAGGGTGCCTCGCTGTGCTGCGTGAGCCAATGCTGCCTTGGCTCGCTCCAGCGGGTACACGCCATGAATATACTTTTGCACGTCGATCTTGCGGTCCCGTAGTAGTCGCAGCGCCCAGGGAATGGGGCCACAACGGGATCCCACCACTCGTAGTCGCTTGCGCTGCACTTGCCGCACGTCCACCGTCGATCGCTTCGCCGAGCATGTCGACTTCATAACCACAGTGCCGCGTTCGCGCACTAGTCTCAGTGCCAACGCGATGCCACCGGGGGTTCCTGTGCTCTCGACACACACATCGAACGGAGCCATCTCATTGGCCATGCGATTTGCCAATGTTGCCATTTCCGTCTCTTCGCCACTGTTCAAAGTGTAGACTGTGTTGACAAAATGTTTCGCCAATGCCATTTTTTCGCGGTGCTTTCCCACGAGAGTGATGGTCTTTGCAACTCCAGTTGCATGCAACACCTCTGCCACCATCAGACCGAGTTTGCCATCTCCAAGCACCACGACGTTGTCGGTTGGCTGAATCACCTGTTGCTCCAGGATTCGACAAGCAGCTGCAAGAGGCTCGGCGAAGACAGCGTGTGAGTCCATAATTCCGTCGGGTACCTCATATAAGTTCGCAAGAGGCAACGTAATGTACTCAGCGAAGGCGCCATCTTTCCTCACGATGCCAAGACAAGATCTGTTCGGGCAATGGTTGCGACGTAAGATTTCTTCTCGAGACAAAGTGTCGCCACTGTGATTACGGTTAAGACTGCAACGTGCACAAGTTGCACAGTTGGACGCGTCACAGGGAATGTTGATCTCCCCAACGACGCGCTTGCCGAGCCACATCCGTTGCGTCTGCTCGTCGTTAGCGAACTGCTCGCCGAGTTTCCGCACAATGCCCACAAACTCGTGACCTAGCGCACCTTTGAAGCCTGGTTTGTAATTATCGATCATCTGTAGATCAGTCCCGCAAATACCTGCTCGTAACACCTCAACCAGAGCTTCATGGGGCGCTGGAGTTGGGACAAGGAGGTCTGTGACCAACTGCGGCGCTAGCCCGTTGCCTTGAAGACAGAGACCCTTCATGTAGCGCGGCTCAGTTGCACACTCAATGGCAGTCATTTTAATGGAACGACTGGCTGTCAAGTCCTCCCCTTTCCCAAGATTTGAGAGCGTGTGCAGCCGTCGGGGTTGCACGACAACTTGTGGAATTTCGAACTTTGGGTTCACAAGTTTCAGGAACTTCCGGAACAGCTCACTTTGCAGAGCCTTCATTGGGATCACGTCCGAGCGCAGCCAGCCCACAAACGCAGCATTAAGCTTGGATTCCACGGGATTATTGTCCACATTATCCGTCATCTTGTAGCGCTTCATAGGCCCGCCATAGTCCTTGAGATGCACCACCTGCTGGTCGTTTGCTCTCCAACGTGCAATCTCCGGGTCATTCTTCATGACCTGGTTCTTCATAAACGGCGGTGACTGTATTTTCTTTTTTGTTATGGGACTGTCGACCCGGAAAACTTGTGGGTGGTGGCGAAATAAGTGTCTCTTGAGACTGTAGACCCTGTTGCCCATAGTCACTTGGCACAACGTGCAGACCACATGAGTCTTCTCCGTTGCTGCATTGGTCGTTCCTGTGCCTGTGCGGGGACTTGTAGCAGCGACCTCGGGCGCGACAAAAAAGTCCCTCGGGCTTGCAAAAGCTTGCGTGGTCAGGAACGCTGCCGGAATGTTCGAGGACGAGGTTGGCGGCTTGTGAGTTTCCTGCGGCATCTCCACGTCCAATACAACCTTCTCGGGCTTGATGGTCACGTCTGCTAACGCCGAGGTGGCTGCCCAGAAGCTGTCGTCGCTGGTGGTGGGCGTGGGCGGTGAACTGATGAGGTTGGCGATGCTCATCTGCTTGCTGGGTGCGCGTACGGCCCAGGCTGCATCCTCCATGTCTTCATCGTCCATGTCGTCGTTAAGAATACTGCGGCGCTTGCGTGTAGCCTCCAGCGCAGCCTGGTGTGCGTCAACCGTCGCGAGCTTACGTTTCTTGTCCACAATGGCAAAGTGGCTGCCGGAGGGCGACGAGGCGCTGCTGGCTGCACTGTCGCTAGAGCTACGGCGACACACGGAGCTGCCGCTGCCCAGAGGCGACGCCATCGCCATTGCGTCTCCTGCCCAAGCTCGGGATCTTGCAGTCTGATTTATTTATGCTCTGGTCATGCACTGCAACTGATGTAGCCATCTCAGCATTTTTGGCTTGAGGTGGTACACTCGAACCTATGATAACGCATAAGTGATCCCAATATGACTACATGAAGGTCTAATTAGCAATGGACATGCAAAAAGGTGTCGCTGCTCAAGCTCCGCGCCACTTCCTCATCCTGAACAATGTGCAGAAGAATAAGAACATCAAGAACATGCTTGTGAGTGCGTCAGCCTTTGGAGTGAAAGAGGTTTTCGTTGTGGGACAGAAGAAGTTCGACTTGCAAGAGCAGGAGCCGTTTTTGAGCTCATTGAGCTGCAGCGTCACGCGTGTGGCCACTCTGAAGGACTGCAGAGCGCTCTGTCAGGAGCGAGGTATCCGCATTGTGGGTGTAGAGATCATGCATGACGCCAAGAGCATTGCAGACCAACCGTTTAGCGGTGATACAGCTTTTATTATGGGCAACGAGGTGGGTCACTGCGATGGATATGGCTGGTTGTCGATGACTGACGCATTGTTGTGCGTCTCTTATCAGGGCAGCGGCATGAACTCGGCGCAAGTAGCCATTTGCGACGACTTTGTCTATATCCCGCAGTATGGAGGCGGAACTGCTTCACTCAACGTGACCGTCGCGGCGTCCATTATCTTGCAGAGCTTCGCATTGTGGGCTGAGTTGCCGACTACAGAGCGCAGCCAAGTGACTATGAGCGGGTAATCATAAATACAAGAGGTTGAGACCAAAAGAGAAGTGCCATGTGCATCAACAGTTTGCGATTCATTTTTTTAGACGACATCTAGGGTTTTCTTCTTCGCAGAATTACATCTCCTTGTCCATGAAGTCCTCGTAGCTCTGACCGAACAGACGCTGCACGTCGCGCTCGATGTCGCTCTTGGACACCTTCCAGCCCGTCGCGAACAGCTTCTCGTACATGTCCACCAACACCTCACCGATCACGTCGCGCGAGTGGCTCCACTTGTAGATGAGCTGGTCCAGCACACGCGCGTCCGAGTGCTGACTCGTGAACGCCGTGCCCAGGATCTCGATGCGCATGCGCGTCAGCTCCTCGATGATCGACGGGTTGTTGCAGTACCACCAGCAGCCGTACAGATGCAAGTTGCGGAACTTGTTGGCCGTCACCGTCACCTCGTGCTGGTTCACACGCGACAGGAACGTGGCCAGGAACTTGACGCGCGGGAAGTTGTTGCACAGTTTGATCAGGATGTCCACGTTGCTGGGCTTCACGCCGTCTCCGGCCACACCGTAGCGAGCGTTGATTGGACGCACACTGTCGAATTTGAGTGCGATCGGCAACTTTTTCTCCTCGGCCAAAGGCAACAAAACCTGCAGCAACAACTCCGCACCATTCGGCAGAGCGTCAGCGGCAGATTTGGGTGCATTCTCATCCGGATACTCGAAGAAAATGGGTACACTCGACATGAAGTACTCGGGCTTCATGATGTCGATCCATTTCTCCAGTAAAGTGCGAACACCCGCCAGAGTGTGTGGCAGCTTGAACACGTCCAGGGTGGGGCCGATAGACGCCCAGTCGCCCAGAAGGACCTGGTCCACACGCAACGCCGAGCGGAAGTACTTGCGAGACCAGGCAGGCGGAGGCGTGTTTGTGGATGGGTCTCCCAGCCAGTGACGAGCCTCTTCGGGCTCGAACGGAATGTTGGTCATCACCGCGTACTTGAGGCCAGAGAGACGGAAGACCGTGTCCACGTACTCGTCGGCGTCCTGTTGCTTGAACCATTCCTGAATCGCAGCGAGGTCGCGCTTGGCCACGAGATGGTCCAGACCCAGCAAATGCAGCGTCGTCAGCACACCACGACAGGCCTCAGACACTGGCGAGCGGTCCACGAACAAATGCTGCCAGATGAGAGCCGCCTGTTTCTCCTTCGAGTACGAGTTGAACTCCTCCACTTGCAGGGCTGCAGTCTGTAAGAACTCAGCCACCAGGTAGTGGTACGTCAGGAGTTCGTTAACACCCCAGAGCATGAGTTTGCCGTGACTCGGAGGGAAGAGATGCGTGTGCACGTCGATGATCTGGACGCTCGCGACAGCTTCACGCACGAAAGTGGCGACTTCTTCCCTGGTAGCGAGGAACTCGCTCGTGTGGTGATTACGCAGCACGTCTTCCAGTGTTTCCAGCGCTGTCTGTTTGCCAGACACGAGACGTTGGTAGAGTGCCGCGACGTCCGCAGCGAAGGAAGCGTACGCGTCATTGGTGAGGTCGAAGCCCTTGACGGAGCTGAGCACACTAGCAACGGCCACGCCGACACCACTTGAAACCTCGGAGGAAGATTCAGCACGTGCAGACTTGGGGAAGTCGTTGCTGCTGCTTTTACTAGCTTCAAGAACCTGTTGGCTAGCACGCCACAGCAAGCGAGACACACGGCCGTTCTCACCGTCGTCAAACTCGTACTTACCCGTCGATAAGTTAGCTGTGAGTCCCGTATCGTAGCTCCACGTCTTCTCCGTAAGCGAAAAGATGGGCGCGCTGTTCTGGATAGGGTCCATTTGACCCACAAAGACAGTAGAGGCTTCACGCTTCGAATCAGCTTGCCACGGCGTCAAGAAGCGAAGAGCGACAGCAGTAGCATACGCCATGAACTTGCTGGGACGGTAGTTCTCATAGTGTGCGACGTTGATGTTCACGGAGTTGAGGAGACGCACATAAACTCTCAACAACGCGTTCTGTGAGACCCAGAAGTTGTCGAGACCGAAGTGCGGATGTTTCATACGCACCAGCCACTCAGCGTAGAACTGACGGGCTTCCTGTTCTCCCACCTCGCCAGCGATTAGAGCTGGGAGAATGTCCTTGTCGAATAGAGCATCCAGATACTCGCTGATAATAGGGAACTTCTGGAACTGGTTGGCTGTACGTTGACGAGAGAGCGCCAGGAGGTACACCATGGCCGAGTTCACAGCGTTGCCAAGCGAGAACTTGAGTAGATAATCCTTGGCGATCTCCGACTTGCTCGTGCGTACGTGGACGCCAGGAACCTTGCGGAGACGTTCAGCATCCAGCGCTCCGTTCAAGTCTTCAATGGATATAGCCTTGGCCGGTAGTGGCTCGGTTAGAGGCACGACGGAGTCTCCGGCGCGGTGGTTCGTAATACGATCCACCATGGTGTTGTGGAAGTGCACTTTGGAGTCCAAGTAGCCGCGGAACGCAGTAGCGTTGTCACTCTTGACCCAGTCCAGCTCAAACACGAGCTTCTTGATGTGGTCTCCGTTGTTCGGGAAGTTGTCCGTGTTGATAATGGACAAGTCATTGTCTACAAGCACAATTCGTGAGAAAATGTACTCAATCAGAGCTTAAGAAACCTCAAATATGTACCTGGGATAGCCTTGAAGGCAGCTTGTAAGAACTCGGCCAGGTCTTTGATCACTTGAGTGCCGGACTGTAGTCCTGCTTCCGTGACGCCGAAGCCGACGTACTTGAGCTGTGGCAGCTTGGCTGGGAGGCTCAGGAACGCCGCACGACCCTCAGCGACACCCAGAGAGCCCACCGCTGTACAATAACATAATAATGTTATGTTTTAGAGGAGGATCACAAGGTAGAACAGCTAGTAGAGTCGCACCTTCCAGCTCAAAGACGGTAGTGTCCACGTGCCCCTCTGAGTCGATGGTGTCCACTTCGTACTTGCCCTTAGCAGCGGCACAAGCTGATACAAAGCTCGTTCCGCGAGTCTGAGCCACCACGACGCCCGAGTCAAGAGCACGGAAGACTGGAACCAGCACAGCACGCTGCAGAGGAGTAACAACGTTAGTAAAAAGTGCCGAAATGTATCAATTGTTGCACATTTCAGTACCATGAAGCGGCCACTGCCGATGCAGACGGCGCGTGTGTTCTCGGCGAAGTTGGAGCCCTGAAGCGGCGTGAACATGGTCTTGGTCTCTGCAAAAAGGTGGGAGATCTGAAAATGGGGACTTTACCCACGTGGGGACGCAGCACAGCCCCCTGGCAAACATGATCGGTGAACACGTGGATCATTCACACCCGACATCTGCGACGCGTGTCGAAGCTGAAGTTTAAAGCAGATGCTCGTCATGAATGGAGTCTGACCAGGTCTATCTTGGGATTTTAGAGCGGAAATGATGATCATTTGGCTACAGCACTGCTGTCAGTGCTTTGTCATGGTGGTGCAGTGGTTGCAGTGTTAACTCGGAGGCTCAGAAAATGATGCTCAAGGCCCCAACTTCCATCACTCATCAAGCGCATCAAGCACTTTACGAAAGCAAATCGCAAGCATCCCAGCCGCAGTTTAACTCAAAACAGGCTGCAAGTACGTCAGCAGTCCTTAACTTTAGGTTATTCCCTTAGTTTAATGTTTTAACACGCTAAACCCCGGGGTGTGACCTCCAATCCAAGATCGTGGTTGAAGGTCGATGTCATTCTTCATTTCGCCGTCGAGAGCGCAAGCGCAGAGGAAGACACACACCACGATGTTCACGCCGCTACGAGGACAGTCTTTCTCTGACAAGACCGACGCTATCTGCATTGGCAGTGGCCGCTTCTTGGTGCGTTTTCAACACTCTTATCTCCCTCATTAACGGATCCCTAACTATGCGCCATACCTGCAGCGTTGTGTGCTGGTACCTACGCTGCGTGCGGCTGGTAGCGCCGTTGTGGTAGCTCAGACGCGAGGCACCAGCTTCGCGTCGGCCTGCGCCAAAGCCGAGGGAAAATACGAGGTGGACACTATCCAGAACGACGGCAGTGTACAGACCGAGGTCGTCGAAGTGGAAGCCGTCGGCTCCTTGGGAGACGCCGAGGGCCGCGCAGCCTTCATGCAACTGCCGTCCAAAGTCTCTAAGCTCAAGTTCATTGGCTTTGGCGTCACGGAGAGCGGTATCGTCAAAGGAGGCCCCGCCATCGTGGACCTCACGGAACTGCTCTACAACTGCTTCACAACTCAGCCCAGTGCGTATAGTCAATCTTCAATTATGGCAGTCGAATCTCATATTTTATACTGTTTCTTGTCACTTCAGACAATATTGTCTCGGTGATCAACACTGACAATCTGCCCAAGAACGGAGACACCATCAAGAAGCTGGTGCTGAAAACGGAATGGAAGGGTCAGCCAAGTGATCTGGCTTCGTTCCGAGCCTATGTGACGTCCAACGTGCATTTCCACAACACGATGGTCGATCGTCTAACGTCCCACCGAGCGGGTGACTCGCTCGTGCCGTTAACGGAGCCCTGGCCGACCAAAACGTTGGTAATTGAGGACGTCCATGGTGTCCTGGACGCCAACAAGTTGAGTGTTCTACCGGGTTTACACATCCGTACAACTGCAGGCCAACTGGAACAAGACCACCTACTGAAACTGAGTATCGCTAATGCAGTACACACTGCTATGGTCTATCTACTAGCCCTCACACGCGTAAAGACTACGTGCGACGTACTGAAGTACCCGGAGATCCGTCAGTATCTGGATCTGCTGTACGCAAATGACGTTGCGCCATCACTTGAGCTACGTGGCATCAGTAAACAAGAGGCTCAACACACATACGACGAGTGGATGAGTCGTGTGGAGCACAAACACTTTGGTCTTGACAACTTCTGGGTCGGTCAGAACGCCATGCTGAAGTACGGCGTCAGACTCTTCAGCACTGTGGAGGCCAATGTAATCAGAGACGAGAAGTACCGTCCTAGTGTCTTCATGGCCTTCGCCACGGCCTTGATCTTGCGATACCTGACTCCGACGCAGTCAGACTCGAGAAAAGAGGACGGTACCAGCGTTTTTGTCGGTGCTATGGACTCGATTCAAGACCGTACGCCACTCTACTCTGTAACAGAGAAGACGTGGGTGTATGCCAATGGCTTAACTGCCAATATCTCCACTGGCAAGTACGAGTTCTTGGACGGTGAAGCAGGTCACACTGCTACGAATCTGTGGAAGATTAGTCACAAGGTGTTTGGTGCCTGTAAGAGCAGCAGCAACGACTTCCCCAAGTCTGCACGTGCTGAATCTTCCTCCGAGGTTTCCAGTGGTGTCGGCGTGGCCGTTGCTAGTGTGCTCAGCTCCGTCAAGGGCTTCGACCTCACCAATGACGCGTACGCTTCCTTCGCTGCGGACGTCGCGGCACTCTACCAACGTCTCGTGTCTGGCAAACAGACAGCGCTGAAAACACTGGAAGACGTGCTGCGTAATCACCACACGAGCGAGTTCCTCGCTACCAAGGAAGAAGTCGCCACTTTCGTGCGTGAAGCCGTCGCGAGCGTCCAGATCATCGACGTGCACACGCATCTCTTCCCTCCGAGTCACGGCAAACTCATGCTCTGGGGTGTTAACGAACTCCTGACGTACCACTACCTGGTGGCTGAGTTCTTACAGACTGCAGCCCTGCAAGTGGAGGAGTTCAACTCGTACTCGAAGGAGAAACAGGCGGCTCTCATCTGGCAGCATTTGTTCGTGGACCGCTCGCCAGTGTCCGAGGCCTGTCGTGGTGTGCTGACGACGCTGCATTTGCTGGGTCTGGACCATCTCGTGGCCAAGCGCGACCTCGCTGCGATTCAGGAATGGTTCAAGCAACAGGACGCCGACGAGTACGTGGACACGGTCTTCCGTCTCTCTGGGCTCAAGTACGCGGTGATGACCAACATTCCGTTCGAACCCGAAGAGGCTCGTCACTGGCTGGGAGACCCATCCACAAACACGCCTCCGCCTGCCTGGTCTCGCAAGTACTTCCGCTCGGCGTTGCGTGTGGATCAGGTCCTTCTGGGCGACTGGGCGTCTATCGGCCCCACCCTGGACGTGTTCAAGCTGCCACACACTCTGGCGGGTGTTCGCACTTTACTGGAGAAATGGATCGACATTATGAAGCCCGAGTACTTCATGTCGAGTGTACCCATTTTCTTCGAGTATCCGGATGAGAATGCACCCAAATCTACCGCTGACGCTCTGCCGAATGGTGCCGAGTTGTTGCTGCAGGTTTTGTTGCCTTTGGCCGAGGAGAAAAAGTTGCCGATCGCACTCAAGTTCGACAGTGTGCGTCCAATCAACGCTCGCTACGGTGTGGCCGGAGACGGCGTGAAGCCCAGCAACGTGGACATCCTGATCAAACTGTGCAACAACTTCCCGCGCGTCAAGTTCCTGGCCACGTTCCTGTCGCGTGTGAACCAGCACGAGGTGACGGTGACGGCCAACAAGTTCCGCAACTTGCATCTGTACGGCTGCTGGTGGTACTGCAACAACCCGTCGATCATCGAGGAGCTGACGCGCATGCGCATCGAGATCCTGGGCACGGCGTTCACGAGTCAGCACTCGGACGCGCGTGTGCTGGACCAGCTCATCTACAAGTGGAGCCACTCGCGCGACGTGATCGGCGAGGTGTTGGTGGACATGTACGAGAAGTTGTTCGCGACGGGCTGGAAGGTGTCCAAGGGCGACATCGAACGCGACGTGCAGCGTCTGTTCGGTCAGAGCTACGAAGACTTCATGGACAAGAAGATGTAAAGATTTTCCAGGCAAAATGAAAAGTTTAGTGAGCAATTTTCAATGCTGTTGCTGAATTATCAATTGTACTTCGAAGTATTTCGTAAAATTTTCGGTTACATTATCAATTTGTCCTCATTCTTCTAGTAGTGCGAGGTATTTTTTGGTCTCAGAGGGGTCCTTTCCAGCCTCATCCAACGCCTTAATGAGTCTTGCTCGGAGCTCCATCATCTGCGTCTGCTGCTTCTGTTTGGTGGTTGCTTCTTTTAGGTTAATCTCTTCACTCTTGAGCTTAAGCGTCTCACGCCGCAGCGCTTGTTGCTGTTTCCACTTGGCCACTTCGAAGTCGAGACGTCGAGATTCAATCGCCAGAAGTTGAAGTTCCGCCTCGTCGACAGCAGCGTTGTCCTCAGATAAAAGTTCGCTTGCCTCACTTTCGGTTTCTTTTGAGGTTTTCTTAGGCTGCCGTGGACCCTGCACTCTGGTCTTGCGCTTCTTTGTCTGAATGATGGAGCTCAGCGGTTTGTCGTCCTCAGAGAGCTCTTCTGCGGCTTCTACATCTGAGTCGCTCGCGCTGTCGCTCGCAGCCACGAGACGCCGACGATCCGCCTTGGACATCGACCGCTTCACGTGCATTCTCTTAATTGTGTTTGATTGGTCGATTCGAATTTTAAATGAAATGTACTAGCCAATCAAGCATAAGTAATCTGATGTGCCTAAGAGCTAGAGTCTAAACTGTCTATGGGGAATTTTTATTTAGCATGTTGAAGTCTAAACTGTCCATGTGGACACTTTATCAATAGAGCATTCCGAGATCGTCTCGACGCTCGCACCCGTGAGGATCATACGCTGGATAATCTCGGCTCGAATATTCACACGCTGGAACACAACTCCGTCTGTGTGAAAGCCTTGCGCGTCTCCATCTCGCGTCGCAGTAATTCCACTTTTTTTTAGTACTGTTTGGTGAGGTGTATTGTGTTACCAGCTTGCTGCCTGAACTCTAATAACCATTCCCGACTAGCTTGTGTTGCACCGTCGAGTTGTCCTTGCTCCTCTCCTTCTGTGCTACTTCTTCCTCTTGTCTTCCGGGCTTGCTATCTGGTGCCTGGATCACGTTCGCTGCTCACTCCTTTCCTCCATTGGTTGACGTCCCCTTGTATCCACATCTCCGCCAATGTTCTCAGTTCGTGCTCCATCCCCTCCGCTTCCGCCGTGAACATCACGCTCTTGCCGGTGTCCATGGCGAAGTTTGCCAACCCGTCTGCTGTCTTGTTGTGCTGGCGGTAGTGGTGCTGCCACACTTGGACCTGCCCCTGATCCGCCAGCTTCCTCGCTAGTCTGAACCAGTGCAGCAACTTCCTCGCTTTTGGAACCTTTCGCCGACGCATGAGTCCCGGGATCATGGCGCTGTCGCCCACGACCTGCATCCCTCTCCACCTCCTAGCCGCTGCTTCCGCGAGTAGCCTCTGCAGTCCCACAAATTCAGCCACATTGTTGGTGGTTCGTTTGTTGCTCAGGCTCGTTGCCGCGGCCCACAGTATCTTTGGCCGCTCACTCTCCCCGGTCCATTCTACTATCGCTGAAACTTCCTCCGGGTCCGGGATTTCCCCGTGAGCCTCCATCGAAGAAGCCCACCCGTGTCACGCTACCTCCTCCATCTTCTGCATCTGCCTGCCTAGTGGCAGCTGCCCATGTTGCGCGTATCCGCTTTGCCACAACTATTGTCTCGTGCGATCTTGGTGTTAGCGGGAACAGTCCCAATGTGTATCTCAGTATCGTGTCCTGCAACGACGCCTTCAATCTGCTGACTGCATCTTCCAGCTGTCCGCTGTCGATGCCGTCCGGGTGCACTTCCGCTACCTTCCACCTCCAGATTGCCGTGATTGTTGCTGCACATCCCATTGTCCACGTTGCTGCTGCTGCTTCCTGTATTGCTTCCCATCTGTCCACTTGCTGCCCGTCTCCCCAGTCTATCAGCCACTGTGGGAGCTTGCTTATTGTCAAGGAGCATATATCTCGTTTCAGCGCTGAGTTACTTCCCCATTCGCTTCCTATCCCGGGCATCCCCCATGCTTTCACCCAGACACTCCAAAAGGCCTTGGCGTCCGGGCAATTCCACAGCAAGTGATCTTGCCCGCTCTCCGTGCAGTTGGTGCATCTCGTCCCTGCGCATTTGTACTTCATCTCCTTTCCTCTCCAAACCCTCAATCTCCCCATTTTCATCCTCACAACGTTTTGTTTCTGGTACGCTGTTACCCCGTGCATCCGCTGTACGCTCTTCCACGAAAATTGCTCCATTGCCCTGCTGATGGCTGGGTTTGATTGCCCCCTTTTGACCCTCATGCGTTCTTGCTCTTTTGCCGCGGCGCTGCGTCGCTTCCTCCTTATTACGTCCTTGTATGCTTGACGCGACCTAGTCCATCTTCTCTTCCCCGCCCATAGCAGCTGCATGTGTGTCCGGTCTGGATGCGGCGTTACCCAGACCGCCTTGGGCGTCGTTTTCAGTAGCTCTGCTATATTAGCACTCTCCTCCGCCGGGCCGTCCCCCATGCTCACCTCCTTCTCCGTGAACGCCCAGCCGTGCCTGACAGTCGTTCGCTTGTCAGAGCTCTCGACCCAGAAGCTATGGTGTGGGTCCGTTAGTCCATGCGAGACTCTTAAATTGGTCGCGTCTCCTGGTTTGGACACTAGCTCCGGGAATTGAGCCAATACTGATAGCCCTAACTCTCTGAAGAGGTGCGCTTGCCTGCTTTCCATCGGCATCTCCGTGGAGTGCGGTTGCACTATCACCCTGCCTTTGCTCTCGTACTTGACTTCCATCAGGTCTCCAACCAGTTGCACTCCTCGTCCTTCTGTTACCTCTTGTATGTCGACCACTTCCGTACTGCCCCAGTTGCGTCCCGCGGCACCAGCCTCTTGTACGGCAGGTCTGGCCCTGTTTGATGTATCAGTCCGCCGCATTTCTATTCTCTCCGCCTTCTCGCTTGTGTCATTCGCCCCAGTATTTGTGCTCCAAATTCACACACCAACCCCATCTTACTCCAGGTCGTCTTCATGCCGTTTTTCAGCCTCATCTCCCGCCTTATGTCCGCCGTACTGTCTTCACTGGTTCCTTGCGGCATCTCAGGTGCGAATCCTGTCTCGACTATCGGCTTGCTAATGGTCCAGATGTCTCCGTGTAGCTTTGGCTCAGCGCTGTTCGCATATGGTATAATGTGTCCGATGTTGACTCCTGCCTGTTGCTGTAGCAACTTGCCTGCCCTCTGCTTGCTCTTGGTCGTAGCGGTGGCCCATGTCCCCACTGTCGATGCGGCCAGTGCCATCAACTCTGTTCTGATGTTTGGCACTCCCAGCCCTCCTTCCTTGGGTCTAATTCCGCGACCACGGCCGGTATCCAGCCCCTCGGGGCATGATCCGGTGTGGAGAATGACGATTGTCAGACAAAGCTCCTCATTCTCCAATCCGCTTCCTTGACCAGGTCACCGTCCGGCCAAGCGTGCCTTGCCACGTACAGTAATTTTGGAACTATGATTGCCGACGCGATTGTCGCTCTCTCCTGCACTGTTTTCGTCTTTTCGACTGCAAGCGCTAGTGTAATTGTTAGTGTTGCAAACGCCTTGGCCCATGCACTTTTCGTCCTGTCCGTGGATCCTGTGATGTGCCCCAGGTATCTTGTTTCGGTGGCTTCTTGAAGTGGTTGGGCCCCCTTCCCTCTTTGTTTTAGCTCTTTCGTGCCTGCGTCCCCAGTCGTATGGATAGCGATTTCCCGGCGTTTAGCAGTAGCACCGACACTTCCGAGAATCGTTTGGCTGTCTTTAGCGCCGTGTCCTGCATTGCTGCGTTCTCGATGTAAATCGCCGTGTCATCTGCGTAGCCAGCTATTTGTATCTGTTCTCCCTCCTCTTGGTCCCCTAGTCTTACTCCTCTGATTCCGTCCTCACACTGCACTGCGTCATACAATAGATCCACCGCCAGCATGAATAGCAACGGAGCCAGCGGGCAACCTTGCTTTATACCACTCGTGACCGGTATTGCCCTTGATAAAGTTCCATTGGCCATAAATTTTACCTCCGTGCGCTCGTGTGTATCTCGCACTAGCGCTCTGAATTTTGGGGGGAACCCCTTCGCCTCCAGCACTTTGTGCATGTATTCCCTGTCGAGTGAGTCGTATGCTTTCGCAAAGTCTAGAAGCAGCACTTGTGCGTAGGTGAGCTCCTTTTTGCCCGTCGCTGCTGCTTTCGCCGCCTCCAAAAGGTCGATTGCGTCGTGTATTGTCCTCCCTGGAATGAACCCGTACTGTGTTTGATGTAACAACCTCTTTACATGTCTCCGTACTCTCCACGCCAGTATCCTGGTGAGAGTCTTGTAGTCGGTATTCAGTAACGCGATTGGCCGGTAGTTTAGTCCGTTGCTTGTGTCTCCCCCCTTTGAAATACTGAAGATGTACGCCTCGCTGAAGGACGTTGGTGTGTTTCCTTCGTCCAGAAAGACGTTGAACAACTTCGCTAGTATTGGCACCAGAGTATCCGCGAAGTCTCGGTACCATTTGTTGCCTATGCTTTCCGGTCCGCACGCTTTTCCGATCTTGCATTTCTTGATCGCTGCTGCTACTTCCTCCTCCGTTATTTTCCTGTCGATATCTTCCAAGTCCACCTTCTCCCAGGTTTGTCTGCATTTGTGTATGAATTCTTGAGCACCCCCCTCGTCTTCTGCCTTCCCGTTGAAGATGCTCTCCCAGCAGTCTGCCAATGTTTCAGCCTTGTCATGTGTGCCCCGCTTGGGTGCTCCGTCGGCGGCCTTGAGCGCCGGGATGATATTGTCTCCGTACTTGGTGCAGATCCTGTTGAAGAAGTATTTGGTTGACGTTTTCGACGTCCATGCTCCTTTGTTGATGAGGCCTCGCCGTTTGAGGGCTCTGCGTTGAGATTGTACCTGTTCCAGCTCTGCTATCCACTCTTCTCGCTGCTTTCTGTCTTCTCCGGTTCCGTTCCTTCCTGCTGCCAGCTTCCGCTTCAGCCTGCTTATTCTTTGTCTGCATCCTTTGGTCGTCCTTCTTCGTGCGTGTTGCTTAAGTTGCGCCATCTCCTTCTTTACTCGTTCTTTGAAGCGATCCCATTCCAAAGCCCATGTACTTGGGCTGATGTCGTCTAGTCCGGCCCCCAGTTCGTTAGTCTCTTCTCTATCATGTCTTTTGTCGCCGCCTGCACGTACATCGGTGGGGGATATACTGTCTCCCTCTTTTTGACCCTGACTGCTCCGTTTGGATGGTGCATCTCCAGCAAGACTCCCCTGTGATCAGAGTCGCATATACCCTCATCCGTGGTTACTCCACGTACTTGTTTTCATTCGTGTCCACTGATGTACCATCTGTCTAAGCGCGAAGCTCTCTTCAATCCGTCCGCTGTAGTATAAGCGTATGTGTGGTGTGTACGGGCGTACGTGTCCACCTCGATGTCCGTTATTGCCTCTGGCATGTTGCTTTTCCCTGTGTCCACTAGCGCGTTGTCCTGCAAGAACATACGTAGTGTCCTCGCCCCCGCATCCTCTGTCCCATTTGATCCGCTTCTGTCTACCTCTGCCATCGTTACGCAGTTAAAATCCCCTCCACATGTGACGGTATGTTCCTTCGGCAGCTCTATCCCCCGGAGCCTGTTGAAGAAAAGCGTCCTTGTGGGTCCGTGAGACGGAGCGTACACGTTGACGAAGAGATGCCGCTTCCCTTGTATTTCTCCTGTGGCCATCATTAGATGCTCCGTCCAGTGCTCTTCACCCCATACCTTCAGGTCCTTCACTGCTCCATACGGATTGATGAGGATCGCTACCCCTGCTCTTCTGGTAGTGCCTGACGACCATAGTGAGAGTGTGGTGGTACATGTCTTTTTGTACCCCCACATCGCCGCATACTGTGCAGCTGCTGCTTCTTGTTCTGTACTTGTTAAATGGGTCTCTTGGATAAAGGTGATGTCCCTCACTCCGTGCTCCTGCCGCTCCCGCAGTACTTGTAAATATGCACCCAGGTGCTCCTTGTGCATTGCCATTCCTCTGACGTTGTAAGTGACCAAGCCCACAGTTTTGTCGTTCATGTGTTGTTGCGCCGCTAATCGTCGTTTACGTCTCCTCGATGTTCTCCGTTGTCTCGTTAAGAGTCTGTCGAAAGTCTTGTGGTCCTCCGCTATTGTCTCCATCCGATCCTGCTCCGTAACTTGCCTGAAAAATCCTCGTGTGAGCTGCTGCCTTCCCCTTTCTTGCTGCAGCCGCTCTATCCCTTGCGGGGTTGGATCACTGCATGGTTCTTCCATCACCCGCTTGTGTCGTCGGTCTTTCTTGCCGATCCGGCGCCACAGCCGTCATTTCCTTGGGCTTCTCTTCGTGTCCGTTCCTTTGTGTTATGTGTGTCGGTGTCACGCTTGGTGGGTAGTGTGCTGTAGGTGCCGTGACTATTGCTTCAGGTTTGTTTGACTTGCCTTCGGGTCTTACACCCCCGTCCAGTTTCTTGTCTTCCGTCGCGGTAATTTTTGTCGGATCCGACTGGGTCTCTTCTTCAGAAAAGTGGTTGTTGCTGGACTGTCCTTCCTTGTCTCCCTCTGCCTGCGCTGGCTCGCTTCCTCGTTTCATTTCCTGCTCGTCCCCCTGTACGTCCCGTGCTTCTGTCTCCAGTTTCTTCGCTTCTCTTCTGATAGCTTTTAATTCCCTGGCAGCTGCTCTTGCAATCTAATCTGGATCGTAAGGTTCTGGATCTAGCCCTCTGCCTCCATATTTTTGGAAAATGTTGTTGCGGCGTTCCGTGAGCTCCCTCCATCGCTCCGTGTATTCTTGGTATCTTGTGGCCTCGTAGGTGACCGCTTGGTAGTGGTTCCCCGTGCCGCTGTACCTGAGTATCATGATGATAGGGAGCGTGCCAACTGCTATGAGGTCTCTCAGTAGGTCCGCTCCTATTTGAGAGGGCAGTGGCACTACCATGCCGAATTCGATCATTGTTTTGTCTGGGAGCTCCACGTCGTGGTAGCCATAAACTTGCAGCCTGGTGTTCTCGTCCTGCATCACACGCAGTAATTCCACTTCTTGCTGCTGCACCTTGAACACCCGATAGAGTTGAGAATGCTGTGGCTAGTAAGAAATGGTCGCCTTGCTCCAGCCAAGCCACAATGACATTACGCTGGGCTTTCAATTGCTCCATTATGCTACAACGACGCTTAATTCCAACTTAAGAACTCCAACTGCCAACCATATCATCTACAATACCACATAAGAGAGTGGCTACCGCGCCCATCTGAGGAGGTCTCTTCTTTGACATGCCCTATTCCTCGTGTGTCATGCTCTGCGCACGCTATACGAACGACGGCGTATACAGTATACTGCAACGACAGAACGAGTGGCTCCCCCTCATTTGGACAAAAAGAGCAAAGCGGCAAGTATGGAGCGCCGGCCGCGTTCCGCACAAAAACGCCGACAGTACGCTGCTCCGAGTGAAGATGATAGCGACAACGGTGACAGCGACGCCGAGTGGACACTGCCATCCGGGGACTCGAGTGTACAGTCGTCGCAAACCTCGAGCCAGTTCGAGACACAGAGCGCCCAAGAGGAGGCCTACAGCGGAGAGACATCTTGTGCCTTAGCTCCCCAGCTACTTCAGATGCAGTTTGACTCGTGGGAGTCATTCCATGCTTACCTCAACGAGTATATGGCGCAGACATACCAGGTTCGCATCGCTAAGAAATTGTTTAGTTGACAACTAGCCAAATTACTACTGTATGTGTACCAGAGCTTTCGAATTCGTACTAACAACAAGGTCCAGGAGCGCAACCGCAAGATCCAGAAGCAAAATACTTTAGCTCCTCTAATCCCAGAGGAGTGGATCTGGTACAACAAGACCCTTGTTTGCACCCACGCGGGCAAGTACAAACCGCGGGGTAAAGGCAAGCGGCCACGTCTGGAAATACGATCGACTGAGTGCGGTGCACAGGTATGTAGTCATTTATATTTGGGCAGAGTTGGGCTAAATACTATCGAGTTGGGCACAGATGGGTGAATTCTCATCGAGTCGGGTTCAGATGGGACACCTGCAACTGGATGTGCTGTAATGACTTTCGTAATACTGACAAAATATGTGTTCTTCCTTCAGATAAACGCTTGTGTCCGTGTCGTCAATGGTAGCACAAACGACCCTGTGTTCGCGTTATGCGTCACTACTGCCAAACTGCAGCATAACCATCCCCTGACTCGTTCCAACTACGAGCACTACTCGTCGGTCCGAACGGCACTTGCTCCTTCCATGGTGAAGACGGTTGATGTTTTGCGCAAGGCGAAGGCAACGAAGAAAAATATTCTGCAGTTTGTCCTTGAAAACTCAGACTGTAGTATGAATATTCGCGACGTTCACAACCTCATTCAGCGCCTAAAGGACCAAGAGCGTGAAGGGACGACGAGCAAACAGAGACTGAAGACGTGGATGCAAGAATTTGGGGGATGGGCCTGGTAATGTGGGTCGCGTCTTTGTGGAGAAGCACGACCAAAAAAGTACGTAGATCTTTTTTTATTATGCAGCTTCGACTGGGTTTCTCAGACTCCTTGTTTTACATGGTGCTGAATAGAAAATTGCTACATGCATAACACTGC
>NW_003303743.1:2324416-2393140 GCF_000142945.1 Phytophthora infestans T30-4
ACGAATGCCGCTTTACCTTCAGATGGTAATCACTTGGGGTCGGATGGGAACGTTGAAACTGAGTTGGGGCCAGATGGTAACGTATCCAACAGAGGCTCAAACAAACAAAATTTCAGTAGTACACGACCCGAAGTACGATCGCAAGATGTCGTTGCTCGCGAATCTGGTGAGTCACCATGCCTGTGAATTGATCTTCGAGCAATATTCATTCGCAATGGGTGGAAACGCGCAGTATGAATTTAACGAAGCAACCCCTGAAATCATATTGATTGTGAACATCTCTAGGAGAGATGACGTACTTGATGAACCAAGGGCTGAGTACGCGGTAAACACTATCAACTGGGAATGCTCATGCCTCTTCATGTCAACGCGTCTGTTGCCCTGCCGACATGTATTTTATTTGCGCAAGGTGCTTGGTATGGAGACCGTAATTCCAACGCAGCTGTTGCCGTCGCGGTGGATGCTATCCTCGCTTCGATCTGAGGTCGCGCTTGAAGAAATCCCTGGTAAAGCGTTTTCGGTTGAAACTGTGTTGTGCGATAAGGCCAGGCCGTGGGATGCCAACAGAAAGTATCGGGAGGCTAAGTACTTAGCTAGCGAGATCAGCGAAACAATGAGTAGTTTCGGGATGCCTCAGTACCGCGCAGCACTGAATATTTTACAGGAGCTGTCACGCCTATTTAAACGTGGTGAGTGCGAAGAATTTGCGAAGCAGTACCTGTCGTCCACGTTTGCCTCCGTTGAAGATGATGAGGATGCCGATTACAATGGCGGTAAAGGAGATGAGGAGATGGAGTTGAGTAATGCTGCCGGCGATTATGAATTTGAGTCTGAACTAGATGCAAGACTGGAAGCCTCATTAGAAGTGGTAAGTGAGAGCATGCCAATCCACGAAACGGATATGAATGTGGAGAATGCAAGCATGGAGCGATCATCTGTCGAGGCATCAGGATGTATCGCTACTGAAGGAGAGACAGTCTTTCTGAATGAACCACCGCAATCTGAAGGAAACATTACCCACCCTGAAGCGGGTGTGATCCCATCTGAAGTAATCGAGCTCCCATCTGAGGTAATCGAGTTACCATCTAACGTTGGTGTGGTCCCATCTGAGGTACTTCAACACCCAACCGAGATGGGTGTAATCCCATCTGACCGACAAACGGAAACCCAAACGATGCAGCTACTCGATGCGAGCGACGACTTCGAAATCGCGTCTCCTCCAAAATCCAGAGGGCGCCCCAAAGCAAAACCCTCAGCTGTCAAGGCGAAGCGCAACACAGCAATCTCGATGGCAAAAGATGACTCCATCATGCACAGCATGGAATTAAGCATGAAGACGGTGGCCGATATGACAGCTGCAGAACCAACTTACAACTTCGCGGCTTCAACTTTGAAAAAGTTTAACCTGTTTGTGTTCGACAAAAAACCGAAGGCTCCTATTGCATGGGAGTTGAGAAAACTGCCATCATCCAAGACACTTTTCGAAGATGACCAAGTAGTCCGGGCTTTTGCAAATGAAATTCTGCGTAAGTGTGCTGCCAAAGTTACCGCCTTGCAGAAAAAACGTAGAGGCCTAGCCGAGCCTGACATCGCAGTGAAAATTCCAGGCATTGGGGTATTCAAGACAAGCACTCTCAATGTTATGAAGCGTTTTCATCGAGCGAAAGCGGCGGTACGCCTAGTCGAGAGCGCCGTGAATTGGATCTCGACTATAAACTTCAACCTACCCGTGGACAGTACGTTTCAGGTACAAGAAGACGCGAGCATGAGCACAAAACTGAAGGAGCTGCATATATTATCAGATGAGGTTCGTTCATGTTGTCCATAATACGTGTTCAATCACTGACATATTGTGACGTTATGTGGGTACAGATGCACGTGCTAGATGTTGCTGCAAAGGGGCAACTTAGCGACGATACTATGAGCACGTTGCTGACAAAACTGATCGGTCCAAATCCGATGATTAGAGTGGCAAGTCCAGGCTCAATACGTGTGCCTGTTAGCGGCGAAATTTGGACCGACGATGATGCTTTGCCCGCTCTGTTTTTCGGTGCATCCACGGAGCAAGTGTTGGTTTCAGTCAACTGTAACCTGAACCACTGGTGTGTTATCATGATTGACCTCGAAAAGCGCAGAATCTACTTCTACGATCCGATGGAGTCGACGTACAAGATTGGAGTCCGTTCAGCTGCAGAACACATCAAAAATTTGCTTCGGGTGCAAGGATTCGAAGGGTGTCGCGTCCAAAGCTATGAGAGCCATCTCGGAGTCCAAACAGATAACTACAATTGTGGTATCTATGTTCTAGTCGCCTGCGAGGTGTTTGCAGGTGCACAGTCGCCGAGACTAATCGACAAGAAAACGCTGCAGTATCTGCGCTACAGATACCTTAGCTTGTGCATTTAAATACATTACATTTTTGACCAAACCAGTAGTAAGATGCGAATGAAAATGCGCTTGTGAGATGTTTCAGCCGTAGCTTGCTGTCAGTCCAAGACAGACAAAGCCGTATAAGAGTCCGGTTAATCACCGTATAGGAGTCCGGTTAATCGCAGCAAACCTGTATAGTTGCGTGACACGCATCAAAATATTACATTACTGGCTCTTTCGGTAGTTGGGATCAGATGGGCACAAATGGTCGTATGTGGGAGTCGGATGGTGTCGGATGGTGTCGGGTGGGAACCAATGCCTCGTCACATTTTCCCCCAGATGGGCACAGTAACACGGGGAAAATGACACCACGTGAGTGGATACATGAAAGTTGTGACAGAATGTGTAAATTGATCACTGACGAAGATGGTGAACACAGCTTTCGTACCGACTCACATACTGTCGCAACTTGGCATTCATCAAATCCCGGGGAGACGATAATCACAGAACCCCCTATCTTATTCACCGATCGCCCTTACTTAACTCAAGTTGTTTCTGAAGGCTGCAAATCTTGAAAACAACAGGACATACCGGTATATCGAAAAACAGGCACAGGTGGGCGCGCTTGTTGAGCAGTGTCGTTACGACAAAATGGGCCGCTCCTCAAGGGGAATTTACTACAATCATCTCGTGAGTTGATCGTAAGATGAATTCACTTGCGAGTACGTCTTCATCGAATTAAAAAAATCAAGTGTACTACATTGAAGCTAAAATATGGCTAAGGTACCTGTAGCGGAAAAACTGCATCGCAGCTGAGCTATTACCTTCTATCCCTGCAGGTTCGTCTCCATACAGACATATTTCAAAAACAAAAGGATGAAAATGCCACAGTTGTAGCTGTCGTACTGTGGGGCGCAGTAGTCTACGCTCTTGAAGCGGTACCGCTTCGGTGATTTTGGCTGAGGTAAGAGGGGGAGCAACTCTTCCTTCAGGTACGCTCTGAGTTCTTTGTATCTGTTTCCGGTTTGTTGTGGATCGTAAATATAAATCTGGTTCTCACGAAAATCAACTGCTACCGCACACCAGTGATTCAGATTGCAATTGATCACACCAAAAAACCAAATTCTTTCCGTGTCCACATCCACAGTCGTTGCTTTATCCTCCATAACCTTCCATGTATCTTGTGCTCTAATCCATGCACGGTCGAATACTGGGTAGCGTAAAATATCTTTCGGGATAGTAAAAACAGTAGCGTTTTCACAGTTTCGCTGAATAATTGTTTCTACTGCGAGATGGATACACGGTCCTTCAATGAGCGCTTTTCCACATAGAGAAGTCGCCCAATAGTAGTTACTGAGTACGTCAACTTCTTTCAGGTACTGCTTTACTGCTGACGGATCCAAAACCCCTTGACTCCAAACTTTGTCGAGAGGCTCCCAATGCAATCGATCCTGTTTGCTCACCCATTTAATAGCACAATCGATCCCATTATAATTAGAGATTGCAGTATGCCACGACCTCATCGCTTTCAGACTACGTATATCGTATACCCATTTTCCAGCTGTCACAGTAATATCTTTTTGGGCGATCGGTTTGTCGTGGTCACTAAACCACCGATTCTGGAATGCAGCGACTTTATCGTTACACGATTTTAGTGTTTGGGTCGGCAACACAGTCGCAATTTTACACGTGAGCGTCGGGAGTTTAGTTTTTCGCTGGTGTACAGTTACTTTTGGGCTTTTGTTGCGGGAAATCGATAGGGCACGTAGCGCTGGTGCATACTTATACGAAGCACCTTTTTCGATGGCCTCGAGGAGAATGGATACAGAAGGTTCTGGTTCTGTTACTATTGATGTATCACCCGCTGTCGCTGATTTATCACACATTTCACCCACTTCCGATATTGCATCCGTGTCAACAGCTTTTGGCACTAGGCCAGCAGGATGATTGTTACCATTTCCACCCTCCGCTCCGCATTGATCCCCATCTTCCACAATTTCACATACAGCAACACTTTCACCCACACTACACTCGTGTGGGCCTCTTAGGCTGTTTTTTTTCAGCTGGCAATTGATCGTCTGCAGCCTCGCCGGAGTAGTGGACCATGAAGCGCCTGACCCATGTCTTTTGACTGTGTTCGTTTGGAAGGTCCTGAACGAATTCTTCCACGCTTTGACAATAGAATAACAAATCCGAGACCGTGCATTTGACATCGCCTCTGAAGTTATCGTAGTATTTCAAAACTCTGCCCTCGTAAGCCTTCATCTTTCGCTTTTGACCAGCTCCCTTCTTCCTTTTGCGCTCCGACCCCTCCACAGAGTCTAGTTTATCCCAATATTATTTTTTTCATCCCCGCAGGGTAGGCTCCTGGACGTTTAGCTCTCGCGAAGCGTCTGCTACAGTCCATGCCGGATGGGTTTTCCACTTCTTCAGCAGCTCTATCTTTTCTCTCTCGGTCCGCTGGGTGCACTTGCGCTTGGACATCACGTCCTTAATTCGAGAATGGCCACTGGAACCAACCGTACGAAACGAATCAGACTCAGATTATTCAAATTAACTCGCGCGACTTAATCTGAACCAGGGAGAAAGTCAAATTAACTCGCGCGAGTTAATTTGACTTCGGGAGAAATATTACAAACACAGCCACGTGTTGTAATAGGTCTGCAAAGACTTGTCTCTCGCTCTCTGAACCAGACACTGGGGGGTATTGCGTGAAACTATGTAATGCTGCAGAGGTCGCAGTACTGAGTATGGTGTGAGCTGATTGTTTGTAAATATAGAAATGAAAAAAAATTCGTTGGGGCCGTATTACGACTGAGGGAGGCTTTTCCAGACCTGAAAGCTAAGCTACACTACATGTGCGCTTGTTGTGACCTCTTTGATGGCAAATTCCGCATCGATTCATGGAACTTGATCCCTCCTCACCGACGCTTCGGATTCTTTTCGTCTTGGGGCGCCCCACGCGCTTGACGTACACTGCTGGTAACCAAGATGCATCACTAAATACCTCAGACTCGATTGGAATATTTACGGATTTGGGTCCAAAAGCCGTAGCGTACGTATTCACGAGATAACAGTCTTCAAAAAAGGTGAAGACATCCTCCAACTTTCCTAAATGTTCCAGTGCAGCAGCAAGATGTCGACATGGCAAGCCCATCTGATGGAAGTCGGAGCAAGTACACGATTTTATATACATGTTCACTCGTCGACGAACTTTCACAGTAGAGGAAGTCTCGTGTACGTAGAAGACTTCCGACGACGCCTGTTGAGCGGAATATTGCCCTATACGCGAGGCCTGCTTCGAAAACAGTTTTGTCGCGGCAGGTGTCAGCTTAAGACCTGTGTTTAACCATGACGCTGCGTTTTCAGAGCGTTTGAAGCATTCATCTACGAAACTCGTGCACATCGCTTGTATAAAAGCGAGAGGATGCATATGGCGCATTCCCTTTACTAGCTGACTTCCGAAGACGCTTTCAACAAAGTTGGATGTGCACCATCCGAAAAGCGGACATATACCAATGTTTGCGAAAACACACCAATGAATAGGCGGGATGCCTTCCAAATATATTTTCACATCATCTCCGAGCTCCATACCAATCCAGGTTAGACGACTTTTGTATAGCTCCTCAGTCTCCGAGCTCTGCAGCGACCAAATTAGATTCTTGTGGTGATGAGTGAAGTTTCGAAAGCGTCCCAAAATATTTCGAATAATATGCAGCGTGCAAAACTTCAAATCGAAGCCCATGTTAGCTGCCACAGATATCATAGCAGCACTGCGATCACAAAACATAGGCGTTTTTGTGAAGACGTAACCATTGCGTTTGAGTAGCGTAAAAAACCACGTGTAATTTTCGGCATCCTCAGATTCCACCATCCAAACGCAAGCGTCACATTCCGCAGGTTGCCATCTCGTCCAACAAGGTGCATCTGCATGCCACTATACGTTGGACACTTTGAGTGGCTACAGTCAATCCCAACTATAGATTGACAATCCTTAGTAGCCTCTGCAAAGACTTTCAAAACGATGATAGCTCTTCTGAAACGTCCTTGATCGTCTTGTTCAGCGATTGCAACAGCACCGGGATTGAGTGACGCAAATTGAGCCAGGTAGCTAGGGATACGTTGGTACGAAAGTGTCAGCTGATCGCTAGTGACATCGTTGAGTTGTTGCCGCGCTCTGTAAAGCGTTCTGCGCTTCTTCACCAGTAAAATCCGGTCTCTTGACTGGACCTGAGCGGTTAATGCTGTAGCTGAAACAGTGCCATCAGCGGCAACTGCGCTGCTGAACGTTGGTAGCTCTGCAATCTGGCGACCAGTGGGATTGGCAGCTGATACACAATTCTCGTGCTCCAAGGTCACTGAAGAAACCCGCAAAGTACCAAAGGAATTGCCTCTGCGTTGGGCCCGATAGACACGCACGGAAAACGGGCAGTTCCTTGACGAGCAGCTGATAAAACGGTGGTTTCCACTCCGGTTCGTTACTCGTACAGACCTCCCATGAGATAAAGCGTAGTCTTGAACAGCATGAAGAGCATGTGAAGCAGTATCAAAAGTCATTTTGACTTGAATAGTGTTTTCCTCATCGCCGCTTTCCAATCCATCAGCGATGTCGTCGATGTCCTCCGCCATTTTGTCCCTCAGTCGTAACAAGTGGTTCTGGGAGTTAAGGGTGTACGATTTGGGTCCTCATATGGCGAACATTAGTATACAGCGGGTTTTGGGGTTTGGGTCCGGCCCACCTTGTTTCAGCCATTCAATCGAGTGGACTCACATTCTGACGTTTGTTCCCTAAATTCCTCACTTACTGACGCGAGTTTCACTTGGTACACCGGCGATACCGATTCCACTTTGCTCACGTTTTGGCACATCCTTTAACTTTCTGTCACAACTTTAGTGTATCCACTCACATTTTGTCATTTTCCCCAGTAACACGCATAAACGCACTTCATTTTAGAAATAGAAATACTGTAACCTAGAGTAACCTCAATCGCTCGGCAATGTCAGTGACACTAACACCTGCAGAAATTAGAGGCTGGATGAGGTCAGCCCGCACGCGCATCCTCTGAAGCTTCAGCTCGTCTTTAGCGAGACTCTGACGCGCTTCCATTTCGCGACGCAGCAAGGCCAACTCAAGCTGCTGGAGTTCGTTCTCACGCTGCCATCTCAGCTGCTCAAATGCGAGCTCCTTGGCGCGGAAGAACGCCCGCTTCCGCTCCAAATTTGCCTTTGCACTACAGACTTTTGACTTGGCAATTAGAGGGGGAAGAAAACCTGCTGACGGAACCGGTTCGTTTCGACTACGAGGAGTATCTGCAGGCGGCATATTACGGGATGCTCGTGGCTTGGCGTCTAACGAAGGTGTATCGACATCAGAGTCGCTTTCACTCCGACTGCGCTGACGAGATAAAAGCTGCTGACGCTGCGAGACAACTTGCGCAATTGCCGAGCGCAACGCATCCGCTACGACCGTGTTCAGAGTCGATAGTGGATGGTTAGAGCTGTGCTGAGTGCCTTGCCTTGTCTGTCGAGACGCCTCAATAGTAGGTTCCAATGTGTGGACAATGTTACGCTTGTGACCTGAAGATTGCGTCTTGCCACTGTGAATGTTACCGCTTGCTGTGTTCTCATCGAGCAATGGGGAATCCTGCGAACCTTCTGACGCAGAGCTGGTACTTTGCGTAGTTTGAGACAATGTCAAGTCCACGACGTCCACTGTACCATTCTTCTCGGATGGAGTGTCCACGTGCCGTTGCTTCTTCTTCGCCCTCGGGATATTCCCTTCACTCGTCCGTCGTTTCTTTACGCGAGTGGAACATTTCGACTTCGGTAATGTTTCATCTTTCCCCTTTCCGGAAGAAGTTTGCGCAACTATGGAAGTCGTTTTTGCCTCTTGCCTTTTTTGCGTCTGCGCCGCGGTAACATTTCCATTTCCTTTTGAATGTTTCAAGTCTCCATCTTTATTTCCATTTCCTTGTACACGCACGATCGCTTTCTTCGATGTTCTCTCCTGCATCTTGGCACTACCTCCAGTCAAGTTACTCTGGAGCGCAGTATCTCTGTCGGTCTCACTGTTCTCATGCAAATTACTCAACTCACTCTCGGGCACCACTTCTTCCCTCTCACTGCGTTGCCTCTCCGTCAAGTTAACATGCACCTTTACGGACATTGTACGCTTCGCAGTCGGTTGCTGCCTCTGTCCATTGCTTTGCTGGTTTTCGCGCCCTCTCTCCATCCTCTTCCTCTCCCTCTCCCTTGAGGCAATCGTCCCTGGGTCATGGAGCTGCTGCAGACGTCGAAAATGACGACACATGCCGTCCAGCTTAGCCTGTACCGTCTGGATGCCAAGCAGCTCGTCCTTTTCGTCCAGTATAAACTGCGGGTTGGCCGCTGCCTCCGCTGTGGAGCGGTATTCGAGCAGGTACTGCTGGAGCATCTGTTTGGCGTGTCTAGCGTCCCAATTTGAGCCCGGGAGGTTCCGGTTCACGAACGCCGCTAGCTCGTTCAGTGCGTGGCTCTCTGTCTGCACCACTTCACGAAGGTTCACACGACCACGACGCGAGGAAGAAGAGAACGGGGACGACACTGTTACACGCAAGAAGTTGCTATTCTGCTCCAGCCACCAAACGATGGCATCGCGCTCTTCCATTGCCAATTTCAAATCGAAAAATGGTTTTTCGTGTATCTGGTGTAGATGGTGTCGTTTTTCACGTCATACAAAATGCAAGTATAAAAAATTGAACTCAAAAGTTGAAGCGACGGAATAAAATAAAATAAATGGACGAACTCGGACCCCGTGGTGGCCAGACTTGTTGCCTTTTGCAACCAAGGTTCGGGGCAATTAACCCATTAAGGACTGTGTGGAACTCTGACGAGTTGCGCTGTTAGAGGACGTGGAGGCCAAGCTATCGGGATTTGTGCAAAAGTTGGTAGTTTTTAACGGTAGTTTGGTAGTTTATCATTCCATTGATGAGGTTTGCCAGACATGCTGCTAGTTTCCACGGAGTGGCAGCGGATGAAGAGCATGGTCACGAGGTGCATCAGCTGTTCGAGGTGCGTGGGCTTACCCTTGACGATGTGTGTCAATCTAATATTTTTTACTGTAGAGTTACGAGAAGGTGTTTGAAGACGTCATTGCGACCTTCCTCCACGAAGAACAGGTAACTTTCCTCGCGATACGAAGTATACTACTTAAGGTGCTTATTTCCGTTGGTGTTGTAGCTTACTCCCGACGAGTCCTTTGCGCATTGTCGGGTGTTGCAGCGAAGTCCCAAGCACGAGGACGCGACGGGAAATCTACAGCTTCTGCTGTCTGCACTGGATTTTGAGGCTTTCTGTGAGCTCATGACACAAGAAGCGATTCAAACACAAATCGCACTCAAAGAGGCAGAAGATATGGGGCTGTAATATATCAGAATTGAAAGGATTGACGTTGAAATGCTACGGACACAGGCACAACGTGCAGCGAGGTGAAAAGAGCATGGCGGATGCTAGTCGACCAATATGTTTGCCATGTTCACCAATTTCTTCGGCTTCAGGGTCTTCAGCTTTCTTTTCGGTACCTTCGCCATTCACACCAAGCACCAAGTAAGCTGCCGTGTGCGTCGAAAGGTAATCTTGCAAGCTCTCGGCAATGGTACTAGTGCGCTCAATAAGCTGAATATCCACTATACCGTCAATCTGCATTAAAAGCAGCAGAACAAATAAACAAATTAAAGAGAACTGAAGGTCGTGACATCTTGACACACGGCTTACCTGTGCCCCTGCAATGACGCCTTTATACCATTCGAACGGCTCAACGTCGTACTCTCCAGTGATCGGATTCTCATAGAAATGGACAATTCGTAGAATATCCACGGGTCGCATTAGCTTGAGTGTGGCGTTGAGACAACGTGCTGCAGTCGTTGACTTATCCACGGCAACAACGAACACGTACTGCTTACTGAAGACTGAGCTCACAGGGGCTGGAGGCACGACTATTGTAGGGATTGAAGTGACACGGCGCAGAACTTCCCGTGGAACGTGATGCACTTGGTCGATTGCTGGTCCACCTTTTCCATGGGCTCCTAAGACGAGGAAGTCGACCCGCTCTCGCTCCGCTATCAGCAAGAGTTGCTTTGCAGCTGAGCTCGTGGCTTTACTTTCCTCGCAGATAATTGTGACACGATTCGTCGGTAGTTGCAGTCGCGCGCAATGAGCTTTATATTCTGTATATTTTCGTTAGTTGAAAGACACCTACGGATTTTGACAAAATATGAAGCACCTTCAGTGATGAATTCTCCTGAAATCTGCGGGAGCTGGCGACTAGCAGCGAGCTCTTCGCCCACGTTAATGACCACAAGTTGCCCTTGCCGTCGCAAGCGTGCCGCCAGCTCAAAAGCACGATAGGATTGACCTAAATATTTAGAAGTTAGGAATGCTCGAAGTGAGGTGTGGGAACTTACGGCTGCCATCAACTCCGACCATGAACTTTGCCGTCGGAGAGAGACGTTTGTTATCTGAGTGCTCTGTAGCAAAAGCACACGCAGGTATCATCCGTACATTCATATCAACGTTTATCGTATGACCTCCGTTGTAAACGTACCTTGCTCCATCCTACTGCGCAATTCCATTAGCGTGGTATGGATATCTAAGAAGAGGCCGGACTCGCTCTCACGTGCTGCCAACGCTGGGTCGTAATCAGCGTCGTCCATCAAGGAGCAGAGCTGCTCGTGAGTCAACTGCGATATATCCTCCGGTTCAAGTGTCTTGCATTGCGCCAAAACTTCATCCGGAAAATCGAGCAAGTGAGCTCGAAAAGATTCATCGGTGAGCTCTGGCTGCGTATAACCGTCAGATTCTACCAGTGCTCAAGCAGAAACAGCTCACATACCTCTTTAATGCTAAGCACCAAGCGTAAAATTTGGATGCACAGCCACAGCGCTGGTGACGACTTCTTGATCAACACGTCCAGCATTTTCACGAAACGTCGCGCATTTAAAAAAATGTTTTCTTGCTGTTTTCATTTACAGACTGAAACCAAGTCAACACGTTTTTTTTGTTTTGATTAAAATGAAAACGACTCAAAAACTTTTCTTCAGTTTTGTAAAAAAACAAATTGGTTAAGGAGTAAAACCACCTAAAAAAGGTTTTACCCCAAGAAAAAGCTGCTTACTTTGTTTTAATTTTTTTTATAAAAATATTATTCGCACTTGTATTTTTAGCACACCTTCACTTTCGTAATGCAGGAGAGCGGGGAGCTGCACCCGGCGCAGGTGCTCAAGTGCGGCCACGACGTTGGATCCTGTCATTATGCAGGCGGCGTGCCGCCCCATAAGCGCATGCGCAAGCCCATCGTGCGCAAGAGTGTGGACCCGAACGCCACCTTCATTAACTACATAACGCAGCGCCGCTTTGTTCAGGCGCGCAGCGTGCGCTCCCACGCGCTACCGCCTCACTCGTTCTACAAGAAGCAAATGCTGCCACCCATGGCTTATCCAGGAGACGACGATCTGGCTTCTTGCGTGTGCACCAAGTTCTGCCGCTGCTCTACCAACAAACAGCGTTGCCCCGTCAACTGCCTTACGTGGACACCCGAAGGCCGCCGCCTCATCACGGGCAACTCGGTGGGCGAGTTCACGCTTTGGAACGGCCTGGCCTTCAACTTCGAGACCATCCTGCAAGCGCACGACGACGCTGTTCGGGCCATGGTGTGGTCCCACAATGACAATTGGCTGGTCACGGCCGATCACGGCGGGGTGATCAAGTACTGGCAGTCGAGTATGACCAATGTGCAGCTGTTGCAAGGACACAGAGAAGCAGTGCGCTCGCTGAGCTTCTCACCTACGGATTTCAAGTTCGTCTCGTGCTCTGATGACGCGACGGTGAAGATCTGGGACTTTGAGAGCGGACGCGAGGAGCGCGTGCTCACTGGACACGGTTGGGACGTCAAATGTGTGGCTTATCACCCGCAGAAATGTCTACTGGCTAGTGGTAGTAAGGACAACCTGGTGAAGATCTGGGATCCAAAGTCGGGCAACAGTCTCAATACCCTACACGGACACAAGAACACGGTGTTCAAGGTGGCCTGGAACTCGAACGGCAACTGGCTACTCACAGCCAGTCGTGACCAGTTGATCAAGATCTACGACATCCGGATGCTCAAGGAGTTTGCCACACTCAAGGGCCATGCGCGCGAGGTCACGTCCATCGCGTGGCACCCGTGGTATGAACGTCTCTTTGTCAGTGGCTCGTACGACGGATCGCTCATGTACTGGGAAGTTGGGTACGTTCTTCTGTGCTTTTTACTATTGGTAGACGCACAGATTATTGATAAATACTTGTGCTTCACAGGAAGGAGAACGCGCTGGCATCCATTCCACAGGCTCACGATACTGCTGTGTGGGACATTCAATGGCATCCTGTTGGCCACGTTGTCGCGACGGGAAGGTACGTCTACTCAGCCAGTTTTGGATGGCTTAAGGCTACATGTTAACGTGTCTTCTGTACAGTAATGACCACAGCACCAAGTTTTGGTGTCGCAATCGACCGGGAGACCCGATGGACGACAAGTACAATGGTGGACAGACTGTGCTGAATGAACACGAGATTGGAGAGGCAATGACGCATGTGCGTGGAGGTGCAGATGGCGCTGAAGTGCTTCCTGGTATGGCGGACGGAGCCGCCAGTCTTCGTTCCAGCGCGATCAATGCCGCCAACTTCCAGACATTCAACAAGTCTGTCCCGGACAACCGTGGAAATGGCGGTCGGCGCCCTCCCCCCGATTCGTACACTTGCAATCGCTGCGGGACCAAAGGCCATTGGATCGAGGACTGCCCCACGAAGGACCAACATAATCCCAGTGGTCAGATGCAGCGCAAGGTTCCGCCTGAAGGGTATTTGTGCAAGCGGTGTAACATTCCAGGCCACTACATCTCCGACTGTACCGAACCTAAGGTGCCGCCGCCGTCGTATACTTGCCACAAATGCCGGCAAAAGGGGCATTGGAAGCAGGACTGTCCTATGGATGGGAATGGCGCTATCAACGCGTTGCTAAGTCAGATCCGTCCTCAAGGAGCTCCACTAGTAGTTAACACTGGAGTTCCGATGAGTTCGGGTGGGGCGGGTCCTGTTCCGCCCCCACCGCTATCATCTCGGGGATTCCCTCCACGAGGGATGATGCCTCCTCCACCTCCCGCGGCAGGACTGCTGGTGCCTCCGCCGCCCCCGCCGCATATTCTTGCTGGCATGAAACGTGCTCGCGACGATGATGTCGGCGTTGGGATGCCCCCGCCGCCCATGAACGGCTGGCCGCCAATGGCAGGAGGTCCGCCACCAGGACCCCCTGGAATGGCCGGTCCACCCCCAGGTCTCCTACCTGGCCAGCCCGATCCCAAGAAGTTGAGCCGAGACCCACGACGGAGGTAGAGTGCAACAGAGCCCTTATTGTCGAGGAGATCGGATGTCCTTTGGACGAGCTCAGGAAAGCGAAGAATAGTGATAAGTAACGAACAACCGTCTCGAAGTCAATCGATGGAGTTGTAGGTCTTCATTTTACTGTTTGATGACTTGGACAGTGTTGACGCCGTTGCGGTTGCGCAGCTGTTGAAGTTTTGTTCAACTTGACCTCCGCGCGGATGTGAAGATCGCGTGAAGAATCCGCGCGTCGGCAGTGAAGAGTCAAGATCCAAGATTAAGCAGCAGAAAGCACCAAGACATGTTGCCAATGTTGGCCAGTGTTGGCAACTAACCGCTGTCAGCGGTTAGCTTCGGGTGAGAAGCCTTCGCTCTTGGAATTCAGTGGGGTGACTGATTTCAGTCACGCTGCTCATGGGATCCGCCTTGAGATCTGAGACTAGGAAGATGTGGAAGCGGCATTCACTCTGCTTCATCATGGCCGAGGCAGGTAGTGCCTGCAGACCACACTGCCGCGGTCGCTACAAGCATGCGCGCGCAATTTGCGCCAAGCTTTCTTGCGCCACATCGAGGGTCCGCCATTTTCGACGTAGGACAGCGAAAAACTGTTCAGAACAGCGTCGTCTGCCTCTCGCCTGATTATTGTACTGTACTGCTCTCAGTATAAAACTTTCTATGGCGTTTTCCAGCTGCTTTTCGCATAACCCGCCCTCCATATTAACGGCCATTTCCATAATTCCCCAGTTAGAGAAAGCGCGCCGGGAAGCCAGCGTGATGAAGACGCAGGGCGACTCTGAACGGAGCGCGCACGCGCCGTCCCCCGCGCTCGTACTACAGCAACCTCAGGCCTCTGTGCCCATGTCCGCGAGTCAGCGTCGTAAGCAGCTCACCGGCGGCTCCTCCGACCGTCTGCGTAGCCTCGAGGACCGTCGTCACGCCGCGGGCCGACGACACAGCCAGGTCCCGGCGCCTCCACCGTCCGCGCCGTCCTATCAGCATCTCGGCGCCATCGAGAGCGTTCGTACAGCTCTCAGCAGCACGGGAGGCGTGAGCGCTGGCGCTAACAACGTGGGACACGAAGTTATCCTCAGCGGAGCGCTGAATAAACGCGGCCAGTTCTTCAAGGCGTGGCTGCCTCGCCATTTGGTGTTATCTCGCGGTGCTCTTCAAGTATATAGGAAGAACCCGTACGTACAGCAACAGCAGAAAGACGTGGCGCGGCTGGAGAAGAAACTTTTGAAGATGGAAGTGAGCAGAGCCGACGCCATCCGCGTCGAGTCCACGGACGCCTTTAAGCACCACCCTTTCTGCTTCATTCTCGTGGCACGCAAGCGTTCGCGACGCTTGGGGATCTTAAGCAGCAACGATGATGCCACAACGAGGAGCGCCGTCACCTTCAGCAGCACGGGCGGCAACTGCTTCCAGCACCGTAAGGAGAGCAACTTGGACTCGCGCCGACTGGACGACGGGCCTGTCGTGCTCTACTACCTTCAAGCTGGTAAGGAAGTCGAACGACAGCGCTGGATGCGTGCACTACAACGCTGGATTGAGGGCGAGAGCCCGGCCCAGCTGGGACGTGGGATTCTCAGCTATATTGTGAATAACGAGTACAGCAACTACCGCTACGGACAGAAAGTAGTGAGCAGCGGGTCCTCCCGGTCGGTGATGGGGGACTACTGCTCGTCGGCGGCCTTATCGCCGGCCTCACATGCCGGACGCACAGTCGAACAGGAGTTCCCGGTACTTGCGAACTTGATCCGTGACTTGCACGACTGTAAGAAAGAGGACGAGATGATTTACATCCTGGATCAAGTGTTAGGAGAAGTGCAGGATGGCGCCAATAGTGGGTACATCAAGAAGCTCATTGCTACAGCTGGCGAGGTGAAACTGGAGCACTCGGAGCACATCTGGACGACCCACGTGAAGACGGCGTACGCTAATATTATGAAGGCGCTGCAGACGGCGTCGTCGGGACAAGAGCCTAGCAGTCAGGCGCCGACACTTCGAGCGCCTACGTACGCCACGCGGCAGAATTCAGCCGGCAGTATGGACTCGAGTGCGAGCAACCGGTCTTTGAATAACGTGGACTTGGCGTCGTTCCATCGATTCTACAAACTCGGGCGGAAACTGGGGTCGGGCGCCTTCTCTGTGGTGCACATTGCAACGCACAGAGAGACGCGGAAGCAGGTTGCTGTCAAGTGTATCGCGAAGGCGAGTCTGGGACCTCAGGACGTGCACTCGTTGAAGCAAGAAGTAGAGGTGATGTCGAGTCTGGACCACCCAAATATTGTCCCGTTGCTGGACTACTTTGAGGAGGACAGATACTACTACATCGTAACGCCGTTGTGTACGGGTGGTGAGCTGTTCGACGACCTCGTGAAGCGCAAGAGCTACACAGAGGAAGACGCCCGTGTACTGATGAAGAAGCTGGCCAGTGCCATCGACTACCTCCACTCGCGTGGTATCGTCCACCGCGACTTGAAGCCGGAGAATATTCTACTCAAGACTTCAGCTCCTGGAGCCGAGGTCATGATCGCGGACTTTGGCTTCGCTAGACCCATGAACGGCTCACGTCGCGGCACTGCCTGTGGCACACCCGGGTACGTCGCCCCTGAAGTGGTACAGGGCGAACCGTACGGAGCTGAAGTGGATTGCTGGAGTCTTGGTGTTATTCTCTTTATCCTACTGTGTGGATACCCACCGTTCCCGGGTGCCAACCACGCCACAGTACTTGATAAGGTCGTGAAGGCCGAGTACAAGTTCGAGTCGCCATACTGGGACGAAGTGTCTGATGAGGCCAAGGATTTGGTGACGGAACTCTTGACTGTGGATCGTACCAAGCGTCTCGATGCGTCGGGTATTCTGGCCCACCCGTGGATGGACGAGACCCGAGCGTCGGCGATTAGCACGTCGGATGACAGTGAGATCAAGAAGCAGATCACCCGGAAGTGCTCGGACCTGTTGCCGGCGCTGCACCAGATGCGCAAACACAGTCTGACCCACGGCAGTCCGAAGATTCGTCCGTCCGATATGAATGTGGATGATATCGAACTAGACGAGCTGACCATGAACAGCGACAAGGAAATGCTCGAACGTGAGCTTGCTGATATGGATGGCTTCTAGAGCGAGGGTTACCATTGGAAGTAACCCTGTTGAGCATGTGTATACCGTATACAGTGCCTACTCCACCGCCTCAGACGAGAGGGATATCCCTCAGTTAGGGACCTTAGTCTGAGTTGTATGTAGTTCATGTTGTGTAGTTTTGCATGCTGGCGAGCGCCAGGCTTTGAAAATAATTGGGTATAATAACAAACAACACTTGTATTTGCATACGCTTAGGTGTCATGAGAGAGTAGAAATCCAATATTACCACAGGAGCTGAAAGTTCCTGCTACAGTGCACATTACCCGACGAAGCAATAAAACAATACCAACGCAATTCAGTGCTATTTAATGAATTTTAGCAAAGAATTCTGTAACAAATGTGGGTATTTTCGGCAGCGAGAATGAAGATCGAATTAGCAAAAACGGACCATAGATTCGGACTCAGAACCAGAATTAACGTTATTTAAATGTTTTCTAACGGAAACAAATTTAAATTCTGGTGCAAAGCTTGTTTGGAAAATAGGCTTAGAGCAGGTCAGATATTTCAATTAATAATTAATATTAGAACTAATGAAGATATAGCCATAAAGAGTCGATTCAAGTTGTCCCATCTCAAATACGATCGTTATACTAGAAGGTACCTAGTAGATTATGAGATACCATTAGTCACAAAGACAACCACGATATACACTAACCATCCAGATACAAATCAGCAGCAGAAACAAATACTAGGATATTTATCAGGATAATGATACAACGAGCGATCAATTTATCAAAAGAAGATACAATTAATCTGATTGGTCAGAATAAAATAACGAGGTCTCTATATTTGCACTAGTTAAAATTAATCCTGTTTGGGTATTCTGAGGTATTCCCAGTATAAACCTTTTGTTAGTACGAAGGTTGGTAGAAGAACCAACAGCTGCAGACCTAAGCTTTCGCCGGTTAGGATGAGTTCCTCAGAGGGTAAGGCGCATAAGTTTGATCTGAAATCTCGCTTTGGATATGCAGAAACTGAGCAGTACATACACTTTGTGAGTTTGGAGACGGTAGGTTCTTTTATCAAACACTACGCCTTTAACATGAACAAAAGTGCCGAGAGGAAGAAAGGAGGTGGCGGGACCCACGTAAAATGGCTGTGTTCTGAGCGCAAAAACGGTTGTAGCTGGTTTATAGCTTTGTCACGCAAACGTCAATCAAAAATTAATGAAGAAGCGACCATGCAGCGGCGGAAAAAGCCTACAACTAAACTCTCACATATTCCAAGTGGATCATGGTATATCTCTAAAATTGAGCTAAACCACGCACAACTTTGCCCTGGGATTGCTGTAATGACTACTGAGTTTCTGTTGGAGCATCCTGGTTTTCGTGGAGCTATTCTTCCTGGTCATAGCACTTCACTAGCGCGGGTAGTAAAGACAATGAGTGAAATTCACGGTGTCGACATTTCCAAGCAACCTGCAATGGCCTACCGTACCATTACACAAGCAAAAAACCAGAACCCATTTGACCCGGTAGCTGAGTACGGACGCCTTCCTAGTTTTCTACGCGGAAAAACCCTGGTTCACGGGTTTGTTGTCAGTTGGACTCAGAGGGGAGGTTTTATAGAGCCTTTTTATCTATTGGTAGTGCTGTGAATGTGCAAGACGCATTTTTACCTGTTTGGGAGTGCGATGGCACGCACATGAAGGATCCGTCATACAATGGCATTTGTTTGACAATTATTGGTATAGACGGGAACAAGCAAAATGTGCCTATTGCAGTGGCCTACGTTCACAAAGAGACCGTCGACAACTTTGCCTGGTTTTTCGGGAACTGTATTGTCGCTGGTATAAAGATGAACATTTGGCCTGCGTTTTGCGACAGAGGAAAACAGCTAGCAGCTCAAGCCTTGTTGCTTCGCATCAACATGAAAATACACTTGAAGTTCTGCACACTGCATATCAGGTTTAACACCATGGACAAATTCAAATCTCTGAGGTTAAACTTGAAGTCCGTAAACGACGATATTTTTTCGCTTCAAGGCGCTTCAGCAACCGAAGGGTATGAGCTCATCAAAAATAAAATAGCATCCAAGTATCCTGCCGGAATTTCAAAGGTTTTCGCGGTGAAGATCGTAGAGGAGCACATTTGGAGCTACCTTAGCAGTATTCATCACACAGATTGGTGTGCTGTCGGTAAAATGAAGGCAACAACAAATGAATTAAAGTGGATAGACGATAACTGGTCTTCTGTCCCAAAGCACGGCGACGCTTTGCCTCTGTTTGGTATCCGTACTACGAGTGCTGTCGAAGGAGAGAACAACGGGCTACTATGGGGACGTGTGCGGACCCAACTTGTGCTAGGTTCAGTCATGACGTACTGTACAAGAGCACTCAAAGTTTTGCAGAAGCGTAAGGAGCTCGTCCAGGAGTGGAATAGTGCAAGTTTTGATATCACTCCTCACGCTCTGAAGGAGTTCGAAAAGGAGAAAGAACTAATAGCTCATCAGACAGTCGTGCAGAGAGACGAGTCTCTCTTCTACGTCTTTGACGCCTTCGATAGCCGCGGTTTAGGTGGGGACGCACATCTCTACGAAGTAAACATGGATTGTGGAACTTGTACTCGATGCACTGTTGCTGAACAAATGCAAGTCCCTTGCCGTCACATGCAGGCAGTCGCTTTCTGGAGATCAAGGCAGACAAATAGTGGACTTCCGGACTATGATATCAAGTACTACTTCCATGAAGCTTACACTGTGTCGAAAATGGTAGAGGCCTTTGACTCCACTGTTATCAGTCTTCCTCTGTTTGACGAACTTGAGCAGACAAACGAAGTCAAGCTTCCACCGTTATATCGTCAAGCTGGCCAATCACGCAAGCGCTCGAAAGAAGCCAGAGACTTTGCAACTGGTAAAAGAAGAACACCAAACCGAGGTGAATGTGCTGGGTCAACGGCTCCAATAGTTCGTCCGTTTGTGCCTAGTGATGTACACAGCGATGATGATAGCAAGGCAATTGCAGAGTTTTTCAACTCGCAAGTGAAGGGCGCGCGGAGAAGCAAACGAGAAACGTACACATGCAGCCGCTGTAAAGAAGCCGGTCATAACGTGAGGAGCTGCACGACACCACTGATGGAGATAGAGGAAGCTGGAGAATCTTTGAATAAATGGACGTCGAGAAAGAGCGAGCCGAGAACAACAACACCTTTCTCATATTGAAGTTTTGTTGTTAGAGCTCATTATTTAATCAAATAGCAATAAACCGTATTATGAGGAGTGTGCATTTAGCAGCAACGCTAGGTAATGAATGCCATGTCTGAGGGTGCAATAAAGTTCTTTCATCCAAGGCTGTCAGTGTCAACTAGTTGACATTTAATGCAGTATCGTGGGCGAGAGATTAGAGTTGACAACATAGTGATGCAGATTTGACGCGTACCTCTGTATGTGAGCGGGGTTAGAGCACTATCGGCCAAACTTGAGCGTCAATATGCTCGCTTCGGCACCAATTATCAACACTTCAGAAACCAACAGGTGCATAACCAATGTCAGCAACAACGAAACGCTCAACACAACGAGTTGTTCGACCCACACATCTGCGTTTTTGTTCCAGCTGAGTAGAATGCTGCTCTGGACGATATTCACCCTGCTGAATGCCTTTTAAACAACGTCATTAGTTTAGTCACATTACACCCACTCGAGAAGTCAATCTACACCTTGAACCGCCCACGGAAATTTCTTCGTCCATAACTGGTGCAGTGTACAAACTACCACGATGCACATTTTGTGTGCGTGGTAGTGAACTGCGCGCGTGACGTCGAGGGGCCCACGCGTCGACAATAGTCCTCTGTTGACGGTGGCTTCCTGTTCCACAAATATTTATGATGTTCCTTAAGGTTTTTATTTTTATGAATGAATGTAGCGCATATTATTCTGGCCAATCAGATTCATTGTATCTTCTTCTGATATATTGATCGCTCGTTGTATCATTATCCTGATAAATATCCCAAATACTATGCATCTCGATCACAGATGAATGTCACCATGTTAAGGTGCTCGTGCTCTCGACATTGAAACCAACCAAAATTGGTTGGGGCTCCGCGTTATTAAGCTAGGAATAATACCTAGTTCCTCAGTTCGGAAATCGCCATGGAGGCAGCGGACGTAGTCGCTCGACTGCGTCTTCTGCAGCAAGATGAAGACGAAAACCTCGCTACCAGCAGCCAGAGGTTTGGGGCCTACGTAGACTACGTCGAAGAGGAGGTAGTGGAATCAGAGTCGCCCATCATGGATTCCTTCTACTTTTAAGGAGGGGATAGTGTGCTTAAAACGATGACAAACTTCACCCAAGCCGAGCTTGAAGTACTTTGGGGACTTGTAGAGGGCGAGCTGCACGCAACATGGAATGTGGGACGGGGACGCAAGACCAAAACAATGGCGAAGGACGCCATGTTCATGGGCTTGGTGATACTGAAACACTACGACACGTGGGACAAGCATGCAGTTGACCTCGGCCTGAATCCGAACACTTTGAAAAAGAAAATTTAAAAGCCTTTACAGTGATTGAACTTATTTTATTCAAGGAGTTTGTTAAGAACGTGACGATGACTGAGCAACGTGAAAACGGGAGAACATTTCGCAACTACCCGTATGCTTTGTATGTTACGGATGTAAAATTTCAACCGGCGTACCGTCCAAGTGGCCAATTTGCAGAACAAAAAACCTACTATAGCGGTAAACACAAGCTATGTGGATACAAGCTTGAGTGCCCAGTGGCATACCCGAGGGTGGCTGTTGACTTGTCTTCCCACGAGCCTGGATCCAAGTCGGATCTGACTATGTTTCTGGAGCAAAAGGCGTCTCACATGGAGTTATTGAAGAAGGTGGCGAAGGAGTTAGCGTTCGAAGACAGCGGCGAAGGTATCCTCTCCAATGGGGTGTGCTTGTCGATAGAGGTTACCAAGGCGCCGAGAGTACCATTCGAACCATCCAACCAAAGCGGAAGCCTCGCGGCGCAGAGCTTATCCACCAAGACGTTGCACGGAATCGTCTTGTTTCGTCGGATCGAGTGTTGGTAGAAAATGTTTTCGGCAGGGTGTGCACGCTGTGGAAGTCGATGTACATAACGTACAAGTGGAGTGAGGCCCGCTACGACATGCTAGCTCGGCTATGTTTTGCGCTAACGAACTACCACGTTAGCTACATGCTCCTTCGAAGCGACGTCAGCGCCCACTACCGCAACGTCCTTTCGCGCTATCAGTCGATGGCTGTGAAACTAGAGAGAGGCGTGCCCGCAGTCAAAAAGCGTACTGCACGCGACGCGATGAAAGACTGGCAGCACCATTGACCAGAACGCCACAAGCGCGTCCAAACCATGTCAGAGCTTCTCCGCAACGTCCCACACCGTACCACCGTCCTGCATAGCAAGACCCAGATCAAACGCAGCTCTCCCAGGCATTTTAACTTCATTAAAGATTTCCGAACCTTCTCTCGTTGATGACACTGCAACCAGCGTTTTTTTTCCATATTTTTATACTATCGAGTTTTCGAGATAATCTTATTTTTGCACTCTTGAGATCATGTACTACCCGGTTTCGAAATGTGCTGTCGAGTGGTATGTCGTTGAAGTTCACTTCTACTTGACCCCTTGTAGCCATCTCCCTGCGTACTTTATAATTTGATGTTTTTGGGTTAATCACCTAGCCCTATTGTTTTTAAGAGTTTATGTAGTGACAAGTCACATTTAAAAAAACACAATTTTTCAGAAAATTTTGCGCTCAAATTATACAATACGTAAAATGGAAATAATGAGCAAATCAAGAAATACCTTGTATTTCATGATAAATAAGGGATTTAATTATTGCTGTGTTTTCATTTTGGTTTTTATTATTAATATTGTAATCACTACCCTTTCGGTCTAATCTATCCAGACGCTAAATCGACGAGGTTTAAATTCTACTGAAGAATTTACTCTAAGTTAGCAAGGCTCGCTAATAATTACAGTAAAACCTTTCCTACCTGACCCGTGAACGACTCCTCTATCAGGTATAGCAGCACATCATGTTACTCATGTCGGCTTCAGTAAACAGGTCATGGCTAGAGTTAGAAGGTCGGTAAAAGGCTCCAGCATCACGCATATGAGCGAGGTGAGGAAGCATGCCGGCTTAGAGAAGCATAAAATGCAATGTACTTCGCTGTGCGTTTCCAGGTCAAACGTGGAGGCACACAGGCATATCATACTGAAAAAATCTTTTTGAATTTAGGTATGTAAGTCTCTCCTGGACTCATAGATAGGCAATCATTTGTTAAACTAGGTCATTCACGCTTCTTCACCTATATGACAGGTATCGTAGAGAGCGTAGGAGTACTTGATGAAAAGACGAGAAAAGAAGAAGCGATATTAGAGTAGAGAGCAGCGGCGGTGTCATGCCGCTGCAAGAATGGCTGGTGGTGCCATAACTAGACTGCCTCCTGGTATACCTATAGTGAGCTACAGATTTATTTGTATAGGGAGGTTTGTTGTGCTCTGTTATGTGAAGAGCTATACACTAACAGCATCCCTGCATCTTTACATAACTCACAAAGTATACCGATATAAGAGGTTGAGCATAAAATCAGAGCTGTTCTTTCAGAAAAAAGTTCGCGAGGGAAGCGCTAGTTCTAGTGCAGGCCATGGTGGACGGTCAAGCGACTTCGGCGGAGGCCATTCACTTCGGGGAAGAGGAAGCGGTCCACGGCTGCCAAAGTTCGAGCGCGAAAGCGTGCAAAGGCGCGCCGGCGTGCAGCGCTGGCGGAAAACGGTTCAGCGGACTCGGTGGCGGGGTCATCGACGGGAGAAAGCGCCAGGGACCCCAGCAGCGACAAGGCGCGCGGCGGGAGCGGCGTGGCTGCGGGAGGACGCGTGTCTGACGATGGTGCAGCACGCGCTGACGCTGCACGCGTATCCAATGTCACTACATAGGGGCAATCTAGTGACATGTCTGTAGCCATACAGAATGTTACTCATATGGGTGAATTTAGTGACAGTGCTGTACCCACTTCCAATCCGGCAACAGCACTTGATGTGCTAGCGGCAGCTGTTACCGAGCAGGACTACCAGGACTGGTTTTGCCGCTTGTGCTCGGTGGGCAACAGGACTGCCGCTCGCGTGTGCAGGAACCGTAGAGTTCTGCGGTGTGATTTAGCACCCGAATCGCCAGACCGCGAGGTTGAAGAGCAAGCTACTCCTACAGACCAAACGGCTACTACGACAAATCAAGCGGATACTGAACCTGACCGAGCCGCTACTGCGACAGACTAAGGCACTGCTACGATCGACACCTCCGAGCTGTACTTCCGTATCTACGGTGAGTACTATGGTCTATCCCGAGTCACAGCTGGTGACAAGTTTGCCACGACAAAGCAGACTTGGCAGATTGCCAGACTTATCAACAGGCGCGAAAGCAAGTTGGGCTTCGAGTATCGCGTCTTGTGGGCGGTGTATCACCGCCATAACCGCCGGTATTACCAGCACACGTGGGAGCCAAGACAACCGCTGCTGGAGGGCGGCTTCGAGGAGGAGATTGCTCTCGTCGGTAGGTGGAAAGACTCAGACGTCAGCGAATTCGACAAGTTATGCAAGCAAGACGAGTTTGGTAAGCACACGATCGGCGCAGATACGTCTGGATTGTGCATGTTCAAGGCGTTTGTACAGGTGGCGAAGCTGGCTGGACGACGGAGACATTGCTACCCAGAAGGACATCGACGACCGCGTTAAGAAGATGCGCAAGGAGTATGGATTTGACCTGTCTCAAGGTACATTGTGAGCGATCTTTCTCGAGTTTCTGCGTGGTCTTCGTGATGCTCGTCGTGACTTCGTCTTCAAGGCCCTCGTCAAGAACAATTTCGCAACTGGTGGTCGACGCGGGTCTCGTGTGTTTGAGAAATTGGAGCTTCGCGATGGATTCTACATCTGTGCGGCTTACAATGACTCCTTCAATGATCATGCATTCGTGCTACATGTACAAGGTGTGAAACGACTCTTGCTTGATGAAGACGGCGTCATGATTCCGGATCAAGCTACCTGAATCAACTTCGTGTCCTTCATTCGTCCGTTTATCGTCTTCACTAAGAAGTAGGTGGTAAGAGTCGGTAGGGATTTCCGCGGCTTTGCCTTATTGATAATAAACTTTCCCAGCCATTTGTTGTCTTTGTGCATGGATTATTACATATTCATGTGCCTGTTAAAATTCGGCGCATTGACCAGGGAGACCTCAATGAGGAAAAACCTTTGTCGCGAACAAACTCAAAAACCCAGTTGAAAAAAAGAGAAGATTGCATTAGAGAGGGCACGCTTCATGCGGTTGTGTGATATTCATACACTAATGAGCTTTATACGCTCAAAAGGGTTTCATCCTAAGTTTGGTTCGTAATTCTCTGAACTGATGCTTGTCTAAGACGTTAGTGAAGATGTCAGCAACCCTTTCTTTTGTGTTGCAATAGTCGACGGTGAATTCGTGTCGTTCTACTTTTTCTTGTACAAAACAAAACCGGGTGTGTACGTGTTTCGATCTCCCATGCAGTTCTAGATTGTAACAGATCTTGATGCAGCTCTGATTGTCCTCATGAAAAGTGTTTGCTTTGGTTGTGGCAAAGCCTAGCTCTATGAGGAGCAGTTTGAGGGATACCACCTCTTGCATGCAGTGACAAAGGGCGATGTATTCTGCCTCTGTTGCTGAAAGTACCACCGTGTGGTGTATGAGAGCCATGAGATTGGACTATTTGCTAACATAGGGACAAATTCACGGACAGATCGTCTCGTGTCGGAACAGTTAGCGTAGTCAGAGTCACAGTACGCTGTCAAGCTATTTGCTAGGTTTTGTGGTGTGATATCAGGTGATCCACCAAGAAGAAGGCCGTAGCTCTTTGTATCTGAGAGATACTTGAGACCTCGAACGACAACACTCCAGAGCTCCATTCCTGGATTAGCTAGGAATCGACTAACCTCACGTAGATAGAATACCATGTCAGGCCTGGTGCCTACCAAAAGGTACATTACATTACCAACTGCTTCACGATACGGAATGTCTTTCATCGCATCTTTCTATGCATCATTGCTAGGTTGACTGCTTGAGAAAAATTTAACGTTCCTCTCTGCTGAAGCTGTAATCGGGTACGGAATGTATTCGCTGATGCGGTCAAGGACCTTCGTAGCGTACTTGTGTTGGTGGATAAAGATCGCTCGGTTCTTACGGTCACGTCAAATAGACCAGCCGAGTAAGTACGTCACCTCCCCTAAATCTGTCATGGAGAACCTGTTCTTTAGGGCTGATATTAGCTCGCGAACGAGGGCTGGTGCTGGTGCAATATTGAGATAGTCATCGACATACACTGCGATGTAGCAAGTAACATTGCTGCGCGTGCGACAGAAAACACAGCGGTCTTTGATAAGCTTGTGAAACCCAGGACTCCCAAGGAAGGCAGATAGTGTCTAATACCAAACACGTGGGGGCTTGTTTCAACCCGTACAGCCTTTTCAGAAGGTTGCACACTAGGTGATCCTTACCCGGGATTTGGAAACCTTCCGGTTGAGCCATGTAGATCTCCTCCAAGAATCCATTCGGAAATGATGTTTTGACATCCATCTGATGGATTTCTAGATCGAGTAAGGCTGCGATCGTAAGGAGGAGTCGGAGGACCTCCATTCGAATCACTGGGGAGAAGATCTCATTGTAGTCAATGCCATATTCCTGAAGAAAGTCTTTGATCATCAGACGCGCTTTGAAGCGGTCAATATATCCTGTGCCGGTATACTTTACTACAAAGACCCATCGGGTTGTAAGTATTTCCGTCCCAGAGGTGGTGGTACCAGCACCCATGTTTCATTGTCCATGAGGGACTCGTATTCCGAATTTGCTGTTTTGGACCACTGATGAGCATGAGAAGACTGCATGGCCTCTCGATACGTAGTGGATTCTGACACATACCGAATAGCGAGTAAAGTGTACAGTAATTGTTTACGCTCTTCCTTTTCCTGTAAGTCTTCTTCAGAATTGAACGTTACCTCCGTGTCATGTATTAGACGGGGCCACTTAGGGGCAGGAGGAGATGGAGGATCAAATCGCGTCTCCGTTTTAAATTAATAGTGTACCACTTTATCATCATCGAGCGCCTCCCTGAATGATGGAGGTCTGCGCTATTTGGTGATCTCCGCAGGTGTAGGCGGTACGGATGTGACCATTGCGGTGCATGCGTTGCAATTTCAGGTACTGGTGGAGGTGCAGATTGTAGCATCTGCGTATCCTGTGTTGTACGTCAAGTTGGCGAGAGAGGGGAATTCATCCTCTTTAAATACTATATCCCTGCTGTAGACAATAGCATGGGTGTTGAGCTCCATCAGACGATATCCTTTCTTGTGATCCGGGACGTCAAGGTACATACACAGTCTAGCTCTGGCGTCGAGTTTGTCTCGGTATTGATCAGGAATGTGAGCGTATGCACTGCATCGGAGCACTTTCATTTACTGCGTGGATGGTAGTCTGTTATACCACATTTCAAATGGAGTGCGTTGGGCTGTCTTGGAGCTAGGTGTCATGTTGATCAGCGTGGTCACGTGACAGACACATTCCGCCCAGAGTTGCTTTGGGAGCTTTCCGTCCAACAGTAGGGCTCGTACCCGTTCCATGATAGTTCGCATGCGTCGTTCAGCAACACAATTTTGCTGAGGTGTGTACGCGCTCGTAAACTGAGCGTGGGTACCATACTTTTGAAAGATTATGCGGCCAAGTTTCTCGTATTCTTTCGTATTATCCGCTTGAAACCGTTGAATGTCGTGGTCTTCAATGTCGTGAGTATGATGAAGTACATTGACGTCGCGTCGGTAGATGTTTAGAGCTTTCCTCCTAAAAGTCTCATAGCATTCGTATAGTTCGCTACGGCTCTTTATAGGATAGGTGAGCATGATACGGGAGAAATCATCGATAAAGATCACAAAGTATCAGCAACCAGTAAGGCTAGTCACAGGAAATGGACCACAGATATCTGAATGCATTTTTCCCAAGGGAGATGTGGCACGTTCAACAACGCTATTAGGATAGAATGGTGCACGATGTGACTTCGCTAACGTGCATGAAGTACAGAAGAGCTGAGCTGAACGGTCTACAGCAGCAGAGTCATCGAGTCCATCAATGGCTTGGCTCCTTGATAGTTCGTGCAGAATGCGAGCGTTAGGATGGCCAAGATGTTTGTGCAAAAGCAGAAAAGCTCGATGCTTACCCGAGGCCACAAGTGCCTTTGCGGTCACCACTGGTTGAGCCTGAAACGGATACAAATCAGTGTTGGTCGCCATTGCCACCTTGATCTTGAAGCGCTGGTCTGTCTGTACAGCACACTGTTTGCGATCAAAGCTGAAGCGGTAGTCTTGCTTCACGGCAGCCGGGACTGACAGCAGGTTGAACTGCAGAAGCGGCGCGTACAGAGCTTCATGAAGAGTGATCGTCTTCGAGTTACCTTTGGAGTCAGTGACTTCCAGTTCAACACGTCGAAAGCCTTCTATTGGGATCTGGTTGTTGCCTCCCACAGTGATCGATCCATCACTTGTGAAAATTTCCCTGAAGCACTGAGATTCGTGCGTCACGTGGCGCGTACATCCAGAGGCGATGGTTCAGGTAGGGCCCACTTGAACACTGGCTTTGACTGTGAGGCTCACTGGTGGGTTGATCGACGTCGCAACTGCAATCAAACCGACATCGCGACGGCCTTGATGAAACACCTTTCGGCTGTTCTCGCCGTCATTGTCGCCGTCGTCGTCATTGTCAGATTCAAACGGACGATTGTTGCCTTGTTCACGACCGCGTTACTTGCCACTATTCGCATGATTGTGCTCCTCGCCACGGCCACCACGGTTCTTGTCTCTGTGGTTGTTAGCACCTCTGCTGATGGGGCGTCCTTGCTTCCAGTTCTTGGAGCCGCGGTAGGGATGCTCTCGAGTCACGGTGTTCTTGAATGCAAAGTTGGCAGACAAGACAGTGTCAGCCTTGACTCGACCGCAGATCTTTCTGCAGACCGCGACATTGACGAATGTTGTGACGTGGACGGTCACTGTAGGAGCATATATCCTCACCACGAGTGTCGTTACGCTGGGCAGAAGGTCCGGTAGCCACTAGAGCACGCTCATTCTTGGTGTCACTTGTCTCGGGTGTTCCCTTCGAGAGCGTGTATCGTTCCTGAGCTTGGATGTCGCGGACCTTGCCTTCGATACTCTGTTTGAGGTCTTCATACGGGATGTACTTCCGTTGTCCCTTCCAGATGCGGAGATCGTTCTTCCAGGACTTGGGCATCGAGTGGAACAGATAGATAGACTTCTGTCTCTCGGTCATCACCGATTCGGTATCTTCAGGCGCGGCTTTCATTGCGTTCTCCAGCCTCAGAAAGAGCTCAGTTAGATCTGAGCCTTCCTCGTACTTGATCTCCATCAAGTAGTGCTGGATGAAGTAGGGGTCGCCATTGAACGCTGCGCCTTCGTACTTCTCGCAAATGTACGAAAAGATGGCGTACGAAGTCGTGAGATGCTGGACCAGCCGAACGTGCGTGTTATCCATGGTCTTCATCAGGAACGCCTTGGTCTTGGCTTCCTGGCGACGGCGTTCGCGCTGGCTCAGGGGCTGGCACTCCTTTCGCATCTTGCGGAGGTTGATCGGGCGTACGACCGGCAGATTCTTGGCCTTGGCGGAAGAGTCAGAGCTCTCGTCGGAGTCTTCATCGTCGGAGCCGGACGGCGGCTTGAGGTCGTCGTCGCTCTCGTCGTAGTCCACAGCGTCGGAGTCGATTTGGGCGACATCTGCCGGCTTGGACATCGGCGGGTCGTCCACGTCGGACATGTCGCTCCCACTCTCTTCACTTTCCTCGTCGGAGATGCCATCGTATTCAGGCTTGGTCACAAAGCCGAGGAGGTGCTTGCCATCGAGGGCTGCGCACACGCGGGTCTTCCACACGTCGAAGTCGTCGGTGCCGACAAGTCGGGGGAAGTCGTCGCTTGAGGCTTGGCTTGGGCTCATATCCTATGGCAGGTACATGTATCGTAGAGAGCCTAGGAGTACTTGATGAAAATACGAGAATAGAAGAAGTGATTTTAGAGAAGCGAGCAGCGGTGGTGTCATGCCGCTGCAAGAATGGCTGGTGGTGCGATAATTAGACTGCCTCCTGGTATACCGAAAGTGAGCTACAGAGGTATTTGTAAAGGGAGGTTTGTTGTGCTCTGTTTTGTGAAGTGCTATACACAAACAACCTACATCGCGTAGGTGGAGAAGCGTTGTCTATATGTAGCCGCAATTACATGTATACATAATAATATTATGTCATAATGCTAAAATGTCAAATATAATTGTGAAGGCCTCCACTGTTAATAATTTCAACTTCATGTCAGGAATGAAAAGAATCTGAGAGAACATCTCTCTTCATGATTACCTGGCTACGCAGGCATGTACCGGTATCTTCCGATTGTTAGGGGAGTAGGAGAATGTGTCTTTTTCTCGAAAAAAAAACTTTTGTCGTGTGTGTGTTTTTGTCATCTACGGTACATGTTAATTAAGGTTTTACAAAACAAGAGCGGTTCAAAGTACAGAAGTCCCCTTCAATAATCGTATGGGGGGATCGTCTGATTATTTTGCATAGGGAATTCTCAGCGCTCTTGTAAAATACATGTACAGTATCCCCAATCCATGGGGTCCGATATAAAGGGGTAGTACAAGCTATGCTTATTCAGGGGGACTTCTGTACATGTATTTGCTGATTACGTTGACCCAACATGTCGTGTAAGCTCGGGTGACTACAGCTGAAGATTAGGGCGATAGTGCTACATGTATATTACGTTGACCCAAGTTGTCGTGTAAGCTTGCGCGCGTCCAAGGTCGAAGCTGCTCGTGGTCATTGCTGCTCACTTTCAAACTTTTTTTCCGAAGCACAAGCGATTAGAGACTTCGAACAATGGCTCCGTCGACTCCAAAGCTCTTCACGCCCGTGACTTTAGGCGGCAAGAACCCCATCCAGCTCAAACACCGAGTGGCCATGGCTCCTCTGACAAGACTTCGTACGGGAGCTGAAGGTGAACCCAAATCCATCGCCTCTGAGTCGTACCACCGACGGCGGTCTGATCATCTCGGAGGCCACTGACATCTCCAAGCAAGGCAACGGCTATTTCGGAGCTCCTGGAGTGTACACACAGGAGCAAGTGGAGGCGTGGAAGCCTGTCACCAAGGCCGTCCATGCGAAGGGTGGCAAGGTATTCGCACAATTGTGGCACACGGGTCGTGTGAGCCATCCACTGAACCAACCAAACGGATAATTGCCCGTGTCGGCCAGCGCCACCAGCATGGAGGCGGTGACAAGCCACGCTGTCACTGCTGAGGGTCGTAAGGACCACGTGACACCGCGCGCTCTAGAAGCTGACGAGATTCCTGGAATTGTGGAGGACTACAAAACAGCGACGAAGAATGCCCTCGCTGCAGGTTTTGACGGCGTGGAGCTGCACGCTGCTAACGGTTATCTGCTGGAACAATTCCTCTGCGACACGACCAACAAGCGTACCGACCAGTACGGTGGATCGATTGAGAACCGCGCGCGCTTTCTGTTGGAGGCGATTGAAGGCATCCTCTCTGTGGCAGATTCGAGTAAGGTGGCGATTCGCCTCTCACCATATGGCATCACCTTTGCCTGTACGGATTCGAATCCGCTGGAAGCGTATGGCTACGTGATCCGTAAGTTGAATGAGTTCGACCTAGCCTACCTTCACCTAGTTGAGCCTTATGGTTGGCACTTCACGGGGCCGTTGGTCCCGGAAGGAGGCATTTCACCGGTGTTTCGTCCAATGTACAAGAGTGTGATCATTGCAGCTGGTGGCTTTAACCGTGAGACTGCCATCAAGAACGTCGAGGAAGGCTACGACGACATCATTGCCTTCGGACGAGACTTCATCGGCACACCTGACATTGTGGAGCGTCTCAAGGCCGACAAGCCTCTGAGTAAATTCGACACCAAAACATTCTATCCGCGAGCGTGGACCGACCCGTTGAAGGTGGGATATACCGATTATCCATTGTGGCAGGAGGACTCCTAGGAGGACTGGAGGAGTAAGGCTTTCTCAGATTGGTAGTACAACCTTGGGATAGATTTCTTAAAAAATAGTCGTGTTTCCTTCCAATCGAGAGCTGGTACTTCTTTTATCGGCACCCCTCTTGTCCAGGTTTTATCACTCAGGTATTGTCCAGGTATACCGGCAGGTATTGTCCAGGTAGAGTTTTAACGGTTTAAATTACTCTCATTTTCTTCTTTTGATTCCTAGCCACCAGTTAGGGAGACACGTGGCAGCCCCCCCCCCAACGCCCCGAGGATGGCACGCACGAACAAGACTGCCCAGATCAAGGCGAAGATGGCAGAGCAAGAGCGTGTGGCCGAGGAAGCTCGTCAGGCTAACCTCGCTCTCTTGCGTGCGGCGCGTACGCGCTCAGAGAGAGCACACGCCAGAGAAAGTATGGAGACATCTCGCCCTAGTCCAACTGAAGTAGCAGAGGACAGCAATGCTCAAGAGCGAGTGGAGGAGGCAACAGAAGACGTCGCAGATGAAGTAGGAGATGGCGAGGAAGGGCAGGGAGGTGTGGACACGTCGAGTGAAGCAAAGAAGACTACGGGCGATGAAGAGGACGATTCGGTGGGAGATGAAGAGGATGCAGAGGAGGAAAAGGTCGCTTCGGGCGAAGGGGAAGAGGGTGAAGTGGAAGAAGATGAAGTGGAGACGGAACCAACGAGTAAGCGTCGTCAAGGAAAGAAAAGAACCGTCTCCGATGTCGAAGAAGAAGAGCTGGTTCAGGTCCCTGTATTTAAGGCGCATCATGATTCGTGGGCCTCGCTGGAGCAGCCTCTCAAGGAATACATGGAGGCGACGCGCCAAAAAATCGTGGTGAAAGAGGTGATCAATGTAGCCCGCAGGAATGCTGATCTTCGGCGCCAAGTGAGGTACCAAGGGCTTCCTGACTCAGAGTTGCCTCTCGTCCCTGCAGAGATGGAACCTTATCAGCGCAAGTTTATCTGTACGCATGGGTGGTCCGAACGTGACAGATCAACGGGAAAGCGGACGTCACACAAGCTGAGTACTACCGATTGTCCGTTTCAGATGCTGGCTCAAGCTACCAAGCGTAGTGACGGTCAATGGAGCGTTGTGATGAAGCGTGAAGTGTACGCCCATAATCATTGTGTCTCCGAAGACATTTACAGGTCTTATCCAGGTATTCGCCAGGTTCCGGCGGACTCACCTTTGATGCCAGGTATTGAGCTGCTGGTTGAATCCGAAGCCGGGACAACAAGCGTGTACAACTACATTCGAGAGAACTCAAAGCACCGAGTCTCCATGGATGATGTGCACAATCTACTTCGCCGGCTGCGTAATCAAGGTAAATGTTTGGTTTGATTACATGTCTTGTCGTCTTGTTCCCCTCTAACTTGATGTATTCGCAGGTGTGGAGTTGTCTGATAACGATGCCGTGGCTGAGATGATTATGGACTTCAACAGAGAGTCATCGGCAAATGTTTCTTCGGTGCACGAAAGTGCACGTGGAGATACCGGTGTGCTTTCCTTCACTAGTGAGCATATGCGTGCGATGTTGGACAACTTCCCCGAGGTGATTCAAATGGACTGTACGCACAAAACCAATCAGTAAGTTGCATGGTAGTAATTGGACAGGTTTTCCCCAGGTATGACCAGATTTTGACCAGACTTTGTGTATGGTTAGGTACAACTACCAGCTTTTTACGATGGTTGGTATGGACCAGTTTGGCCAAGGCCAGCCTGTCCAGTATTCGTTAATCGAAACGAACGGTGACTGGCATATGGCCAAGTGCTTGGATCATTTCAAGCGTGCGAACGAACACTGGCGGTTCGTCCGTATTGTGATCGTCGACAAGGACATGCGCGAAGTCGAGGTGGTTCGCAAGAAGCTTCCCGAAGCTCGGGTGCTGTATTGCCACTTTCACGTGATCAAGTGGTTGCATGAGACGATCAGAAAATCTAAGTCGTACGGTGCTTACGACGAGGATGTTTTAGCGCAGATGAAACAAGCCATCACCAACATGACTTACTCCAGGACAGAGGAAGACTACCATACGCACCGTGAAGAGTTTAAGAGCCTCGCTTGCCGAGATGATCGCACCGATCTGTGGGAGTATTTTGACAAAAACTGGAGCGACTGCTGCGAGATGTGGGTGATGGCGTATCGCGTTGATCTGCCTCACTTCGGAAATCACACCAACAACCGCGTGGAGAGCCTATTTGGTAAGCTCAAACGGCATCTCAAAGGCCACTTTACAATGAGAGCTAGTTTGAAGGTGCTTTTGGACTACCAGCGACGCAAAGAGGAAGACTATCGGTCCAAGGTCGAGATGCCTGGCACCTTACGGGACGTGTCCTACTCAGAAGAAATAAATGTAGCGCTGGGAATGACAACACGTTGGGTGGCGGTAGCGATCAATGCTCAATACGATGTTGCTACGGATGATGCTGTTGCTAACAACTACACGTTTACCGACAATGGCACTACTGTCACTGTCAGCGGTGGTAAACGTGAGTATCTTATCGAGAAAGAGGGTTACTTGTGCGACTGTGAGTTTGCTCAGACCATGAAGCTTCCCTGCAGACACGCCATGATGTACCGAAAGCGCTGTGGCAACCCATTCATTATCCCGTTCTCGACAATTGCGCCAAGGTATGTTGACTTTGCGTCCAGGTATTGGCCATGTTTTCATCAGGTATTAACCAGGTATGTGTTTTGCAGGTGGTTTGGTCAAAGCCGGCTCTCGCAACAGGAGTTGACAGAGGTGGCGGCACCGTTTGTGGCTAAGATATACAAAGCCCATTCACAATCTGCTGGTGGAAGGTTGAGTGAAGCAGAGAAATACAGACGTGCTCAGCAGGCACTTAGTCGCATCAGTGGTGAGCTTGCGAGGTTCGAAGACGATGCCTTCGCTAGTGCGATGTCGCAGTTGGATCAATGGTGGTACAACATGAGGAATGGACAACCCACGGCAGAGCATTCTGCCCCCAATCGAGACGGTGACAACAGACATGATGATGACAACTCGGATGGAGGAGCAGGTGAAAGTGGAGCAGGGGTGGATTCTGAACAACAGCAAGATACTGAGGCTAGCGATGCGAATGTGGCTACCAAGGATGATTCCGACGACGTACCGCCCACTCAGGTGGCTGGTCCTGCGACTCAAGCAGCAGAGATGTCTACGACCGCAGCCCAACCACCAAAAATCAAGCTGAATGGTAAGGTCAGAAGGGCCGGGCGACCTCATTTGAATCGTTCGGCGATGAAAGTGAAGGCGGCGTTAGCACTAAAAGAGTACAATAACGGGATGAAACTACGCGCTCTTTTAAGAGATAACGACGTCTGCGATGTGGTGTCTACTCTATGGATGATCATGCCTGGAGTTCGCGAAGTTGGGTCTTTCCTTACTACCTTTCCGGTCAACAAGAATGGTGAGGGAAGGTCAATTCAGTGGCGCGTCGACGGAGATTACGTGCCAGATCGAGTGCGATTCCGGCTAGTCGAATCGCTTGTTGATGATGCGTTGGATAAGTTAAGGGGCGGATTGGCGCTAGATGAAGAAATTGAGTTGGACAGTGACGGTGAACGAATGGGCAGCATTGAGAGTTACGTGGTGTCAATTGAAAAAGCTGGTCAGTTCACCAGAGAGCAACTGGAAGCTATGAAATCCTTGTGGGGGCTACAAGATACTTGTCGCAATGCTGTTCTTTGCTGTACCTGGTTGAATAGCACTGTTAAACCCGCGGTCAGTGACTCCGCTTCAGCGGGTATTATAATGGGAAAGATACTGGAGTGTTGGCCGTATACACCGCTGGTTGGGTTCGGATTCGACCTGACGTACAACAATCTCTTTTGCTTTCGAGATTCCGCTTGGCTAAACGATAATGCCATGCGTGCTTTTGCGGTTTGTCTCGCACGGTACAAGAACAATTGTACAGTCGTCATTCCGCCCCCCCCCAAAAAGCCAAAGATGCCAAGAATGGAACCCAACCAAAGGCCACCAAAAGTCGTATCTCTACAAGCACGCTCGACAAAGTTGGTGAAAGTGTTGCCTCGCACCAATTCGTGCTTCTTCCTATCAATTTTGGTGGCACGCATTGGGGATGCCTCGTGGTTGACCGAGACACCAAGGTTGTCAAGATGTACGACAGCATGGGCGGTAAGAGAAACAAGAAACGGTTGCAGAAGATGGCTGAAGAAATCCGTACTGGGCCTCTACGTGACGATTCCTACAAAGCTTTGAAAGTAACCGAGCCGGTGCAAACGGACAGTGACAGTTGCGGTGTGTTTGTGTGCCGGTTTTTCTGGACTTGCGTGAGCAGCGAATCCCCCAGCGATGTGTCCCCAGCTGGTATTACGAAGCTGAGGTGGGAGATGCTGCACGCAGTCATGAAGTTGAGGCCGCGCTAGTTATTCGTGCATATCCGTCAGTGCAACATGCATGTAAATACTAACGATTTTAATACATGGTCAATTCTTGGGCAAAACCTGGACAATGACTGTATGTGGCAGAAGTCGATAATGGTACATTCGTGGTACGCCACCATGAGCGTGAGCGCCGACACACCGCAGCGGCCGTCACTCTAGAATTTTTCTAAGTAGCGCACACATGATTTGCCCAGGTTTTAAAACCTGTAAAATACCTGGGTAAACGGTGAAGAAAACGATTGGTTGCGGTGAGTTCCGACGTCGACTGCCTACGATCATTTCCACTTTAGCCTAAGTCGTGCACACATGAGTATCCCAGGTTTTATACCTGGAAAATACCTGATTTGGTCATTTAAGTTCCCGAATGTAAATTACCAAGTCTGATTCCGTTCTCTAAAAGGAAACCTGGGCGAAACCTGGCTCCCTAGCTGGACTATCCATGGAGAATCAGATTTCTGAGTATTTTTTCAATCTGGGAAACCTGGACGCTAAGGTCGTCCTTCTTTTATTGTAAGAGCTTTAAAAAAGTCCCATAATAATACCTGCTACTGGATACCTTTTAGAAATCTATAAGTAGACACTTTGAAGAGTCACTGTCCATTCAAGATTTGACAAGATGCCAGAGGCAGCGAAGAACGACAACTCGTCGGAGATCACATGGCAGGAGTACCGCAAGATTTCGTCGCGATCGCACTTAAAGCACAATGACATGACAGCGGAAGTGTGTACAGAGACCATCGAGATCATCACGATGGCGTGCGATAAGCACGTTCCTATGAAGAATTACGAGACTGCAGCACAGCTCATCAAGCAGAGTATGGACAAGAAGTTCGGGTCGTCGTGGCATTGCTTCATCGGCGAAGGCTACGGGTTCGACATCAGCTACCAGCAGAGGCACATGCTGTATCTGTACGTAGGCGAGATCGGTGTGCTCGTCTACAAGTGCTGAGATCACACAGAGAAGAAATTGACAGTTTTCACGGTAGAACTTCAACGAGCTCCTCTTCTCCTTTTCTTGACAAAAATGTACTTGTGCACTTTTAGTGCCTACGAGAGGTTTATAGACCATGGTCGGCTACTCATTTTGCTACTTGCTACGTCGAACAGTTAGTTACCGTACTTTTTCAACAGCTACACTGTCCGCTTCGCCCGAAAACTTGGTCAGTAAATCCAGTGTCTGCTTGAGCGCCGGTAAGTTATCACTGCCATGTTGTCCATAGTCTTGGCAAACTCCTTGCTTTCCAAGTACCTTTGAAACACTGAATTTTCCTGCTTTTGTCTTCCACGCCCGATGCCGGACTTCAACGTCCGTTACGTATGGCACATCATATTTTCCATTCCGACGGTCGCATCCTCTGTCTTTTAATCATGTCGAAAATGAATTCTCGCTTCGAGAACTCCTTCCATTTCCGTTTTCCTGTCATTATCGGTTTTCTCCAACAGCTACATTCACAGGGATTTTGGTGGTTCCGGTCTCCCAAGTGGGCGGCTAGAATCGATCGACACCTCACACACAGCAAGTCGATTATGCTGACTCTCGTACGTCGCTCAGGGGCTCTGGCCCGCACGTCCGCCGTCCGCTGCGCCTCGGCGGTCCCTGTCACCTCTTTGTCCTCGGCTCCCGCCGAGCGTGGCAACATCCAGGAGCTGCTGGGCGGCAACGCCACAGCCCGCAACGGCGTCGGTACGGACCCACTCGAGTCGATCTCTTGACCCACAAGCTCCCTTAACCGCTGTCATTGCTCCCTCACAGAGTACGTCGTGTCCCGCGTGGATGACCTGGTAAACTGGGGCCGCAAGAGCTCGCTGTGGCCCATCACGTTCGGTCTCGCTTGCTGCGCCGTCGAAATGATGCACTCCGGTACGTTGTTGCCCTCTTGTCGTCGCTATATTTGCTGACACTTGCTCCCTCAATGTAGCTGGTTCGCGTTACGACTTTGAGCGTATGGGTATGGTGTTCCGTGCCTCTCCGCGTCAGACGGACGTCATGATCGTGGCCGGAACACTGACCAACAAGATGGCGCCGGCTTTGCGCCGCGTGTACGACCAGATGCCCGAGCCACGCTACGTGGTCTCCATGGGCAGCTGTGCCAATGGTGGTGGCTACTACCACTACTCATACGCCGTGGTGCGCGGCGCGGACCGCGTGATCCCCGTGGACATCTACGTGCCCGGCTGCCCGCCCACGGCCGAGGCGCTGCTGTTCGGACTTATGCAGCTTCAGAAAAAGGTCAAGGGCAACAAGTCGTTGCTGCTTAAGTTGAGGAAGTAGACAGCGACGTTGACTGCTTGGGGTAAATACTGCTCCGAGCATCTGTATAACGTTGAGAGAATACACAAAAGCAAAATGAATGAACATTTGCCAAAGTGCAACTTGCAACAGAAGTTGCCAATGTCAATTTGCAAACGTACCTTGCAAATGTTTCCGATTGGGTTATAAGGCCGGCCGTGCCGTAACCTTTGCCAAGAGCAATCGTCTCCTTGCATGCAGTAATCAGGTGGATCTCTCAACAAGCTCGTCCTTCATTGGCTTGCACTCGGGTGCTTGACATCATCGTCGCTGCGAGTAAGCGGACGATCACAAATTCGAGACCTTGGGGGTCATATCCCTTGTTGCCTCCACGAGACCAGTTCATTTCCTTGAGAACCTGATTTAGCTGATCAGAGTTGATGCTGCGCGCTAGCTCAAAACTCCTTCCACGTGGTGTGTCTGTGCCAAGGCAAACACCTGTAGCCGCTATCAGCGACCGTGTCTTTCATACGACTTCAACTGCTGCGAACGAATCTGCACTTCAGCAGCGTGGTGACATCGGAGATCTCCTTGGTGGAAATGCTGTAGCACGAAATGGAGCTGGTACGTGACGTGAACACTTCAAAAACACAATTGCTTCTGACTATTTTCTTTGCCCTTTCAAGAGTACGTCGTGTCTCGCCTCGATGACCTGATGAACTGGAGTAAGAAGAGCTCCTTGTGGCCTCTTTCCTTTGGCCTGGCCTGCTGCGCCGTCGAGATGATGCACACCGGTACGTCGTCTCTTGATTCTCTGCAATAAAGTGTCCGTAGCTAACAGCGCTCATAGCCGGCTCGCGCTATGACTTTGAGCGTATGGGTCTGCTCTTCCGCGCGTCACCTCGATGCACCGACGTCATGATCGTCGCTGGCACCGTCACAAACAAAATGGCTCCTGCTCTCCGCCGTATCTACGACCAAATGCCCGAGCCAAAGTTTGTCATCTCGATGGGAAGCTGTGCGAACGGCGGCGGCTACTACCACTACTCGTACTCGGTAGTACGCGGTGTGAATCGCATCCTTCCGGTGGACATCTACGTGCCTGGATGCCCTCCCACCGCCGAGGCGCTGCTGTTCGGTGTCATGCAGCTTCAGAAAAAACTTAAGGGCAGCAAGTCGCTGGTGCTCAAGCTGCGCAAGTAAGACTGCGCCGGAGGTGGGCTCTCGGTTGATTTCATAAAGCGTCCACTTTTGGTGGCCATCATCGGCAAAGCGTAATCTTGCAAAGCCATTATCTAAGCGACGGACTTATTTTCACTATGGTCTGCAAATTCTTTAGAGCTCGACTCAGATTCAGTGCCGTGCCGATTGTCGTCAAGTGATCTCAAACTTTTTCCCATGAGTTGTGGCCTCTCATCCGACAGCAACTTCACCTTCTTTTGCAACCCACACGAGGTGGCCATCATCACAAGTGCAGGGATCAGCGCAATCTGCCGCTGTCCTTGGGCTGGACCTCCTGTCGTGATTCGGACCGCAGATTCCTGTGGTGTAGTCTCCCCCTTGAGTATATTTCACCTTAATCGATCACCATGTTCCGCGTCGGCTCTCAACTTCTGCGCCGCACCGTTCGTCCTGTGGTTGCTAACTCGTCGAGAGCGATCCAGACCACTTCCACGGTGGCTGGAGCTTTTCAAGAGAAGCTGCAGACCTCGCAGCGTGGCAACGTTGCCGACCTTCTCAATGGCAACGCCGCAGCCCGAGACAGTGCCGGTAGGCAATATGGCTATAGGCTCTTAGCTATCTTTCTCTAAACATCGTGTAACTATTTTTCCGTTCCCATATTTGCAGAATATGCGGTTTCCCGTCTCGACGACCTTGTGAATTGGGGGCGGAAGAGCTCACTGTGGCCCATTTCGTTCGGTCTGGCATGCTGTGCCGTCGAAATGATGCACGCCGGTACGTGTCACCACTTTAACGTATTCGTATCTTGACTATTGTTGCTACCACATGCGCTCTTCCTTGACTTGACCACGGCTGCTACTCGATCTCCCATCGAATTGATTCCACGCCTCCAAATTCGTTTGACAACTTGGCGGCCCACACGGAAGTACGCTGCAACCCGAACGATCTCTCCATGTTTGACCACTTCTCCCACGCTGCGAAGCAGTAAGGTCTCCCAGACGGCCTGGCGCTCACTGTCTGTGATCTCCCCCAGGTGCCAGCTTACAAAATGAAAGCTGGGAGCGGGAGCCACTGTCTTGTTTCAGCCGGTTCGCGTTACGATTTCGAGCGTATGGGGATGGTCTTCCGTGCCTCGCCTCGTCAGACGGATGTCATGATCGTGGCTGGAACGCTGACCAACAAGATGGCGCCCGCTCTTCGTCGAATCTACGACCAGATGCCGGAACCTCGCTATGTGGTGTCACTTGGAAGCTGCGCCAACGGTGGCGGCTACTACCACTACTCGTATGCCGTCGCTCGTGGTGTCGACCGCGTCGTGCCTGTCGATATCTACGTCCCCGGTTGCCCGCCGACATCTGAAGCTCTCATCTTCGGACTGATGCAGCTGCAGAAAAAAATCAAGGGCAACAAGTCCTTGCTGCTGAAGCTGAGGAAGTAGACATTTATGGAGTTCTGGCATTACTTTCCTGAAAAAATCCTGTCTGCAGCTCGAGCACTCAACACAAAAAAAAATGTGAGCCCGGTTTCGGGGGGGGGGGGGGGGGGCAGAACTCAAGCATCAAGAACTTAAGCATCACCCTACTTCTTTAAGCTAGCGAAACCACACTTTTACTTTCCCATTTCCAGGGGTGGCACCTTGGATTCCTTGGTCATAGCTCACGGCCTTCGTAGATGAATTTGAGGTGGACATCAACATGCACAATTGCTGTCGACATTTGCTGGTGTGCGCTTCCTTCGTGACTAATCTCGTGGTGGGTGGCTTCCTCGTTGCTAGTCTGGACCTCTTCTTCTTTCACTCACACGACGTCGCCACCGTTTTCTAAATCGCATACCAGTTTCGTATCTTACAACTGAAGCTCGCATGATGTTCCAAGTTGGCTCCCAGCTTCGCACGGCAACGAAGTCCGTAGCAGTTGCCAAATCCACTCGCACGATACACGCAAGCCTTACCGTCGCAGACCAAATTCGAGGTCCAGCGAACGATGACGTCACAGAACGTGGAAACATCTCCGCTGGAAAAGCGATCGCGCGCAACAGTGTTGGTACCTTAAATTATTTTACTCAATGACGTGTTTGTGAGTATAAATCGTCCCTGTTGACTTAGAGTATGCGGTGTCCAGGCTTGAGGATCTTGTCAACTGAGCTCTCTCTGGCCCGTTCAGTTCGGCCTTGCGTGTTGCGCCGATGAAAGGATGCATGCCGGTATGTCCATCTACATCAACCCGTCGTTTGAGACCGACTTAATTCATCACCCCTCTTCATATCGCTTGCCACAGCTGGTTCTCGATATGATTTCGAGCGCCTGGGTATCGTTAGACGAATGTAATGATTGTTGCTGGAACGCTGATTAACAAGATGGCACCCATTCTTCGTCGAATCTACGACCAGATGCCAGGACCCCGTTATGTGGTATCTCTCGGAAGCTGTGCCAAAGGTGGTGGCTTAATATGCCGTCGTTCGTGGAGTCGACGCATCGTCCCCGTCGACATTTATGTCCTAGGGCGCCCTCCAACCGCCGAGGCGCTCGTCTTCGGGATCCTCCAGCTCCAAAAAAAAGTATAAGGTAACAAATCGCTGCTCTTGAAACTGAGAAAGTAGCAAACCACGCGGCAGCCTTTGTAGACTTGATACGAGTAAGGCTTGATCAACACCGAGTCGGCAGCTTGAGTCCGAAACTGTGATTTGGAGCAAAACCTATTCTCAGCCACACATCGAAACTACACTGCGCGACGTAATACAACCTGAGTATCTTCTAGCTAGAACCATTATGAATGGTGGCCTTCAACGACTGCTTATACACCAAAACAAACAACAGTTTTTCTTTTTTTGCAACTGATTATGCACATGTTCTCGGGTAGAAATCGTCCAGCCCACGTTATTTTATTAGAATTGATAACGTGGCCATCAGCCATCATGCATAATCAAAGGTCATTACAGTACATGATTACATAGTTGAGTTTCAGCAGCTGCCGAGTGTTCAGACTCTGAATCAGAGGGAGAGAAATACTCACCAAAGATTTGTACACCATCACCATACATTTTATCTGCATCACCAAAGATTTGGTCATCCACCATGTGGTTATAAATCACCAAAGAGTTGGGAAACATCACCAATGGCAAATGCTTAGTTGACACTCTTTGTACGGATTGGTTTGTAGTGGGCATCAGAAGGTGTACAATATCTTTATATATGTGATTCCACTGTCACGAGCAGCCTTTAATATATATGAAAAAAGGCAAAGTCGTTTTACAGAAAAGTGTTTAGCAAATATAAAACAAAGGCCGCTGCATTTGTTCGTTAGTACCTGCGACGCTTGGTCTGGTCACAAGAAGTACGACGCGTGCTTGGTAGTGTATTGGTCGAGCGATTCTCCGTTGTCTCCTCAAACCAACCTCTTGTAGTCTCACTATTTTCGCAGCTATCAACTTCACTTAAAGCTTGTTCTGCCGCAGTCTCTGAGAGGGGGTGTATCATTCTTGCACCGCGGACAGCGATGATATGTGGATTAACAAGATGATGAGGTGATGATGATTCTACAATTCGAGTAGGCTGTGACGGTCCATGTAATAAAGTTGCTGATGTCACTTCTTCGTGTGCTATGTGAGCGGGCTGCGACTCCTCCGAATTGTTGGAGCTTACCCAACCAGTTGGATTACTCACGAAAGTCAATACATTCTCGTATTCGTTTGAATTCCTCGAGCTTAATCCATGCGCTCCAAAGTGACGGTCAGATTCACCATTCAGATTCAGCGGGCTAATCGGTTCATGTAATTCTGGAGGTGCACGATATGTACCTAGACGAGATGCGTAAAAACTCACTGGGTGGCTTTGTTCAGGTGGCGACCCCCTCCACCTTGGTCCGTACAGTGGTCTGACGTCAATACATTGTATACTGAGCGCAGTAGTAGCTGTTTCGGATGGCGCTGTCTCTTTACTATTCTCAATTTGATTTTCGAGGGTGGTTAATCGCTCTCTTCTAAGTTGACCTCCAGTAGTTGCGAAAATTCGCTCTGCGTCGGGCATTCCTGGACAATGAATTTGCAGCTGCCGTGTTGCGTGAATTATGTGAACACAGAGACCAAACTTACCACTGAAGAGGCAACCACACAAGCGGGACACAGCGTTCACTAACCATCCATCGACTGGCATATTTTTCCACTGCATACGCAAAACGTGTATCGACTTGTAAGGTAATTTCTTGTTATCGGGCTCCGCAAAAAAGTCGTTGGCAGGGCAACTTTCATTGTCACCATAGCGCCGTTTTGGAAAGTGTTGGACTTGAACGAGTTGAGCAGGAATGCCATCAGCTGTGGGTACAATTTTGGCTGATAGCTCATGTTTACGAGTTGTCAAATTGTACAGAGATTTTAGGCGCTGTGACACTTGTGGAGAGCTTTTGAAAGTAAACTTTGTGTTAATAAAAACGTGTCGAGACTGATCTAAGCGCTCAATCATTTCGAAAGGAGCTGCTTTCTTCGACTTATTCACTAACTTGAGTGTTTTATGGTACTGTTCAAGTGGATTATTCGTAGCTGCGTATCCAGGAGGAGTATGAAATGCCTGCCATTGACTGAAACGAGGATGTAAAATCCACTGTGAAATTATATGATCAGCTACTTTGCGAAAATGCTCACAAAATGCTGATGCAGAACGCCATGACGATAAAACGAGAGATCTTCTACTCAGGTATTCTTCCTCGTTTCGTGCGTAGTGAAGATTGTTCAGGTCCCGAAAGATGATATCGATAGTCACGCGCTCTAGCTTTCCCTTAGTGCGGTCTTTCACGTTTTGACAAACGTGAAACCAACACATTAGCTACTTGGATTGAGGAAGTGCAACTTGACAAGCTTTGAGCTGCGCATTGTCTGCGTCGGACATGATAAAGGCTGGTGAGAAGGCAATCAAAAAAATCTCGAATAATCCGCTTCGTATACGAAATACACCATGCTACATCTTTTCCGGTTCGCTGCGACGTGCAAAAGTAAATCATTGGGAAGAACTTGCACCGGCAATCCGAAAAACCAAGAACGAATACAGGAAATTTCTGTTTGACAATACTATGAGTACTATCGATATGAAGGATCGTTGTACACCGTGGATCGCGCTGCGCCTCCACGTATGTTTCCAGCATCGAAAAAGAAGTGATACCAATACGAAATGGATACAGTGCAGATCCGTCTCCCAGTTGGGGAGCAATCGTGTTCTCTTCGTGCTTTGTATCACAAAGTATCATCAAATCTGTGGGCTCATCGGAAATGTTTACCAGAGTATCGTACATGTGTTGTCTACACAGATCTATCACGGGCTGCATGATATCTCTTCGATGAGCCTTCCGCCATCGTTTGGTGTGGCTCTGCACCTGGTTCAATAGTGGAGGAGGTCCTTCTAGTGTCATACGGGATATCTTTTTGCATATAATCCCAAACAGCGCCACAGGGGTAATTGTCGAGTCTTCTTCAAGTCGTTTATCAATACACTTCTTCATGTTATCTGTCAAGACAGGAAGTTTTGATGTAGGTGACATGACGGCTGTGTCCTGCATTGTATGGTCCCCGTCGACAGATACAGCAGCCAAATTGCTCTTCTCGCACGTTAAAACTCGGTATCGACACTGACATGTTATCTCAGTCTCTTTACATCTAGCGGAAGTGCACCTAGTTATAATTCTTCGCATGGTATGGCGTGTCATTAGGGACTCATCGTCATCAAATTTGCCGTGATCCAAGGTACATCGCTCTGGTGTATTTCTTTGACGACTTCGACTGGGCAGAGAATCCACAAATTCATCCAGTGAAACATCTTGATTAATGGCTGTGTTCCAGATTTCCACCCAAGGAATTCGCCTTCCTCGTCGTGTATCGCCCACCTCACTCTAAAGTACAGCCGATTTGCGTTAGTAAACTAAAAGAACTCGATGTTATTAAGCGACTATGTTCATGCCCCGGGTAGCGCCATCGTGGGCGGGTCGTTCATTGAGAGACGCCTCCTGAATATTCTGAAGTGTAGCGATGTGTTTCCTTGTGGTCTATTATTGCGTTGATTTAAATGTACCAGTACGAAACGACCACAATTGCATGTTTATATATAGCTTGCTGTAGTGGTGAAATCGTCCAAATCACTGGTGATTCGTCCGAATAGAATGGTAGGTGATCCCTCCCGATTTAATGGTTATGTTCTCTGGTGATTGTATCAATATTTGTGGTGTTGGAGTACCTCACTCAGTGTTCAGCGTTGACCATTATGCTGCGCTCTCGTTTGATCCCTCAACTATCTCAATGATCGGCAACGATGCTGAAAGCTGCGGGAATCACCGGCTCTCCTCGATTCTTCCACACAACCTCGTCGATCGAGAATGAAAAGCCGAAGTCACCTGTTGCCGACTTTATTGTTGAGAATGCGACGGTCCATGACAGAACTGGTAGGTGGTCAAAAACTGAAAGCTCTTTGAGAGCAATCGATAAACTGCCGACTTTTCATAGACATAATATGTAGTACCGTCTTGACAACCTCATCAACTGGGGACGTAAGAGCTCAATCTGGTTGTTGCGTAGTCGAATGATGCACTCTGTACGTGAATAATGGTAAATCTTAGCAAACAGAAAAAAACTTAAGCTTTAACTACTGGGTCTTGTTACAGCTGGCTCGCGGTACACGTTAAGCGAATGGGAATGGTATACCGAGGGTCTTCTCGTCAAATCGAGGTCACGATCCTTGACTGGAACACTGACCAACAAGATGGCGCTGGGCATGCGTAGTGTGCACGACCTGATGCCCGATGTGGTATTTATGGGCAGCTGTGCCGATGGTGGTGGATACTATCACTACTCGTACGCTGAGGTCTATGGCTACAACCGTTTCGTACTCCTCGGCTTCTACAGCTTCAAAAGAAGACAAGGTAAGGAAGTAGCCGCTATCTCCGGTTGCTACTCCCCAGGAGCTCGAGAAGAGTTAAAAAGTGGCTTCAAACGCCCGCTTTGTTGAATCAACCGCTTGTTTTGCTTTCGGTTCACCTTAACGTTTGAGAAAAATGTAATTTCTGCTGCGATAAAATCGTCGTTGTAGCTTGAGCTTCACGCGAACGTTGAGCATCTACCTGCATTAATTCATCCTTCAAGGTTGTGATGAATAAGTCAAGCTGTGCATCCACACCTGAAGGACAGTAATCTGCTGACCACGCCTCCAATTCTCGTCGCGATGCATTCAAGAGGTCATCAAGCTCTGCTAACGGTACTTTAGCCTTTCTCATCGCAAGCTTCCATAACGTATTCAGAGTATTAATTTTTCTATTGTCATGATTCACTGGGGCTAAAACATGAAGAAACGTGTTAAGAACGACATAATCGCACCGTTCTGTAGTCGAAACCCACGTCGGGTCGGATGTGTAGCCTCCTGTCTCCTTATTGAAGTCCCTCTCACGCGATTCGAGGCGTAAATCACTTGCCGCAGTGTTTGTTTCATAGTGGCTATGCCCACAGTTCGAGCACTTGGATGGTACTTCATCCCTTTCAGGTCTCACAACCAAACACCGTTCACACAAACGATGGTTCCTTACGCAGTGAAAAAAATTAAAAGCGTGACGCTTAGTTTTCACATCGGTACTCATTGAAACAAGTAGGTATTCCACACGATCTTTTTCTCGTAAGATATCAACTGCTCGCTGTCGTTGATGAGCTGAGAATGTGGTCGATGCAGACATTTTCACAAGGTTTCCAGCGTACAATAACGCAATGTACTCGCGAGCAATCATGCGCGCTTCGTAGACTTCTTGAACTCGCTGGTGTTGTATCATAACACGCGCGTGAAGTGAAAAAAACGATGAGAATTAAGTTAAAACGAGAATGGTTTGTGTTGGAAGTGGCGCGTAGAGATCTACAAAATTCGGACATTCTTCTGTCAGCCACTGATTAATTTGCTTTAAGTTCAGTAAATCCAATGGGAGGTTGTACCGGTCTGCAAGAGCGTAAAGCTGTTTGTGTGGCACTCGCCACGTCCAAATGTCATTTCGAATTAACAGCAAGAACGTTGAAGAAATATCAAGTACACTGTCTTCTTTTTTCGTCTGAATAGCAGTACGGATGTGATAAAGAACGCGGCTATGAAGTCGAGGCATAATACCATATGCCAGCTGTTCGCGCTTGACAATTCTCGCTCGATACGCCGATAAAAACCTCTTTGCCTTTATGTTACGCCACTGATTTAACCCTGCTTCTTCACGTTCTGCGATGAGGTTACGTCTCTGCTTTTCACTAAGCACGTAATGTAGCCAATGAGACCATGTGAGGTGTAGTAAAGTTTGAAGCCTTTTCGCTGCGAATTCCTTCGCTTGTCGCTTTACTTTTAACCAGAGCAAATCCAGCTTTGCAGTGCATAAAGTTCGGGCTTTAACGTCCAAGTACAAACGAGAAATTCGTCTGCCAGCTCGCCTTCGACGGAGAAGATAACGCTGAACCTTCGCTTGCTGGATATGGTACAGACCAGCGATGACTTTCGCACTTGCGTCCCATATTTTCTCGTTACGACTGGTTAACGCAGCTTGCATGCGCTTGTAACATGACTCTTTAGATTGGAGCATTCTGAACATACAACAAGTGAGTCTTTTTTCTATGAGGATACTATGACCGTCATTACCGGATGTGAGTCTGTCGTTGACGCTGGGTCTCGCGTATTTGTTTCATCCGACAATGAACGCCTCGAAATAATGCTTGAATTACTCTGGCAGCGACGTGAGCCACCGGTTCTTTGTCTCTTAATTCCGGGAGCTCTTTTTCAAGATCATGAGCTAATTCCTCGAGATTCGCTTCTTCGTTTTGGTAGGTTTTAACCAACCTGACTGCGTCTATGTGAGCGACACTGCTATCTCGGAAAGCAGTATTTTTTCTAGTGACGTTCATCACTTCTTTCTCTTTCTCGGTTACTTTATCTCGTATGATCGCGACGTCGAGTCGAAGCTGCTGAAGTTCCTGTTGCATATCCTCACACTTCAAGTGATACACTTCACGATCCTTTCGGAGACGTTCCACTCTTGACAAAAGTCCCGCGATATATGAGACAAGGTCGATCCTGCATTATGAGCGGATAATGCGTTACCATCAGTGAACATGTATCCATTGGTCGAGATGTACTCACTTGTGCTTTCGGACGAAGTGACCTCGAAACGTTTTCTGAATCATCACGGCACTCTTTCGAAATCGAGCAACACCTACACCATGATATTGTATGTAGATTCAGGAACGAGATCTTGCAAAGAGAGTACGATGGTCCGAACCTTGTCGGTTCTTCCACTTCTGAGTCATCCTCACTGTCACCAGAATGCGTTTCTGTAGCAAGTGTCTTTTACAATAAACCCATCAGCAAAAGCTTTACACCCACGTTCCGTAATTTGCCAACCTGCGCCATCGCCTCTGAATAGTTCGGATTCGAGCAATCCGAATTTCACTGCATGATACCAATCGGTAAGTTATTTTATTGTCTCTAAAATACTACGAGCCGTCGACCTCAAGTAGCGTTGCCGTGGAGATGACAGTGAGTCACCAGTCCAATGTTGTTGCTGTTCAGAGACGACAGTGACGAGTTGTTGCATCACTTGCTGCTTGCGTGATGGAGCTAAGACCTGATCACGTATGGCAGCCACCAGAAGACGACATCGTTGCAAGTCTTCGTGCAGTGAACTCTCGCGCATGGCACTTCCAGAAATACATCTTTTAATAAATAAAATACCACACAATGAAGGTTTTACTTTTTGTTATTTTGATTGAGAAACACGCTTACAGTCTACAAGAAAAGTTCACGTGACGTCATGGCTTCCAGCTCAGATGGGATACTTGACCTTCTCCGTACATGCCCTCGTCTTCCTCCTTCTACTGGGACATCATCTTGATTGGTCGCATTCGCGATGGCCTCAAGATACTCAGGCTCCAGTTCGGCCTGTCCTCCGAATTCCAGGTAAGACGGTAGTGACGAGCGTTCGCTATCGCAATATTCCGACAAGAGTTCCGACAGTGACGGAGGCTTGCGGTACTGACGTCGCGGTGGCTCGTCGTTTTGCGTAACCATACTCGCTGACAGTGCGTTGTTCGTGTTGGTAAGATCTGAGTACGATTCCGCCTCATTCTGGCAGTTATTTGAGTACGCTCGCACGAACGAGGACTCAGAATCCGTTATTTGAGGATCTTGGTACGGATTCGACATGGAGTTCTGCCAGTCGAGTTGAGACGATGCGTTGGACGACTGACTCTCACTATCGTCGTCGTCTACGTGTTGCACGCCCTCCAAGTGAAGTGGAGACAGTAGGTCACTCAACCAAGGTTCCGGAACGTACTCGACTCCTCCGTTCTCTGACGGTACCTCAGTCCAATGTTGGAGATCCGTAAACGAACTTCGAGTACCAGCAGCGTCGTCCTTCCGCATTAAATGTGGGAGGTCAGTGAAGTCCATGTCACTGAATGTATCGGAGGCCACTCCATACATGGAATTGGGTCGGGAGATCAAGTTGGACACTTCGCTACTCTCCACACTGCCGTACGCAGCTCCCGACGTGTCCGACTTGAGCTGTACATGGGTCGTACTTGAGGATTCCCGCTGGATATGTACGTCTGGTAGAGCGTCTTCGGGTTTACTTTCCGAATCTTCGGAGCTATCCGGCACATCAACCGGTATTTTCGGAACATCTCTGGGACCAAGAGAGTTCATCTGGAAGGCCTGGAACGCGCTAGACGTGAGGTCCGACAGGTCTCTGTACTCGTGAGCGTCTTCGCTATTCTTCTGCTTTCGCTCCTTTGACGCCTCCTCGCGACGATTGTGTTGCTTAGAATTTGGACGTCGTTGACGTCTCGGAGTCGGGAACTGCTCGTCATGTCGGAAAACATGCAGCGGAGAGCCGTAAAAGGACGGCGGACGGTCGTCACTCACCGTTCGTCGTAGCGGAGGCGCGATGCCTACGTCGTGATGAAGACGACGTGTGTCCGAGATAGTTCCTCGATTGTAAGGGCCGTCCTCGGTATTGTGACTACGTTCGATCTCCCGTGCGTAGACTTCCATCATCTTGGCTAAAGCTGCTTGTCTTGTCTCCTCCGTGACGTGTAGACTAGCACCGCGTTCTTCTTCATACAGCCGCATAGCGGACATGGCCAACCGGAAAGCTTCGTCGTCTCGGTCTTCCAGGTCGTCACTGCGATGTCGACGGCGAGTTGTGAACGCGCCAGCGAGATTTGAGTCACTTAGAGAAGTGTACGGAGACCCCAGCTCTGGTTGATGACGTACAGGAGGATCCGAACCAGTTCCAACACCTGAGGAACGGAATCTCGACTCAAAGTCAGCTGTATGGCGATGCTGGCCTCCACTCAGCTGTGTAAGGCGAGCATTACGCGCGTCAAAGTACTGTTGCGTGCGTCTCTGACTCTCGAACGTGTCTCTTTCCTCGCTTTCATGTCGACTACGGAAGCCAGTGTCACGACGACGAGGAAGGTGTCGAAACTCGTGACTACTTCTAGATCTAGATCTAGAACGTCCATCATCTGAAAGCTCAGATCTAGACACCCCACGACCAGAATTAGAATTGAAGCCATCGGATCCGACAGCACCAACACCGGCGTGATCCTCTTCGCCATATTCAGAGCTTAATCCAAGGAAATCTCCCGACTCATTACGTACGAATCCATGCGCACGAGGCCTCGTAGGCGGGTCACAGTGTTCACTCGATCCTGTTGCATACTGGTGCATTTTCTTCGCACGTTCAATATGTTCGCGACGCATTTGCTCTTCGTACTGCAACTGTTTACGCATCTGTTCACTCTTACTAGGTGGCAGGCCTAGTTCCTCGTCATCTTCCATATCGTCGTCTTTAAGTTGCTCTTCCCATGCGCTTGCACCTAATGGAGTATCAACTGGCAACGTCTCACCCGACGCACTGTTCATACCAAGCAAAGACTTGGCGTTATTGTCGAATCTCCGTTCTGTCTGCACTCTGGACTCGTTAAACGCGTTATTGGATTTCTTCAACATGTCCTCGAACTCTTTATTCATACGCTTCGCTTCCTCCATATCAGCCAATCCATTGACATCTTCGTTCTCGAAATAAAATTCATTCTCGTCGATAGAATGGTGTCGGTTCTCAAGAATAATCATCGACTCATCGTATGCAGGGCGCACTTGACTGTCGTCTAGCTTTTTGACGCCACTGTCGACAATTCGAATCGAACCGTCCATCATGGGTACACTGACACCATACACTACGGATTCGGAACATTCCAAACAGATGCGCACCTTTTTAGCACCAACGCGGGCGTAATCCAGCAGATATTCGTTGCCGCAAGGGTTGCAGACGACTTTGCCACACTTTCGACACAGCCGCCGACGATGGAACAACCCGAACCGCGTCTCACAGAGCTGACAGTGCGTAACGCCCTCTTTCCCAGGCAACTCCAAGTCTCCGAGTAACTTTTCTTGTGTCAAGCGCTGTAATTGGAAATGGTGATTCACTTGGGCAATATTCTTGATGCGACGCTTCATCACCAGAATTTTTAGCCAATTAGGGGCGTTCCCTTTGATGTCCACATGCAACGTGTGCACTGCGTCCACACACCCTTTCTCGGCCGACTCGGTGAAGATATATCCGGATCGATAGAAGCTGCCACGGACGAGACCGTGGCTACGGTTCAAAGGTGGACAGAATGGTAGACGGATGGAGTGGATGCTCCTCACCCAGCCCCGTCGCTTCGTGTTGGCGTCAATAAACTCGTCGTGACACTCGATGTAGCAGAAGTCGCGGGGTCGAACGAGTTTATTAGGAGATTCCACTGCTGTCCACTTGACTGCGACGTAATGTTTTGGGTTATCCGGTGTGGGAGTTGCAAGAGTCAGCAGCGTCTTTTGATCCAGCAAGTCTTTGCCTACGGTTTGCGCAAAACCTGATAATTTCTCGGGGGTGTCAAGTTTGAAAAAGTCCGAAATCTCATCGATTGTTGCACGAATTTTGCAAGACCCGCGCAAATAGGTAAGTGCCTTGGCATCTTGTTGCGTATCACTGGTCCCGGAGTTGTCCACACCTTGAAATACGTCCACACCGTCTTCTGATGATAAATGTAGCCATTTCATAGGCCCATCGTCTTGTCTCGAGTAGTACACGACTTCCTTGCAGGCGTGTTTCGCGAGACCTAGTAGATATTTGTTCTCTTTGGAGCTGAGTTGTGGCACGGGGAAAAAGTCGTCAGGTAGTGGCAATTTGCCGGGAATGTAGCCGTCTGCGGAGCTGTTGTAGCCATGTTTCAGGTTGGCACAGTTGGTCGAGTTGGCCATGGATGAGTCCATGTCATTCCGACCGGAGCCTCGTCCAGACCGTCCAGATCGACCGGAGCGACCGGAGTGCGACGTCGAGTGCGTCGAGCCCCGAATGAAGTCGGCGCCGAAACTTGCCATTCCCGACAGTTAATTGCGCTGTTGCCAGACGGTTGTGAAGGTGAGTGGCAGGTGTTAAGCAAGCACCTACACCTGAGTGAGCAAAAGGTCTCGGTGGGTCTACGTCCTCAGCTGCCACAAAAGACAATTGCAAGTTGCCGACACTGTTTGACGCAACAGGTTTGGAACACGAAGCCGACTGAGGAAGTTCGCACCAAGCACGGATCTCTTGCGCGCGATGCAAAGAGCCAGTTGCACGGAAGGCGACAGAGTTGGCTGGAGCGACGGAGCTTGTTGACCGGCAACACAACCACACTTTGACCGCCAGTCGAGCTCCGTTGCGTTGAGGTCGGCGCGGCGGTGACGGCCTGCTGTTATAAGAAGCGAGCGCAGTCTCTGACGTTCTTCCCTCCTCTCGCTGTGGAGTTGCCTGGACGTGCACAATGAAATGTTGAACCAGAGTCGGGTCGGAATTGCCCATCCCCTCCGTGTCAATGTCGCTTCGAATGCTTTTCAACCTATAGATGGCATTAATGAATAATTTCATCAAATGAGGAATGCCACTGTCCAGCATACAATACTCGGGTAATCTGTTTTGAAAAATACTAAAGCGTCGTAAAAAATGTCGTTGGGACCAAAATTTGGGAGTCTCATGTACATGTACCAGTACCTCAAGAATTGTAGAAGGCAATGTTCCTGCAGGAGTATTATCTGCGCGCAAAGGTTGTACTATGGTCGACTTCCCTTCAGGTCAGGCGGCATAGCCGATTCTACCTTGACCACCATCGATGATGGCATCGCCGCCTGGGCACGGCAAAATGGTTCTCAACGTCATCATCAAATGCCTATTTTGCTGGGGGGGGGCTACTGTATCGCAATTGACAGTTTTTGCGATTTGGCATAGCAGATAGCCCATTTCCTGTCTGCGGCGGCGATGATGTCCATCGTAGTGATCCAGACGCTGGGAGCGATGCATGCGCGTGTAATGGACCAACAAGCAACTTGTACTAATACATACTGTAACATCACCGTGAGCGGACATGATTGTCCTTGGGAGGTTGGCTCTGGACGTCGTCGTCCAGTGGACGAGAATGTCTCGCAGAGTCGGTCGAGTCGTCATTGACGACTCGACCGCTCGTCAACAACGACACCGAGAATGTGTTGGATTCGGGGTGTTGTGGGTCGCCAATTGCAGTGACTGGCTCGCGTTGGCCAAGTCATCGACCGAGGTATCGTAGCGACAGCCTCCTCGAAAAAAAGTTCCGTGTCGGATTGACATTCCCAACGGGAAGGCACGTCAGGACGTTGAAGGTACATGCACCATGACGTCTAACTACACCGAGAGATTGCTTCTTCGATTTTTTCACTTGGACAACAGATATTTTACTTGGTACCAACAGACTGGGGACTATCTACATGCAGTCGCCCGGTAGGTCGACGACATACACACTGTCTTAACTACAGTACGCCTTACGATTCCTGAGGCGTGGGGCTGCTGATCCATTTGCCGTCGAATAGAACAGTGCCGGCAGCCTTCGTAGGAGTCGTAACGGTGTTGCACTTGCAACTAGGTTTCACGGTTCCGTTCTCCATATACTCGGGACATCCGCAGTGGTCACACAACCCCGGTCCGTGTCGGGGTGAGCTCACCACCGACGCAACGTCGGTCTCCTTGCTGGCTCGCGCCGGGACCCACTCACCTTGAGACGTTTCCATTAGCTCTACATCCTCGCCGGCAGTTTGATCCAGCGCTTTATTCGCACGTAGACGATCTTGTTTCTTGCGTTCTGCAGCAGTATCCAGCTGCTGCTGTCGCTGTTCCTGGAGATACCGCTCCTTAACCGCTATAGACGATTGCGAGTCGACTGAAAACTGGCTGCTTGGTGGCTCGTCATCACGCGGTTGTTGACGGTGGCGACGCAGGTTCTCCAGCTCCTTTTGGCGTTGCTGGATCTGTTGCAGCACCGACGCAGCAGGTTGAGGTTCACGCTGTTTAACGGACTCGGATCGACGAACCGGCGACTCAAGAGACTGTTGTCGACGACGAGCTTGCTCCTCTTGATACTGCGCCATTTCCTCAAAGTCGGACTGCTGACGACGACGTGCCTGTTCCTCCTGATAACGAGCCTGCTCTTCGAACTCCTGCATCTGCTCGGAATGAAAATTGTGTCTCTGGTGCTGAGACATCTCGTTCGTAGACTCCCGCTTCCAGTGGTTAAACAAATCAACCATTTCCTGCTTCTTCACTGATGCAGCGGCCACTGAGGCCCGAGGTTTCTGGCCTGGATGCGTCTTGTTCTTCTCATCATCACTGGCACGACGCTTTGCCTTCCTCGGAGACGCCACAGGAGATAGAGGTCCTTGCGGTAGGGTACCTGGCTGTTCACCAGTCTCACTTGCGCGTTGTTGGTCTTGCCACCAACGCGTGAGGTCCGTGGTAGTGCGGATCTCCCCCAAGCCATCGATCGTGTGCTCTTCATAGTCCGTCAAGTCACTGTCGCGGTAGTCAGAAGACAGTCGCGCGCCAGCTCCAGCTGTGAGACGGACAGCCTCCTCGCCTTCGTTGTCGCTGGGCTCCTGGTTACTACTGAGCTCCGACGACATAAACGAAGGGAACCGATCGATCGGTTGACGTCCGGCTTTCTCACTCGTGGACACACTGCGAGTCTGGGGGTGTTGAGGCATCACTTCCGCCTCCGGTTCTTCCTTTTCTTGCTGCTCCGCCACTCGGGAAGAAGGAATACGACTTCTAGCCTGCTCCTTCTCACGCTTCTTTTCGCGTTCAAGTTCCTCACGTAAAAACAATTTCTGTGCCAATTCCTGCTCGTCTAGCACGATACCGGAGTCGCGGTCGTACACCTGCATCTCGTCCCATAGCTGAACACGTCGACTTAGCTCAGTGGCACGCACCTCCAAGTCGCGTTTGATCTCATCTTGTTGCGCAAAAAAAGATGCCGCGTCGCTCGGTCGGTCCAGCATCGATAACGAGCGTCTCCGTTCGTGTTGCGGTGGCTCCAGTAAACCAGGATGCGTGACACCTTCCACTTCCGTTACCGGCTCCTTGCCGTGTCCTCTTACCGGACACGTGCCGGCACGCGTCGTGTGTGCTGAAATGTGCGACTGCTTGGCTTCTGCGGAGCACACAGTGCAGATACGAACCTTGGTGCGTCCTACAACTGGAACGTCAAGCCACCAGTCGTCGCTGCATCGTCGACACACACCCTCGCCACATTTACGGCACACGTAGCGCTTAGACTTGGTCGACATGTTGGTAATCGAGGCCAGTGTGTCTCGGAGGCCCCCAGCAGTCACAAACTCACGGAAACACAAGTTGCAACTGCCACGTGTGCGTTTCCTCGCTGGGATATCCAGATCGCCTAGTAAGGGGCTGCTACTTAGTCGCTGTTGCTGCAACAGCTTGTCTACTGTTGCCAGAGCTGCAACCCGTTGCGCTAAGAATGTAGGCTGCAGTAATTCCAATGCCATTTTACCTTTCAAGTCCAACTCCATGGTGTACGTCACACTGAGCACGCCTGGTTCGTCCGTCTCCACTGCTGTAAGGCCAGATCGATAGATACTGGCACGTACAACCCCGTGCTCCTTCTCTAATGACGGACAGCAAGGAAGCTTTAATGAATGCAGCGATCGAACCCATCCGCGTCTCCCTCTTGCATCTGTAAACTCTTTTTGACACTCCAAGTAGCAGAAGTCTCGGTTCCTAAAGAACCTGGACGGAGATGCCACTAGAGCCCATTTCACGCCCACATATCGACGTGGTTGTTGCCCGGAAGGAGATACGAGTGTATACAGCGTAGAGTGTTGCACCAAGTCGGCGTTGAACAGCAACAAATGGTCCGCAGCTTCCCGACTCGAGTCCAGTTTGAACAAGAGCGCGAATTCCTCGATACTCGCGTGGACGTCGTCGCTGATGGCTCGTACGCACGTGGCGTCTTTGGCTTCACTAACGTCTCGAGCAGCGCCACGCAGCACGTGGATATTGCCCGGCGCGCCTCGAGGCCGCTGTGCCGGACGCCACAGCACGCTGCCCGGCTCGTCCTGAGCCAATGTGTCTTTGATCAGAGCATTAGACGTCTCATTGGCCACACGCACGAGATGCTTCTTCATACGCGGCTCCAGATCTGGCCGAGGGAAGAGCTCGTCCACCGGAGGCAGCGTCGGCTCTGAATGGGACTTGGCCGAAGCCACGGACGGAGGCGGCGCCGGACGCGACATATTACGCGTCATGGTGTGCGGGATAGGCATCGTGGCCGGCGGCATGACGCTGTGTCCGCGGTTCGGACGCACGTCAGACGCCGCGGGCTTAGGCGAGGGCCGCGCGCTGGCGCTGCGCGTGCGCAGGCCGTCGAAGCGCATGACAATCGTTTCTTCCGACCGTCAACGAGAATTTACTGAAGTGATACACTGGCTGGATTGGGCCGCAGAAACGTTGTTGCGTTGTGCGCGAGATCCGGCCTACGAGTGAACTAAAACAGGGCGGGAGTGATTGTTTTGTCGAAAAGGCGGCGGGTAGACTGGCCAACTGTAGGTGCGACCAGCGAGGCTAAAATCGTCAATTCACTGCTATACGCACCTTAAAAGAACGGAGACGGGTGAAAGAAAAATGCTGAGCTCTCGGAGCCCATGGTGTTTTTCTTTAGAAAAATACATTTAGTTGACTATGTTGTTGCGCTGGCGGGGGTAGTGCGAGGTCAGGGAGATTGCAGCCACATGGTCTCAATGACAGTCCCATCCGGGCCATTTTCTTCCACATTGACTCAACACTATATTGGCGTGAAATTGGTGTAACACGGTATTCTTTTGTAAAGACAACCTTTTTTGCGCGCGTCCAGTTTTGACTTCCTTTGAGTATGGAGTGGCCGGACGAGAAGGAGGTGTTGCTGGCGACGATCCGTAGGCAGGAAGAGGAGGCCGCGACCCTCGCTAAGCGCTTCAAACTGCTGCAGAAGACGCTCAAGGAGCAGCAGAAGCTGCTTGACAGGTACCAGCACGCGCTCCGCACCGCACAGACCTCCTCTTTGAAGAACCAGCAAACTGCCACAACAATTGACAAAGCAAGTAACAATACCAAAACCACTACGACTATTGTCAAACCTAAAGAGGCAACTTCGACGTGGATGAAGAAGAAGACAAGCGATGTATCGGGGTTAGAAACTATTAGAGAAGCACCTGCACCAGCTCTAGAGAAGCAGGAGGTTCAGGAGGCAAAAGAAGAGAAGAAAACAATATTCAAGCTTGCAGTAAAGAGAAGAAGTGGCGCACTGGCTGCCACATGGGCCGAGGAGAAGCGGAGGATGTTTAAGAAACCCAAATGGGAGAAGACACTGGAGCTGACAAATTCGGGTGCCAACAAGGAGAACGTGCGGACAGCGCAGACCACAGACAAGCGGAAGGGTTTTGCGTATGTTGAGGTGGTGCGTAATCGGGAAGAGAGGAAGGCGCTGCCAGGACACGACTGCATGGAGTGCAAGAAGTATTACGATGCACTAGGCGCACTTGGTGCGGTAGACGCTGCGGCGCACAAGAACAAATGCTCACGTCATCGAGCAAGGTTCGAGCCGTACCAGACACCGGATGACTTCTGGAGACTGAGCTTTCCGGACTCCGAACCCGACTTAAGATCACCTTCGCTAATGTGAGGTCTACTAAAGTACGGTTACATATTTGAGACTGCGTCAAACAAAATGTTACTTACGAACCTTTGAGAGTTATCGAGATAATCGAGCTTAGAATTGATTTTCGCACTTGACCGAAACAGTGACATTTATTGTAAACTTCCATCGAAAAAACTGTAAAACCACCCTTATTCAATTGCTTTTAACAAGAGCCTTTTAAATCTCTTAAATTGAAAAAGTATATGTATCGTCATTTCGAGGGCCCATAAATGAAGATAATATTTTTGAGCGACCACAACTTCTTCAGTTTTAAGCATTCTGCAGCTTATAAGGGCTCAAAAAATAGAGGAGACGCCCCGCTTTCGTTTAGAGTGCTTAAATCGCGATTCGTACTTAGGTTCATAAGTAACATTTTGTTTGACGCAGTCTCATTTCAAGGGTCTATTACCGAATTGGTCAGGGTCTAGACCAGAAAATATTTTGTCCCAATTGTGATTAGTGTAGATACAAAAGGATAAAATCTGATCAAGGTCCGGATCCAGACCATAGAAATAGTGTAAACGGCCCTGGAGGTTTTAGCTAGCCTGCTTCTACAAATTGGGAAGCAAATTTTTCAGTGAAAATTTTGAAATCTGGTTGCTTGGACTTTAAAATAGCTCATATGCTAATTTGTAGAAGCAGGCTAGACTCCGTAAGCACAAGACGTGCGAGGATAGCCATGCTAAAAACCAGCAGCTCAGCGTCCTCCGTGCTGTTAAGTAAGATCGTCAACGAACGGTAGAAATCCTTAATCTTCTTCATCTCCTTGGCGTAAATCCTAACACCAGCACTTATCTTAATCATCTCAGCCAATACGAGAAGTTGCAGCTTCAGTCCTGTGTCCACTTCGCAACCATTCCACAATGCTGAGACTGAAACGCTCTCGACCATTGCAACAGCTTACACAGCACATGTGACGGATACCCAATTGCCGTTTTCCTTGCAAACAAGTAACAGAGCTCTAGCAGTTGCAGCGAGTCCTCTGGAGTCTACTGGGTCGACTGCGCCTACTCTGTTGATGCCTCGTCCTGTACGCCTGCTGCCTTATTCGACGCCACAACAGCGAGAAGATGCTCTGCCAACGTATCGAGCAGCTGCAAACTCAGCGCAGTGTGGTTTGCAGCGAAAAATTCGTTGTGTGCTGAAAGTTTCCGCGCTGCTCGATACAGATCGGAGGCTGTACCACCACTTGGGGACTCAAGATAACTGTCCACGGCGACCACCATAGCGGATTTGCCCGGCTTCTTACCACGCTTTTCGATAGTCGCTCGACGGCTGTAGAGTCTCGACACGGAGGAGGTGAACGTTGCGCCGTCGTTCATGGCGTTGCTGTAAAAACCGTTACTTGAAAAGTTCTCACAAATGTCATAATATCAAGAAAAATGTTCGATAATCACTTACTTAAGTATATCAAATATTGCTATTGTATAAATTCGCTAATCAAAAGCACAACATTTGTCTCCCGTTTCATCCACGTTGTGCACAACACAGATAGCTGTGAAATGAAAACAATCTACCTCACCAGTTCTACAGACAACGACGGAGAAATCGGACACCATTGAATAGCATCCAACCATAGTAGAAGAAAAAACACAGAGCCCGACACAAAAATCCGACGCTTCATTTGATAGTTTAATAACGCACTCTAAAAAACAAATACAGCACAGAAAAAACATGTGAATGAAAAAGGGATTATATTCAGACGGTTACTTCCGGAGTAAATCATTATTCGTGTGACACATCAACGTCACATCACACTACACAATCTATATGTGTGCCACACTTGCATTGGCCAAAACACACCAACCTAGGGCGTCTACACACCAGTGAATATTTGCGAATCACGGCCAGTGCTATGACAATCCGTGAGCCAATCACCACCCTTTATACCCTTTCTTAACAGCAAATATCCTTCATTCAGTAAAACGCTGAATTTCTGAAGCCCTCCTTCCCCTTCCCCAACGAAAGATGCCAACTACGACCAAGTGGACGACTATCTGCAGCGACATGGCTCGCGAGGATTCCCAGCTGCGTATGGAAGACATGAAGGTGTATATCATTGTGAAGAGTCAGCTGGTTCCATGTGTGGTGTGTGCTCTGACCAAGCCGCACAAGATGCGGTACCAACTACTGCGTTGTTCCTCAGAAACATGCAAAGCAGCCACGCCATATGACGCGTGTCGGTGGCAGGGTAAGGTGCTCACGTGCCAAAGTCTTATTGCGTCACCATAATGGAGACTGGTGCTCACGAGACGCTGGTGAGGGGCCCTCAAAAAACAAAATGACCCCACGACTCAAGGACTACGGCCGGGAAATGGCAACTCAAGGGTTGGAGCCCGCTCGGATTTGCACTGACATGGCTCCGCGATTTGGGTTGACGGAGACGGAGATGCTGACACAACGTCAAGTGCAGTGGTTCGTCAGTAGTTATTCGACGAAACATCTGCACCGTGATGACGATTTCGACGAGGAATTGGGCCAGATCGACCAGTTGGTTTATGGCCCGACCATATCAGAGACAACTCCATCTTCGTTCGGATGGAAACGTGACGCACGCGGCAAACCAGATGGGGGGAACGGCTCTGACGAAAACCCATTTTTGGTGGGATTGACAACGAAGCGTCTTATACTGAGTGCTGCCCGCGACCCAGAATCATTTGTGTTTCACATGGATGCCACGTTTAAGTTGAATCAAGTCGGGTATCCTGTCATTGTCTGCGGGATCTCTGACATGTGTCGTTCGTTTCATCTCGTGGCACTTTTCATTACATTGCAACGTTTGGAGGAAATTTACGTGACAGCGCTGGCCGAGCTCCACAGGGTTTTTACTTCCGTGTCTGGTGGGCGCCAACTGCTGGTCAAGTTCGTCATGGCCGATTCTGAAGCTGCCCAACAGAACGCAGTGAAACGAGTTTTTGGTGTCGATTGTGAATTTGTATACTTGATGTGTTTCTATCATGTGATGGCCAAGGCTCACGAAAACCTCAAGGGCGTACCGGAGCACTTGTCCAAGCAAGTGATGGCGGACATCTATGATCTCCATTTCACGGATAGCCAAGATGTCTATGACGAACAAGTGATACAGATTCTAACCAAGTGGTCGGAAAAAGAGCAGCTGATTTGGTTTCAAGGCTATTTTGAGCGTATGTGGGTGCGAAGTTCATTTTGGCGATGACAATGCTTCCATATTCCCTAGTGGATACGCCACTACAAACAACCCGGTGGGGCAGTTCAACCGTTTGATCAAGCGTGACTACACTCTCCGGACCAAACATAAGAGTGGAACACTGTTCCAGCTGCTGGCGGATTGTTGCGCACGCCAGTCGGTAACTTCAAGAATCTTCAAGGAATCCCCTGAAGCCACACAGCAGTTGAATGCAAGGGTTAAGGATTTTCGCAATCGAGATCTTCTTGTGGACACGACTCCCAGCCGGTCCAGCATCGACATCTTACTTGTTTCCCCAAACCCAGACGTGATTCGTGTGATGTCACGTGGCTGTGAGCGTATCTATCTTCCGGAACTAGGACGCAGTCGCGAAGTAGCCCCAGTGTCGGCCCAGATGGGTGTTAATTACGCGCGAATGAAGGTGTTTGGGCAGCCTGATGGAGGATGGCATGTGGATTTGAGTACGAATTCGTGCGGATGCAAGTACTACTTCAAATTTGCAATCTGCATCCACGTGCATTTTGCTCTGCAGATTAAAAACCACACGGGGCTGGATGGAAGAAGGACTCTAGTCAATCGTTCCGTGACGAAAAAACGCCGCCGATCTGATACTCCTAGTGTCCGAGTGCCTGCTGGTCGCCCACAGGTAAACCGACATGCGTTGAATACGGAGTGAAATTCGTTACCCGTAAGTACAGTCGCATCTCGCTAAACAAAGAAACTTTAGCTTCGTGTCTATTTTTTTAGGTTAATATCAGCATCACGTTCAGCTTTAATTTTAACTTCAATTTAAACTACTCTTGGTTAGCTATCATTCTCCAACTCACCTCAACGATGGCAAGCCAACACGACGGGCCCCCCACTGACGCAGCCCCACCAACAGCCTTTCCAGCCTTCTTCAAGTGGTACCAAGCCCACCTCCGCGCGCGTAAGTGGGGGCGCCTCGATGAGGCTGCGGCCCATTACCTGAGGTCGTGGGTACATTTCCAACGAGGTAGTGCCTCAAATACCGGAGATGCTATTAAGCGTCTATTAGATGCCGTACCACAAGGTCGCATCACCAAGGCCCGCCTCACCGAGGCAGCTGCTCAATGAAAGGATGCTGGTGAGGCAGAATGGGTCTTGCCATCAGGAACTGACTTAAGTGGTCGGCCTACCTACCAAATGCGAACCATCCTGGCAGATCGCCGAATTAATGGTCACGTGCAGTTTCGCTCCTCGTGGGAACCAACATGGGAGCCGGCCACTAACCTTCCTTCAAACGAAATACGGTCGTTCCGAAGGCGCCAGCGCCGCCGTGTAGCGCATGCCTACATTGAAGCGGAAGCTTCTGAAGAATAAACAAGTATAAACAGCCTCATAATACATATATTTTTTTATAATGCATTGGTGCTGTCTTTTTCTGCTTGTCATCCCCATGTCAGCAGTACCCCAGACCATCCGCAAGTACAGTACAGGGACTAGACCCTTCAACATGCCCCGCACAAGCCCGTAATGTCTCTTCCGTGTTGGCAATGACAGGTGTAAGCCGCACAGATACACAAATGCATGTCGTAGTAGTCCGTACGTACGCGTCGCATGTCGTGGGGGTCGTCAGGGATGGCGCATGGGCGCCGCCGTACCGGTGATCGGTTCCGAGGCAGGCCGCGCCGCTTGTGCCCAGCTGGCAAGGTTGTGGAATGAGCTGACAAAGGTTATGAAAGCCACTGACTTCCTTGCCTTAGTCAGCTATGATTAGCTGTTAATTGGGACGCATCCATGGACCATTCATTCCTCTGTACAGACTGTACAGAGGCACTGACAGTCTGTCACACGGCAGAGCAGCCAGCATGCGCACGATCTGTGTGGCACCCAGACTGTGTGTGTGCTGGCTGCATTTCGCATAGTGTTTGTACTATTTTCTCACTTCCGGATACCTCGGGATAGCCTTTTCGAAGCTACGAATTATCGTTTTCTTTTCTAGCTTTTCCTAAGCAGTAATAACGTAATTTGCCAGTTAAGTGCCTGATTTTGGGCATGTTCAAAAGGTGCATCTAGCAAAAAAGGCACCAATTGTTGTTTGAATTGGGTCTTTGGAAATCAAAAAGGGAAAACCAACGCATCTAATACTTATTTTTGCGTTTTTTACAAACGAACATGTGAGGTGCAATGGTTATTCAAAAGATGAGGATGGAATTTGAGGCTATCGGTTTTGTGCACGGTTCTGGCTATCGACTAAAGCTCACCCTGAAGCAGCATCTCCTTGGTTACAAGACGCCCTACAAAGTCCAGGGTGTGTCGGGAGCGTTTGCTTTTAGTGCGAGGTGCTGTTGGCAGCTGTATAATGCTGCTGTGTATTTCTTCTTGAATTTCACGCTTTCGCTTGAGCCATGCCGCCCTTCCAATATCTCCGCGTGCTCCATCGCTCGCAAATAGTCGTAAACAAGCCTTCATACTAGGCAAGGATGATGGATAGATTCCCATGGTTCTGAAGCCATTTACAGCGTTTTCAGGGCTTGTCACCACCGCGTTACGATACACATGGCACGCTATCTCGATGGTATCCGATTTTGCAATAGTACAGTCCGAACTGTGCAGCATTTTGGCCAGTAAAGTAGATTTCATCATGCTCGTGAAAGGCTTGAAAGCAGCCACGTCAAGAGGCGGATAGGGGTGAGTGGCATTTGGAGGGAGACCGACGAGCACAATTCCTCTGTGTGATCAAACGGAAACTTCACCTAAAATAAATTTACCCGTCAAATTGATTTATACAAAATCCTTGATAATAATTAAAATAATTTTGATAAAAATAAAAGCACTTACCGATTTCGACATGAGTCGAACTGTTGTCCAGGACCAGCACCACCGGACGCTTCACGTTTTTGTTTGTCAAATACGAGTCAAACGTCTTCATCCAGAGCTTAAATATACCAGTATTTTTTTAAGCGTGTAGGTAACCCCTCGGCGCAGCGCTGTAGACTCCACGTCTTCGTCGTCTGCTTCCATTGCTTCGTGTCTTTTGAAATGAATAGGTTGCGGTTGGCCAGAATCGAATACCCTCTAAAAATGATGAGTCTGAAAAATGTGGATTTTATTTAGCTGGTTGTTGAAAAGCGTGCACTGAACTGACTGAAATGAGATCAACCAATCCAATTGCGCAATTTTGATTTTAAGCATCACAATTGGCAGAAATTCTGCATCGTGCACGCAATTGGCATCACGCACTCAGCTGGCAAATTACGTTAGTAGACTTTATAGCACGGATGCGCTTTTCCTTAGCGGTTCCATCAGTGCGTCTACCACAACGGTTCCGTATTTATGCTTTTAATGGTCTCATCACACCCACATCTAGCGGCTGACACACAGCAGTGATACTTGGAGGTAGTGGGACCAAAGTAGCATTGGCTTCTTCAGCCACAAGCCGCTGTCCTTCTTCGGAAACGTGACATTTAAAGCTGTCAACTAGAAGGACAGCGGGACCATCAATTTCAACCTTTGAAAGTTTTTCTACGTAAAATTTCCACACACTGGTGTCCATCCATGCGTTCTCCTGCTTGGCGTAGAAGTGGTCGTCAGGGTACTGCTTTATTTCATTTTTCTCGATGCGGCCACCAGGGACGCCACGGATGATAAACAAAATAGGCATTTCCATCCCTAACAAATTAAAAATAGGTTAGCAAAAATACATATTTTTTTTGCAAAATCAAATAACATACCGGTATCGCGAATGGTTAGCACTGCGGTCATTCGACCGGCGTGCTTATCCGCACCCAAAATTCGCGCGGAGTCCTTGCGCCATTTGCCAGCCCACGACTTTATTGGCGGCATGTCGAACAGTATGGCTGCTTCATCGACATTTAGAATGCCCCCGCTCAACGCGCTTCATCGCGCAAAAGGACTTGAAAATTACCGACGCCCAAGAAGCATTTTATCTCCAGCCATTCATCCTTTTTTTGTAAGTAATTGGATTAAAAACTTATTGTATAAATATATGGCTGGGTAAAAATACAAAAATAGTTACTATGGGAAAGAGGTGTGCTTACAATCACTATTTGGATTTTTGTGTCTGTCGGATTTCTCCGTCGTTGTCTGTACCTTGTATTTTCAAACTTGTTGCTAATTCTTGCTAATGAAGTTGGAGGCATAACGGCCGAACATCTCTAGATTTATTGGATAGCCAAGTGCTAATTACGTGCGTTTTACGCGTTGGAGAGGTGAAATTAAACAGGTGGTCATAAGTTTTACATATTCGTCACGTCTACGAGCGGATGTAAATTAAGGTCGGTACCACCAAATGACCAAATTGAGTGACTTTTACATTGAACTAGTCAGAACTATTATGTACTAATTTCGTGACTATATTATTGGTCCGGCTAGTAGATCAGAATGTATCCGTATTTTACGTCTGACCCAGACCCATCTGGTGTTAGACCCTTTATGGATTCTACCGTAAGTACACGATGCCATACGATGCAAATAATAACATTCCATACCGACATCGTGTTGCGAAGTACGTGTGCGCTTTTATCGGTCAAAGTCAGCATCGTGTTTCCGGCCGACTTGTTTTAACGGTGCCCAAAGGTAGATTGTGGCGTATAAGCAGCAAATCCGTATCGACGTGAATCGACTCGCGACTCGTTAACTCATTTGGAGAAAGTCCGGTGAGCGGCATCCTGGGAGAACTATAAAGTGGACTGTACTCCCTACGCGATTGGCTTTGATACAGTTCTTGTGCGTTACCAAAGTGGGTGTCGCGGAAACCATCCTCAACATCCAAGTCGACCTACACGCTCATCTACGGAAACAAGAGAATAGCGTCATTCTTTTTGATCCTTTATCGAAGTTTCAGGTACGCACGAGTGTATGATGGATTGCCAAGTTACTCTCTGCACGAGGTTTCGAATCGGACACGAGCCAGTTGATCAATCAACGTTCTTTTTTTTTAAACATATCACGAATAAGTACGTGCTTAAGACAAGATTCAGACGCAGTAGGAGACTCCATCGACTTGCTGTGGAAAATAGACGCCAGCGACGTAGACGGCGGCGCAATGCTAGCAGAAGGAGAAGAAGAGGAACTTCGTGTCTTAGCCACGTCGCCGACGTTCGCGCCGGACGGAGAGAACATGAAGATCGTCTGATAAATACGCAACAATAACACAATACGCAAAAATATATGTTTCAATATGGATGAAGTTATCTCTTCCTAGGTCTCAGACAATCTCGGGCGGATGGAGATCCAGCACGTCTTGCTCTACGTCGTTGCTGCTGCCTACCAGTCGTTTTCAAAGCAAACAACTTTCAAGCGTGTATCAGGGTGATCACTGCCGAAACGACAATAATCTGCGTCGATACGTACTTAGTGAGGCGCGTTTCGTGCGAAATATTGTGCGTGCTACTGCTCTAACTGCGATCGAAGCTGACCGCAGATAACTTCATCGACAAACCTCGCCGACATTGATCTCCAGTAGACAATGTTTAGCGAGCAACATACACTAACCAACGATCAACACGACTCACACTTTGACACGATTTGATTTGCTCTTCGTTAGTACCTTCGCATCAAGGGCCTCCTTGAAAGCGACACCGTAAATGGAATGAGCCAATTAATCATCTGTGTCATATACCTGCTCCTTTAAGGGTCGAGTAGTCTGCGGTTGTTCAGGGAGTACGGTCTTGCTCAGTGGCCGGAACGGTAGACAGGAACACTTAAAAGAATATAAGCTTGTTTATTGACTTGGCTGCCTCTTGAGTAGAAGGAGGGAAATATAAGACTGGGAGCTATTTGGAAAAGAGGTCTAACACCTTCCCTTCCTTACATACACTACACCACTTCACTTATACTTGAATGAAGAGTTCACTTCACCTGTCGTCCGCCCTCGTGGGACAACAAGGAGTTCTGGGAAGGGACTCGATGACGCTAGGTGTTTTGGTCTTACGATACCTGAGAATCAGCGTTCTTAGACCACCTTATAGAACCACTCTAACGGGCTCGGCCAGGGGCACGTGAGCCGTCGAGCTCAACGGGAGCCACCCTGACTGGACGGCCGGGCGAGGGGTAGTCACAGGACCTCGGGTCATCTCGTCGGGATGCACAGCTTCTGGAATGACCCCTTCGTTTCCGGGTACGGGACATTCTCCCCGACTTGTCGTTTGCCGTCATCGGCGAGCGGATTCCCTGCGTAGGCTCCTCACGTATGCCATATTCACACCGCCGTTAGACACTTCGACCGGTATATGAGGCTGGAACGCCACAGGGTAGTCCTCGGTACCGTCATCTATGAAGTCGGGGTCGGCGGCCCGGAAGGCATACAGCACTTCGACGTCGTCGTCGACCCGCAGACGTGCGATGTTTCGAGCTTCGGCAACACTGCGCTTAGAAGCATCCGGCGAGTACTTGCAAGAGCTAGCTCGCCCAGCACTTTAGGGGAGACGGTTCGTAGCGGGTTTCCCTCGTCATACTGACGACAAGTGCAGCGGGGCTGCCGTAGCTTTAGCGTCAGAGGAAAACGTTCGACTCAAAGAGTCACTAATATTAAAGTTCCTTTATCCAAAGGACACTTACAGCCCAAGACCAGGGCTCAAAGTTATTACCTTAACTTTTATGCTTCAAAACCAGAAGTGTTTTATTTACTATTATTGCGGCCAAGCCGCCGAGGGGTAAATTTATCTCTTTAACTATCTAGCATAGTTAAACCCTAATCAAATGCATAACGTGTGGCCTTCAGCCAACGTACTGAGAGACTTTTGTTAACT
>NW_003303743.1:2393502-2399144 GCF_000142945.1 Phytophthora infestans T30-4
CCACCAAGAGTATCGCCGTCGACACGGTAAACGCTCCATGAGCCGTCAACAAGAAGAAGAGCAAATCTCAAAGCTCGTCAGAGCCGCGGGCGCCGCCCAGAGGGAACGATGTTCTGTTCTCGGAACTTGAAGAGAGCGAAGTCGACTACGACGAGCCCATGGGTAGTGAGGATCACTCCCACCCAACCTCTCCGAGGTCGCACCCTGGTGCCGCGTCTTCCATAGCTTCCTCTGTGAGGTCTAGCCGCTTGACGGCGCGATCTCAAACAAGAAGAGACCTGCGGACACCGCATCCGTTCTCTGAACGCTCGAATCCGATTCGCGCGCTGCGCGATGCGCCACCGCTATCGTCGCGGTATGACGAGGAAGATCGATACGATCACAACGTCATTACGAATGACCTGGACGAGGCCCAAGGCCGTCAGTTGTTCAATGAGCAGCGCTCGCAGTCGTTCCGACCTGTGGTCTGACCACTTGTTCTAAAGTCACGCCGTGACTACGGCTTACAGCCGCGGAACCCTGCCGAAGCGGCCCGCCTCGCGGCGCAGCAGCCGCTGAACACGTACACGTGTGGGCCTGCGGCCTCGACTGCTGATAAGCAAGTGCATCGGCACCAGCTCCGAGAGCGATATCTGACTCCACAAGTCACAACTCCTCAGGCGTATCAGGCGCGCCTGCAGATGCAGCTCAACCGCCAACCGGTTCCCGCTATGCGAGCCATTCCGGTTGTTCTCAACCCTGGGGAATCCCAGCGTGCTTATGAAGCACAATTCCGAAGCTGGGTGGAGGGACCTCGACGGCTCCCCTCCTACAATGCTCTTCGAGCAAGTTTCTCTGAAACTGATATTCGTCTTGAGAGACGTTTGCGCTTAGACTTCGCGAAGTCGAAAGCACGTCGACGAACACTGGGACCCCGTCCCCATCACCTCGAGGCGTCACCACCTCTTGCTCATGCTGCGAGCGCCGCTCATTCCTATGAGCCGGCTGCTACAGCCACTGGTCGGAGCTTGAGCTTAGCCACCGACCTGTCATCCCCGCGTTCTAGCGGCGGGAAGCGCTCGGCGCCTGACGACGCGGTCGTACGCCGTAGCGGCGGGGCAGTGAGTGTGCCCGATCAAAAGCGTCGACGACGTCAGGGCAGTCCTGCCGGAGGACAACCTCAAACTCCCAAGAGTTTTGTGAGTGAGGATAACCCCTCCATTTCACAAGGTACTGAGGACGACCCTGGCGCCTGCGCCTCGCCACCAGGCGTTCCGCATGGAAGTAGAGCTCGCCGTGTTCGCGCTGGAGCAGCGTGTGGGTTCTCTGAACCAGTATCTCCATGACACGACTGACTCTCTGAGTCGCCTTGCAGATGGTCTCGATGACACGAACCACCGCGTGGACTGGTTTGAACAACTACAGTCGGTTCAGAACCGAGTCGCGGACCTTGAGTGTCAAGTCGCTCAGCTTCAAGGTCAGATCGACTTGCTGCTGCGTCTTGTGGCCCCACCACCAGCTGTCGTTCAGCCTGCAGTGGCTCGGCCTCCCGCTGTTGCCCAGCCTGTCGTGGCCCAGCCACCGTTGGCGCCAACGCCTCCGCGCTCACCTGAGCAGGGTCCTGATACGGCTTGAGTAAGCCAACGTAGAAGACTGGATGCGTGCGCATCTTCTTCGGAAGGTTAAGCGTATACGCTAGGCCCTTCTTGGCCACGACCTTGAACGGTCCTATGAACCGTGGTCTCAATTTTGTCTTAAAGACTGCAGGCACTGCAGGAGTAGGTAGGTTTTTTTGCATTTAATAAAACTTGGTCTCCGACTTTAAACCTTTCTGCATTGCGTCTGCCTTTGGCATCTGCATGTTCTTTTTGCATATCTTGGTTTTCAGCCATAACGTCGTGTACATGACGCATTACGCTTAGTCTCAAAGAGACAAAGTCATTGACTTGCTTGCGAACCGCAACAGGGCTGACATCAGCTAGCCGCTCGGCTATCCCTCCCCCATCAAGCCCTGAGCCACTGCGTGGCGGCGTCAGTGGGACGCGAGTTAATTAAGCCGCTCACATAGAACGGAGTGTAGCCTGTCGAGGCGTGCACTGCATTATTTAATGCGAACTCAACGAGTGGGAGCATCTGGCTCCAGCGTTTTGGCGCCTCAGCGCATACGCTTCGGAGGATACGCTTCGGAGGATATCCTCCACAACGCGATTCACGCGTTCGGTTTGACCATCGGTCTGCGGATGGTCCGCTGTGGACATGTCCAAACGAGTGCCAAGCACTCTGAAGTGGGACGTCCAGAACTTCGCGGTGAAGCGCGGGTCTCGATCCGAGACAATTGCCTCAGGCAAGCCATGTAAGCGAAAGACTCGGTCTAAAAACAGCAAAGCTGTACCTTCACCATCTATGGTGTCCGGCACCGCCGCTAGATGAGCCATCTTGCTCAACCGGTCTACAAAGACCACAATACCCGTGTTTCCTGCCTTGTCCTTGGGAAGGCCAAACACAAAGTCCATACTCATGGACTGCCAACATCCCTTGGGGGCAGGCAAACTCGCCAAAGGCGCTGCCGGTGCTCGGCGCGGACTTCGTCCGTTGACACGTCTCACACGTGCGTACATAGGTCCGACCCACTTATACATCTTGGGCCACCAGTACATTGGCTCACCGAGCCGTAAGTCTTCTCCCGACCTAAGTGCCCGCCCGCGGGCGTATCATAAACCTCATAGAGGATTCTCTACAAAAGATCCTCATCATGAGGAACGACTTTACGAGGGTTATCCTCAGAGTCGGTGCTTTAGTACAGCAGGCCGTTATCGAGCGAGTATCGATGCAGCCTCGCGCGTAAGCGCCCAGACAATTCCTTGTCAGAGTCTTTAAACTCTTCGCTCCCAAGAGCCCGTAGCAGCGCTACGCACATGTCGTCTTGTGCATACGCTCCGCGTATCAAGTCAGGCACTGACGACGTCACTGTCGTGACATGAGCTAACTCGTAGTCCGGCCTGTGCGAGAGCGCATCGGCCACTACATTAAGCCGCCCCGGCTTGTACTTCACCTCGAAGTTATACTCGGCAAAGAAGGAAAGCCATCTTGCCATTCTCTGAGAGAGATGAGGCGACTGTGTCGCAGTGCGTAACGACGCATGATCAGTAAAGATCACAAAAGGCTTAGAGCCTAGCAGGTTTACCCTGAATTTGACTAGACCATACTTCATTGCAAGTAGCTCTTTGTCATGAACTGGATAGTTCTTCTCTGCAGCTTTGAGCTGGCGAGACTCAAACGCGATCACGCGCTCACGCCCTTCGGCGTCTGCTTGTAGTAAAGCACAACCGATTGCAAAATCGGAGGCGTCACAGACGACGCTAAACGGACTATTCGGGTCCGGTAGCGCAAGGATCGGAGCCTGGAGGAGGCTCTCCTTCACAGCCTCAAAGGCTCCGTCGTGCTCGACGTTCCAGCAATATGGTGCGTCCTTCTTAAGGAGATCGGATAATGGCCGAGCCATCTCCGCGTAGCTCGCGCTGTACTTGTGCAAGTAATTGGCTAAGCTTAGCCACTTGCGTAAGTCGTTTTGGTTCTTGGGAACCGGCCAGTCCACGATGGCCTTGACTTTGGCAGGATGTGCCCGTAAGCCACGCTTCCCAATGAAGCACCCGGGGAAAGGTATCTCCTCCGCGCCAAAGACGCACTTGTCCAAGTTGGCATACAGCTTATTAGTGCGCATGCACTCGAGCACCGCTTGCAGTGGACAATGTGGTTATCCACGTCTGACTTTCCGTGCTCGGCACGACTATGGACGAATATATCGTCAAAGTACGTCTAAGCGTACACCCGGTGGGGCCTAAACAACTGCGTCACTAGACGATTGAACGTTGCTGGTGCGTTCGACAGCCCCTGGGGCATGACCAGCCACTCCCAGAGCATACCGCTCGGAGTACTCACCGCTGTCAGCGGAATGTCGCTCGCTCTCATGAGCAATTGGTAGTAATCATCGACCAAGTCGAGCGCACTGTACAACGTACAGCCCACAATGTTGTTCTGCAGAACATCCTTGCGAGGAGTCGGCGTTTGCGCCGGGATAGTGGCCGCATTTAGCTTGTTAAAAGCATGATTAATGCGCCACTTGCCGTTCGGCTTTCTGACACAGAACGTGGGTGTCGAGTGCGGAGACTTACTCTCGCGTACCATCCCTGCCTCGTGCTTCGCACGGTAGAATGCGTCAATGACGTCACACTGCTCTCTCGGCAAAGGCCATTGCCTTGTTACGCAGTATTTGGTTCCAGGAACCAGGTCAATCTCATGACACACGCCTCGATCCGGAGGCAGGCCCGTCGGTGGGTCTTTCGAGACAACGTCTCCATACTCCTTCACCACCGGGTAGAAGGGATCCGAAGGATCTTTGAGGATCGCCGATCCACTTCTTGCGCTCAGCGCCTTCTTAATGTCCTCTAGGACCGCGTCGTCCACGACGGATGAGGAGTTCAACTCCTCCTCAGGTCCCAGCAGGACCACCTCGGCTAGCTCGCCTGTCTTTAAGGCCTTGCCAAACTCGGCAATGGACATCTCGTCCAGCTCTAGCAGAGCATCTGCAGCGGGCAGAGTGGCAAGGCTGATATCGCCTTCTACCTCCCCCGTCACTCCGTTAGCGAGTGTATACAGCTGTTCGCAGCAAGCACGTGGAGCATCACCGCTCGACACGTTGGACCACGTCCGACGTCAAAGACGTCACAGACGCCCTGCGTCTTCTTCTCCTCTCTCTCCGCGACCGAGCCCGACCGGATGAGAGCGGTGTGGCGACATTTTTATCACCACCACCGGGTGCAGCAGCACCATCACTCCTCGAAGAGGATACAGTGTTTCGCAAGACACTCGGCTGAAAGCCAAGAGGTTCTTGACCTTCACACAGTGAACTAGGTGTCACTTCACCTGCATCTCCTGGGCCACGCCCATGATGCCTCGACTCGCAGTCGACCGCGACCCTCGGGTCACGCAGCGGCAGGTCTTTGACCAGATTCGTACCACTCAGTGGATTACGCGTCACTCCGCGCTCGTCCTCACCAGGACCCAGCAGTTGGTCATTGACCTGACCTGCAACGCTCAGCGGATAACGTGCCGCACCACGTACGCCCTCAGGGCAAACAGCAACCTCGTTGCTAACAATTTCGGACATACCAATGTCCAGCACTACGGCCGCCTCGGCCTCGTGCTCGCGCCAAAAGCGCTTCTGCTTCCCAGCAGAGGTGGGTTTATAACTCACCAAAGCTCCACTAGGAGCGGGGTGCGACGCACCTAGCGTTTTCGACTTCCAGTCGATCCATGGCTCATGGCGTTCCAGCCATGCCATGCCAAGGATGAGGTCATACCTCGCATCCAGGTCTAAGACCAAACAGCGTTCCACGCTATCAAAGTTCTCAAACTTCACTCCAAGGTCGACAGAGACCTTCGACACAGTTACCAGTGTCCCCGTCGCGAGACGGACAGAGATCGTATCTCTCGTTGGCACTTCCAGTGCCTCAGCATACAGCTGACTCCCTTCCAGGGTGCAGCGACGGGCGTAGTGCTTGAGGCTCCCGAGTCAATCAGACTCCTCCATGGCTTTGCAAAGCCCTCACGTCGCTGAGCGACAGCAGCCGCTGCACACACTCTTCTCGTACGAGAGCTCAGCT
>NW_003303743.1:2399244-2411156 GCF_000142945.1 Phytophthora infestans T30-4
CTAGAACCTGGAAACCATCGCTACCAATCCGGATCTCTGTGACTCTTTAAATTGAACCCTTTGGCTCGGTATGACGCCATCATCCTGGGGAAACGTCCAGGGATCGCAGAGAAAAAAATACGGCAGATGAATCTGAACCAAGTCACTATGGATTTTAAAATCTTGATGGGCAGAAAAAAGACCACACCGCTGCTTCCTTATCAAAGCACCTAGTAGCTTATCAAAGACCCAGGTAGATTATCAAAAGCACCTGATAACGGGGCAGAACAGTTATAGATAACTTTTCCCGAAACCTTATAGCTGCTCATGATAAGCTGTAAGGAATAGAACAGGCTGTGCTTACACTATGGCGGCTGGGCAAGCAAAGGAATAGAAAGGTTGTTGGATAACTATGGCAAACATTGAGGACTTTTACAAACTGGATATTCGTATTGGTACGGTCATCAAGGCTGCACCTTTTCCTGAAGCAAGGAAACCTGCTATAAAACTACAAATTGATTTTGGAGAAGAAATCGGGATTAAACAATCTTCGCTCAATTACAAGAAGATATTCGCCCGAACAGCTATGCGGATGTCAGGTGATAGGCGTCGTGAATTTTCCTCCGATGCGTATCGCAGGGTTTACTTCTGAAGTGTTGGTAATAGGCGGCGTCCCTGAAGAAGGGGATGTTGTTCTCTTAAAGCCTGATGAACCAGTTGCAAACGGAACTCGTATTTTATAAACTGCTATAATTTTTTAGTTAGTTACAAGAGAAGATGCTAATTTAATTAAAAGATCGAAGTTATCTGGAGAATTTATAAAGGGAATTAATAGAGAAGTCATGAGGAAGTATTAGGGGAAAAAGCTGAGTTGTCGATACTCAGCTTTTTTATTTTAAACGGAAGGAACCTATATTCAAATCTGCATGTAAAGGCAAATAATTGAACTACTGTTTCCTGTTAGCACAATTATTATTACTATCGAGGAAGTGCTATTGCACACAAAGCATCGGCGGATGCCGGCGCGCTGCTCCGCAGCAAGAAGCTCCGCTTCTTCATCTTCAGCATAGCTGAGGTCCATCGGCTCTGGACCGCTCGAAAGCTTGCGCTACCAGCGCTCCAACCAGGTCGCGCCGACCTGAAGTTGTGCTCGGCATTCAATGCCACATCCACCGCCTCTTCAAAAGCGTTGGGGTGTACACGGAACACTTCCGTTCGAGCTGCGCCACACGAAGTCCCTCCATGAACACGGTCACGCTGACCAGTTCCGGAAGAGGGTTCGCCGCCATTCCGGCGATAAGAGCTCTCAACGCTTGGACATAGTCCAATAAATCCTTTTTACCCTGGCGGGTAGCAAGGAACTTTGACCGGATACGGTACGCCTGATTAGGCGGCGCGAACACGCGCGAAAGCTGTTGCTTCAGCTATTACCAAGTGGGAAATGCAGCGTCAACAGACGTGCCGCACGTTAGTGCCCATTTGCGAGCGCGACCTCCAAGCCTGGAGATAGCCCGCGCCACGCGCTGATGCTCAGACTGGAGCAGAGCCGATCCCATGGCCATCTCGACCTCACGGGTCCAGAGAAGGAGATTCTCTCCATCCTTCCCCTCGAAGATTTTACGCTCATCATGAGCGGTTTCAGTCTCATAGACTCTTCACGCGTCATCGACGCCGCCGCCGTTGCGGCGCTCATCTTCTCTTGGACATGCTCCAAGAGCGTGTTCTCGTAGCGGGAGAACGATTCCAGCCTTGCGGTGACCGCCTCTGGACCTTGCGATGCAAAGTGAGTCACGCCCTCCGGGCCAAGCAAGGACATAAGCTTAGTAAGCGCGTCCTGCTGCGCCGGGGGCAAAGTCGCGAACACGGGGTGTTCCATCCTCGCAGAGGATATAGTCAGCCGACTCAGGAGCGGGATTGACTACAAGTGCTACCAAGTGCAGCGGGGCTGCCGTAGCTTTAGCGTCAGAGGAAGACGTTCGACTCAAAGAGTCACTAATATTAAGTTCCTTATCCAAAGGACACTTACAGCCCAAGACCAGGGCTCAAAGTTAATACCTTAACTTTTGTGCTTCAAAACCAGAAGTGTTTTATTTACCATTATTGCGGCCAAGCCGCCGAGGGGTAAATGTATCTCTTTAACTATATAGCATAGTTAAACCTAATCAAATGCATAACGTGTGGCCTTCAGCCAACGTACTGAGAGACTTTGTTAACTCTCTGGCTTATGTACGGAGAGTATGTTAACTCTCCAACTTATGTACTGAGCGTTTGTTAACTCTCCGGGTACTCCGTACCCCTGTGTGTTCCACATCAGGTAACCCCGTTACAACAAGCGTGTGGTATCACTCCGGCAATCGCCACGACAAGTGTGTCGGCGAGACTCCAGCCGGTCCACTCAAGGTAGTAGCTGGAGGTCAGTAGGAATAACAGTACGACCCCAATTCCCACAGGTCCCAGGAGCATGAACTCCACAGATCAAACACGTTGACCGGTACGTACAGTAGCAGGTAAAGGCATAGTAGTATCAACCAGCAAACAGCCTCCCACTGCGTACAGGCGCATCCAGGTGGCCTTGGAAGCGTCCTAGTATCAATAGCGTTCGCTCAAATTTCGGGTACGACGAAGAACTTAAGGGTCACCATGGATATCAAAATACGTTTTTCAAGTTGCGTATGATTGCTATACGCTGCAGGCGCTATGGTGTGAAAGGAAATGAAAACACCTACGCTATCATTCGCTTCAAATTGTCCAGTATTCGATTTTATCATAAGCATTATTAAGCTACAATGTTCACCCGACTTCACTATACGGATGCGTTGGATCCAGCGGTCATCTTCGATCACCAAGAAACAGTCAATTACGCCAGCTTGCGTACGGCTTCTGTATGGCCATCTCAAATGTCCCCGACCGCGTTGCCGTCCCTTGTGGGGATCTATTCTTCTGGTATACGTTTTCTCGTTGCGTGGATCGGAATACCTGCGAGATGGATCCAGTCGGCAAAATTTACTAAGGTCGTTTCATCTAGCCGGGATCTGCCCACCCTGAAACAACGGGCCAGACATAATTTGTCCGCGACGATCTAACCGAAGTCTGCCCGCGACAGATATTGCTGGAATCGACCCACCACCAAAACGGAAGAGAAGCCACGGCTGGGAACCGATCCCAGAATAAAACTAAAGAGATGTGAGCCAAATCAGTGTTCGCTAGAGCACAATATATTAGTACAAGAAAACAAGTGTGGTAAAATTAATTACTGAATTAGTTTAAGTTGATTCAACCCGAACCTCTTCAACGAGAAATATGCCCCAGAATGAGCGGTTGTACATCCAAAGCATCACCATCTTCAAGTGCGACGAATCCATCCGCTTGCGAAAATCAGTATAGACCAGCTTCACAGCAGAGAAAAACACTTGCGTTCGTTCGACATCGGCGGAATGTACGCCGTGTCGACGCTTGGTCGTCTTGCACTTTGTAAGCGCACTGGCCATGAAGAAAAGCTGGGGCGTTGCCTCGTCGCGAGCTGTGACCGACGCCTTGAACTGAGCGCACGTCTGGTGTTGAGAGACAGTAAGCGATTTCCCATGCGGCAGGCTCACAATCGCAGACTCCAGGTCTGAAAAGCTGACAAGTCGGGCTTGCGGGCGAAGATGACCGACCTTTCTTGGCAGGATTGTGTTAAATTACATTATCGAAAAGCCGTCGGACACCACACATCGTGAGGGTCGACTTCTGCAACGTCTTTGTTACTCCTTCAATTGAGACGTTTCGCAAATGGTTCTACCATCACATTATCCTTACAGCCCCTACAGCAGAACAATGAGACAACATTTTCTGATGTAAAGATTTTTCGCCGCAGTATTCATCGAATGTGGAGAACAAATTCCTCATCATTTTGTGTAAGCCACACAATATAACGCAAAGTTATGGTGCGACCTTAGCTGTGCGTTGGCCGACGGCAGCCTTGCCGCTACATTCTAACAAACTTGGACGACCTAGAGGCGAAAATGTACCCGGTAAATCTTTCTATATAGAAATATGTGCGGGATAAATGCAGTCTGCAGGTAGTCCACCGCTTTAGTTATATAGCGCGGCATGTATCCGAAACGTTCCACCCAGCTAGACCTCTGGCAGCTTAGCACGCCCGTTTGAGCAATATACAAGTGAAAACAGGGTAGAACAGCATCATACATGTAGTGTTACCACAGCAGTTATGACAACGCGGGCGGGGGGGGGGGGGTCGTCGGTAATTGCTGACCAGTTTGTCAGGACGAGCAGTGCATTCCCAACAAATGTAGCTGGCCATTCGTCACTAGATTTAAAATTTTACTGAAGAGATAATGCAGCGAAAGTGCAAAATCTACAAATGTGTTATCTTCACTTTATCTTTGCAGCAAATCTGGGTAGCGAAAAGGTGAAGATACGGAAGTTTGCGAAACGTCTCCAATGTTTCGCGTATCGGCTTGTTGGCGATCCGTCAGCCTGCACATCAAAGACCACAAGCAGTCCGTGATCCAATGAGCTTAGCTAGGGCTCCAGATCCACATAGCAATTTAGCATCGCAAATGTACTTGACCAGTGAGTGTCGTCGCGAATCGGTAGGGCTTTGTTGTAGACCAGCCGAAGAAACGCACGGCCCTTAATGGTACGCAACTTTGACATCGGTGTGCACCTTTGCAAACACAGGCTCATCTGCCTTCAGCTAGTCCTTGATCGTAAGGTTGGAGTGGTGACTGGCGCACCCAATGGGTGGGATGCCGCCAACCTTGTTGCTGATGTGCTGGCTTACAGCACGATTGTCCCCGATCATTACTGCTACCACATCCCACGGCTTGCGGAAGCTCATGAGGGTGTCGGCAATCAAGTAAAAGAGACTTTGCGTACTTAGATCTTCCTCATTGTCTAGAGGGTAGAAAGCGAGGAGCACAAACTCGCGACTGTTACAGTCAACTTGACTGTCAAGGTCACTGTAGTAGGCATCCGACGACGATGCAGTAGTCGTCTCCCTGTTGTCGTAGACGTCAAACACCTAGACGAAGTGGCGGCCGCCATCACTCCATCCGTCCAGCCCAAGTCCAAACTTGGCCAGTGAAGTACGAGCAAGATTTGCTTTAGCCTTTGCGGCAACCAAGACGAGCTAAGGCACCACCATCGCATCACTAATAGACGTTAAAAAATCGCGTTAGGGCGAGCGAATTATTCACTCAATAAACGCCACCAACTCAAAGCCGCCAGTGGCACGACATAGTCAAATGACGGTTTATGGTGGAGAGGCAGGCGATACTGATCGTGGCGTCAGCGCCACGATGAGTATATCGCTGGTTAGAGTGCTGGGTTGGTTGTGGCTTATTTTAGCGTGTTACGGACGGATGTGTATGGATCTTTGTTTTATTATATAGGTCCAGAAGTATTGGGCGTGATGGAAAACACGGTCACACCGGCCAAAATCAAGAACGTGGCGCTAGTAATGGTCGTGAGCGAGGCGAACGTGGTAGAGCTGAACGTGGTTGACTTCTCCGCGGCCGGAGACTGTATTGCGGTACTATAGTATCTGATTCAATAGATAGCCGGAGAATGGATGACATTTATTTACGCTATATAAGAAAATACAATGAGATGTTGCGTTTCAGCTACAGAAAAACCCAAGCGGGCTAACAAACACCCATATTTGACAGAAAGGCTACTTGCACGTGGAGCGATGCGTTGGCCAAAAAAGTGCAATTCACAGCAGCAAGTCGGGCCCTTGATATGTTGCACAACTCTCGTGCAATTATCAGGTTTGCCAACTCCTCGAGCAAGAAGGTGTTTGCAAATATGAGTATAGCATCGCACATCGGTAGCTTACGAGACAGTGCAGCTTCCTGGACGTCCGATGCGATAACGTTCACTTTTCCAAGAAGAGGGTACCACTTAGCAAGCCTTCGAATACGTCCCTCGCCGAGTATATACAAGTCTGCTCGCACCTCGATCCCATTACAGGATCCGAAAGTGGTTGTTAGCGCGACTTGAGCTACCACATTGCCGATGCCGGCCCTAATGTCGATGAAAACATCGCGTTCACTCACTGGCCCCATGACGTGAATAAGACCGGTGATTCCTACCGGCAGGAATTCACCGACATTTCCATACATTACACCAGCACGTTGGCGTACAGCAAGGGCGCTCACAACACCTAACAAAGCCGCAATCACTTACAGTAGCTCGAGTAGCCTAGATTGAATTTCTCTATCTTCGTGGCTTGTCGGTAAGCGACCCTAGCGGTAGCTGACATTTGTACACCAGTCGTAAGATCTGCGGACCGTCGAGATGATACTAAAGGCTGGGCAGACGCCGTGCGACTTATTGGTCTTGATGGAGGCGCTACTAACGTAGCGGGTGGTCTTGCAGGCGAAGTTGCAGTCTGGCTTAGTCTCGGTAAGACTGAACGTCCATGACGGGGCTGCTGCTTGATATCACCAAAAAAACATCGGGGGAAGCTGCTGATTGTGTTACCGTAGGTTCGTTTGAGGCTCGCCAAGCGAAGTAGAAGCTCTCACCTTGAGGGCTTTGTTTTCGCCACACGCCGAGCTATGTAGGCCCATGTTATCCAAAGACCCTCCGGCTCAAACTGCAGTGCAGCTTGCACAAGCATCCTAGTCTCCCAGTCTTGGAAGCTTGTGCGCATGACGAAATCAAAAGCTTGTTTCCTATCTTTTGCTTGGTCCTCGTGGCGACCAGTAATTTACTAAACTTGATTTAAGTAGATTGAGCGTGCGGCGCTGGAGATCCAGCTTTTAGCGCTGGCAGCTGTTCGTAAGATAAGAAAAGAGATCGGAAACCCACGTCTATTACGTAGAAGATAAAACCAAGAGGATGCATTCACGTTTTATGTCATGAAAACCAGGTGATGTTGAGGACGTGGCACAGTCAATTACCGGGCAATTCGAAATAAAACCGAAATGAAGCCATGAAGTACGCCAAACCCTTTTCTGATTGCAGTCTATTGATAAGCAAAAAAACCTGCTAAGTGAAAGCAAATGTAAAGCTTAAAGGGCGATTTGTTTTGCCGTTTTAGGAGGGCAGTTTACACCTTCTTTTGTATAATGCCTTAAAATGCGAAAATGCTCCCATTGTATCGCGAAAGTGTGAACCCTTTCGCAATACAAAAGCGAGTTAATAACTCTGTTAAAAAATGAATAGTTATTGTAAGAAATATATTCTTACAATAACATGGCACATTCTCCTACTCCTGTAACATCACTATCGAAAAATACATACCAGCGTGAACAAAATCCGCTATAATTTCTCATAATTTGTTTTTGACAAGCGCAACTAACAAGCCAATCAAATAGCAGTATCCGACAACGCGTTTTGGCCAGAAAAAGTAACACTAATAAGTTACAGCGATTCTAAGTTTTTGATTGGCTTAAAAGTCGGTAAAATTACATCGGATCAATCCAAACAGCTGCAACCCACAGCACTAAAAAAACTACTAGGTCCTGTGGGTGGTTTCCACTGCCACGCGTGCCATGACATGACACTTGGATTTGATCCATGGCATGGCGTGGTTAGCTATAGGTCGGCCAGGAATGTTATTAGAGATATAGCCAGCACAATATGCGTCACCCTAAATTAAGATGTTGTAGTGTTTTCCGGAGGTTGAAGTAGCATTAAACACCAAGCAGGGCAGGTGGCGAGCCCGCAGGAAACTTGTAGCCTTGTGTATTGATGTACACTGTATCTAGCAGATTGTAGAGTGAGAGGATAAGCCAGTTGTCACCAACCTTCCACCTCAAATGAAACTGTACATCTCTGATGCTGATGGCAGCATCAGACGCAACATGCAAGACATCCAGAGATTCCACTTGGATCATCGGCGGTCTGTCCTACAAGATCCATGAATATTTGGCCAGTTAGAGGATGCTGACTTGAATGCACCAGAATCAGACATGTCTACATCTGTAAGTACCCTGGATGTACCAGGTTGCTCACTGTCTAGTCGTCAAACTTGATGGCAGCGGAATCCAGCTTGATGCCTGCGATTCACCACACAGCCCCAAAGCTTGATTCCGCGGATAGACTTCGACCAGTCCAATCACAATAGTGGCAGTCAGATCCATGCCTGGCCCTGATTGATCATGGAGCAGCTCTTCGCTTCTACCTTGAATGTTGGCTCACTTCCGGCTGGCGATAATCAACTGTCTGTCTGTCTTAGCAGTTTGTGAACGTGTCCGTCTGCTCACACGTTCGTCAGCGTGCGCGTCCGGTTGTTTGTTGTCGGGCACAAGCTTAACCTCTACAGTCTGCGGTGCAGCTGCAGTGGGAAGACTTGTGTCGGGCGCCTGAGCATTTGTTGCTGAGCGCGTTTGCGGCCGTCGATGCCTGGGGCTCCGGCGGCTTTTGTTCGTCGGTCTTGCTATCTCCGTCACAGCAGTCCGTCCTTGTTGATGCGTTTTTCCAGTCGTCGTCGCATGCTGCCAGTGTGTCTTGAGTTCTTGATCAACAGTGACTACGCACTGACTCACTAGAATGGGAACGTCCTTAGCTAATCTAGCCAGCGGTTCAAACGAGTCCTCGATGGCCTCGAGACCTTTCCACTGCACCAGGATTTCGAAGTCATCAATCGTAGCGTTCCACATGTGACTATTGAGCTTCTTGATCGCCAAGATGATTTCCTGCGACGAGATGTGCTCCAAAAGATCTTCGGTGACGTCCAAGCTGGACCTGCATACAGCTTCAGTCTAGAGGCATGGACATCCAACTCAGCGCCTGTAATGAGATGTTTGATCAAGAATGAATGTGCGTCAGCGCGGTAGGACCCCACCCAAGTCACGAGCAACTTATTACCCCTGTTCTCGTTCACTCTCGAGCGTAAAACGTAGTGGCCTTCCGTAAAGTTAACAGCATTTTCCCCACGCTCTCGTTTTTTGCTCAGCATCCTCTGCTTTTAACGCTGATTCTCAACCACCTTGCGCATGACGTGAATGCTGCTCCGCAAGGCATCAAGAAAACCATCAATCTTGTCACAAGCTGGCACCACCTTGAACTTCCCAGTACCAGGCAGGTAGAGATCTTTGAGAGGTGTCAGGCGCGGTAATCCGGTAAACAACTTCACGGGGGCTCTATTACCCAGTGATGGCACCGCTGTGCGATTGAGGCTAGATTGTACCATTGGTATCAAGTAGACCCAGTCGCAATGAGCGATCTTGTACTCCGGTATCATTGTTCGTATCACCTGGAGAATGCCTCTGTTGACGCGCTCTACCGACCCGTTGATTCACGGGCAGTAGGCGGGCGTGAACACATGCTGCGTTCGCAGTCGTCGTGAGAGTTCGCTCACCACTTCATTTCTGAAGTGCGAGCCTTGATCTGAGACTCAGTTAGGCGGCAGCCCAAACCAAGAATGCCAGTCAAGGAGCGCTTCAACCATCACTGCGCTGTCGGCTGTATCTGCCATCACCAGCTCACAGAAATGGGAGGCATGATCCTTGAGCACTAAGATGTATTTGGAGTCACCAAAGCCCTCACCCGTCGAAAGGAAGTCAAAATGTAGCAAACTATTGCGCTCACTGCAGCCGAACGTTTTACTCCAAGGCCTGGGTATGGTACTCCCCCTTTTGAATGTAGGCACAGGCGACACTGGCGGGCAAATGTGGACGCCAAGGAGCGCAGGTTCTCCAGCGCAAACAATCGACGGATGTGCTCCACCATGGCGGCAATTCTACGGTGGCCTTGTGCGCCACAGTGTGCAATGATGAACAGGCGTAGGATGATTTCCTTCGCCTCCACAGGGACCCAGACCCGGTTATTAAGTGCGAGAGCACCAGCGTCAGTACGTTCGGCGCCTTGTGGGGGCTTGTAACGAGACTGAACCAGTGAAATCTCTGCGAACGTTGGCCACACATCCCCTTGTATGAAGCGTCGAACTGCTCAGCTCCGTCGCCTCCGTAGTTGGCACCTGGTGAGATGTAGGTAGAGGTGAGCGAATCCTCCTAATTGTAGCAGTGCCAAAAGCGTGATTCCCGGACCACCTGCTAATCATGTCGGCCCAAACGTTCTGAGGTCCAGCAATATGTTCAATCACGTAGTTGTAGTTCATCACTTTTAAAGCCCACCGCAACAGTTTGCCTTTCGCATGCTTCTTCACGTGTTCATCCGGCGCGAAGGCATGGATAAATTGCAATGATCACAAAGCATCCGAAAGCCCTGAGGTCTTAGCTGCAAATAGTCTAGTTTGTCACAAGCGAGAGCAATTGGGAACGCCTCTTTCTCAATCACTGTCCAATTAAGTTGGCTCCTAGTGAAAGCCCCACTCAAACATTCCACAAGTTGGTGCTGCTGGTCCTGGACAGGTACCTTCGCATCGTAACTCTTGACTTGAGTCACGATGAGCGCCCAACCAACATATGATGCGTCTGTCAGCAGGAATGTAGTCGCTGAACCATCGGGAAAAGCAAGTGTAGCAGCTGAAACCAGCATAATCTTCACTTTGGCAAATGCAGCCTTCTCATCAGCACTTAATTCGATCAAAATTCCAGTCGCCACTCGCTTCGTTCGACGGGTTTTTGCCAAAGCTTCGACCAGTTTGTGTTGGAGAGGAGAAACTTGACTTGCATAGTCGGTGAGACTCTCACGCATCCGGCTTATGGCGCAAAAACACTGCTGCAGCCCCCCTGCCATACTAGGGTATGGCATTGCATGGAGTGTTTCAATCCGGGCAGGGTCGTGGCGCACACCGGGCGCATTGGTAAGCTTACCGCACCATGTTGGTAAAATTTGGACTTCTCCACGCTGAGCTTCAGGCCGAACTCGTCCAGCAGCGAAAACAATTTCTTTAGTTTCTTTAAGTACGTGTCGGTGTCCTCTGCATAGAGCAACAGGTCGTCAATCCATACTAGAAGGTGTTTGTAGAGCAGCGTAGCAAAACACTTCTCCATTGTCTTTTGAAAGTAAATTGCAGCATCACATCAACCTTGAGGGACACGTTGTGAAGTGTAGATCTTCTCATCAGTCATATACGAAAGCCATTCCTGGCAGAACTCGGCAAGAGGTAGCTGCCAGAAGCCCTTAATGAAATCGAAAAGTCCAAAATGTTTTTCCCACGTACATTTTCCATTACCAATGAAAGTATCGGCATTACAGCAGCCATAATGTCTTACTTGAATATAATTCGCGGTAGTCCGTAGTTTGACGCATGGCCATGAGCTCTTGAGATTTTTTGACGGGTAATACGGGGGCTTGCCCACCGGCTTGTAGGGTTCTCGTAGATCCATCCTAGTTCAACAAGCAAAGTGTTAAACTCCCGTAGGAATTGGCGAACATGCGGAGGATATTTGCGGGGCTTACATTTGCATGACTTGGCCCCCTCCTTCAAACGCACTTCAAGCGGCGGGACACGAGCAGGCGGATCGTCACGAAGCTTTAACCCTTCTAGTCCTGTATGCTGTATAATACAGCATAAGTATTATAAGAGGTTTTAATATGCAGCGAACAATGAAACATCAAACTTTTTCCCATACTGGAATTTGTATTGGTCGGTTGCAAATCCTAACGGTGACTGGTTTCTCGCACGTTGCTACTGATCTGGGGTTAGAGGAGCCCGTCTACAAATGCTATCGGGTGGATAGAGGTTTGTGTCGATCGCGCTATCCCGCTCCCTCCCCACTACACTTGAAATCTCGGTCTCCCTCCGCCCCGCTCCGCCCAACTCGAACAGCATGGAAAAAACGTTCAAGCAGCTCTGGCGAGAGCTTTGCAAGCAAGGGTGGACACCGAAGCCCCCAATCGGCCTAAGTAGTGACCACCGCTACGTCCGCCCGGAAAGAAGCGTGAAAGGAAAGGATGGCGTCGACTACTTCACCGGTACAGCTCGCACCACTAGTTTGCATCGATTAAAACAACTTTACTAAACGGATTTGTCCCCTCAGGCGAGAAAGCGCTACTGGAGTTTGCTCGAC
>NW_003303743.1:2411347-2428294 GCF_000142945.1 Phytophthora infestans T30-4
TTCTGCCAGCTACGACGACCTCTACTGCGACGGCAATCACTGTAGCCAGTACAATTCAAGCTCGGGCTTCGAGTCCAGTTACTTCGGCTAATACAGCACAAGCTCGGCCCTCGACCGCAGCTGCTCGACCGGCTACAGCACAAGTTCGGACTGCGAGTGTGGCTACTCGGGATGCTACTGTACAAGCTCTGACTGTGCGTCCTGTTACTCTGGCTTCTACAGCACAAGCTTCAAGCGTTATCCTGTCTGATACAGCAGAAGAAAACACAATGACGCTGCCTCTGCATCTTGATACAGCAGAAGGTCATGCTGCAGTAGAGGAAGAGGAAAAAGGTGAGGAGCCCGAGCTTGAAGACGGTGCAGAGTTCAACATGCACGATTCGAATGGATTCATTTTCGCTTTGTCCAAGTGTGAATGGTCTCAAAATGCGGATGCAGACGATCCCAATCTCTGTGACTCGGACTCGGAGAGCGACAAGTCTGATGAGATTGATACGGAAGATTATATTCACGAAGATATGGACACGGAAGTGGGCTTGGCAAGTAATGCCGCCGAGGATGCCCTGAGCGACAACGATGACGGATTAGATGACGCCGAATTCTTCGAGGATGTTGCTGATGATGACTGGTCCCCTCGAGAAAATGCCAATGCCAATCCTGATTTTCTCTGTGACGCGGAATTGAAGGCGGTTTCTTCTGCGTGGGTTGTATACGATCAAGACCACAGTGGAGACCTGCAAGTAGATGGTGCATCGGATCTGTACAATGGCCGGTGGGGTCCAACGGAGTCTGCGCGAACGTATGCGGAGTCACCTCTTGCCATGTTTTACTACTTCATGCCGAAGTTGATGTGGACCAAAATTGCTGAGGAATCCAATCGATATCGTGCGAGTGTGGTAGATGAAGTCGCTATCCAGAAGCAACGCCGTCAGCAACAGTGGCAACTTACACACCCAGATAGTCGAGTCCAGTCGTTATCGGATATCAAAGACACTTTGAGCAAGGTGAAACCCTTTCAAGCTCACGAGATAGTTCACTACATTGCACTGCTTATAGCTCGTGCACTGTGCGCCCACCGGCGTTCACTAGGAGACCACTGGTCGACGTCTAAGAATGGGGCAATTCCACGAGGCACGTTCGGCAAATTCATGACTCGCAAGCGATTTAAGGAGATCACGCGCTATCTACACTTCAATGACAATGCGAACGACCGGCGTAAGAAAGACAAAGCTTGGAAATTGCGTCCTGTCCTCCAGATGATTGAGAAGACCTTTCGAAACCGATACCGAATGGGCTCCACGCTTTTCTCCGATGAAGGGATGATTGGCAGCAGGCATCAATACAACCCGATGCGAATCTACATGAAGGACAAACCAACGAAGTGGGGAACCAAGTTGTACATGGTTTGCTGTTCTAATACAGCATACTGTTCTCGGTAAGTCGTCTTATGATGTAGCCTACAGCAGAGCGCGGATAATATCTAATGCTGTGTGTTTATGGTGAATCATACAGAATAGAGATCTATCGCGGGAAAGAAGACACCGAGTCAGCTATTTCGAAAGCGGTGATCCGCAACTTGACCAAAGCGTTGCGAGGGCAGCCTGGAAAGCGCCTAGTCGTCACCGACAGCTACTACACTTGCGTGCAGCTAGCCGAACGCCTTCTGATAATGGGAATCTACACAGTAGGTACAACACGCGTGAATCAGAAAGGCTGGAGCGAGCGGATCCAGTTCCCCAGTAAGAAAAAGCAAAAGCAGTTGCAACCTCAGCAACCTGCAAACAAAATTGAGCGCGGAGCGTACCGTGTCGCGTATAATCCACGGATCCCAGGGTTGGTCGCCGCTAGCTGGAAGGATTCAAAGATCGTCAACTTCATGGCAACGGGATGCAGCACGAGACGGGTTATTCTTCAGCGAAAGCGTAAGGGGGATGGCGTCTCTCTTGAAGTTGCGTGCCCCGAGCTGGCTCGTATCTACAACAAAGGCATGGGAGGAGTAGACCAACACGATCAGCTGCGACTTGACCGCTATTCTATCCACAAAGCACTGCGCCATCGATCCTACTACAATAACCTGTTTTTCGGTATCGTTGACATGGCATTAGTCAATGGGTTCATTATCCACAAGTTAGTGATGAAAGAGCAAGGCAAACCTGTTCCCACCCATGCTGACTATTTGGCGCGGCTACACGTGGAGCTGCTTGCGCAGCAAAAGGTGGACTTTCAAGGCAACATGCACGCCCAAAACTTACTTTCTACCCCACTGGCAGGACAACCGCACGTGCTGACAAAAACTGCGGAAACCTACAAGAACAAAGTCCGTCAGTATTTATGCAAAGTATGTTCGGCCTATTCCGACAAGGAACATCGCAGCTTCGAGACGCCGTACTCTCGTGAAGAATGCTCGCTTACCTTTGGGGGTCGCGTGGCTCTTTGCAACAAGGTTCGCAGAGAGGAGCGAGGCAACACCGACACGTGCCATCAGACATGGCATATCACCTGGAAGAATGGCACCATCATCCCACCGGACATGAGAAAGAAAATAAGATTCAGGAAAAGAAAGCTGCAGGAAGTAGATGACGAGTAGCTCACCTCTGATCTAATGTGGAGGAAACTTTGCCCATTTGTTGTTTACAAAAGTCTTTGCTTGACAAATGGGCAAAAGTTTTCTCCGCGGAAAGTGCGGGGTAGCTGCAGCGCTCTCCACGCCACCAGTTTTGGCGCGAATCGCCACGACGACTTCCGTACATCGAGTGTGATAGGGTAACGAGTGCTACAGACATTTTTCACGATTTTGCACAAAATGTATCCATCAATCTACCCAATTACGACTCTTGCATTTACTGGTAGCATCATAAATTGTACTAGAATCCGGCTCGGTTGCTAGAAGGGGGCTACAAACAGATAAACTTCACACAGGTACGCCGTCATACTATAGGAAAGCTTATTTCTTTTGCTGTATGATACAGCATAAACAGAGGGGCTAGAAGGGTTAAGCGCCACACATCATACATGTGCACAATCACTCGCAATTTATTCGCTTTGTCAGGTGGAAATCTATTCTTCAGGTCCTTTCAATTTGAACCTCAACGACAGCACGTACTCCTTCGTCACTGGCCACGTGGCTGGAGTTTGCAGGGGGTTCGTCAACTTTCAACTCGAAAGGGTCTCCACTCGTTTCATCATCCACGTGAGAGGCAAGTTGCTCCAATTGACGGTCCATATCAATACCTAAAGAAGTCAACAGGTCACGTCCGATGATAAATTCACATCCATAACTCATCAAAACTGTTTTGAAAGCCTCTTGCATTTTCAAGATTCCTATGATTTACAATGGTAGCCTCTTCATACTAACTTGCAGCACTTTACAATGCAAAGTTAACTCCATCCCACGACACTTGAGAATAACATCATTTTAAGCGTTTTACGTGATAAGGCTTCGCTCTAAGATCTGTAATGTGCTTTTGTTTTCTGATGACTTTAACAGGTAAATAGAAGACCATTTAGCATCAGCTCAAAGGATGTTTGGAATTACCTTTAGCCTTCAGGCCTCAAAACGGCTGAAGCAACAATTACCACATCAGAGCGCAAGACTGGCGAAAACACGCTGACAGTTATATTGTACACGCAACTAGAAGAACTTTGACTAGCGCAACCTTAATATGGCAAAACCTAGCATCAATAATAATGGCATAAAAGCCTCTAAAGCAGCAGAGCTACGACCCAACTGCCATCCACCCTTACTCGTAAAGCAAACAGACAACATCAATAACTAGAAAATAGTAAGCTTCCATCATTTCTGTTCTTCTCACTTATGCGAGGCAAATTAAGCTAAAAACTCGTGTCTTAGCTCCAGCAATTAGGACCGTCATTTTCAGAGCTGAAAATGGCAACCTTCCTGCCGCCCTGCCGGGTATTTGTGGCTTCTCTCCGCTAACTTGGGCAGCAGAGTCGTGCGATGTTCTTGCTCTCCTTCTAAAGCGACGGTCTGCAGCACCGAGTCAACGTCTGTCAAACGAACTATAATACGAAGAAATTAAACGCGTTCAATTTCATTTTTATGACCAATCATACACCGCTACTTCAGCATACGATATGTCACGATTTGTGACAATTTGTGACCGTTTTGGACTGGACCAAATTTTTGGGGCGTCTGAGACCACCTTCTGAGACCAGTGGTGACCCACCTGTCTATGTGACACGCCTTCGTTTTCACTAAAAAAAAATCTCTTCATCCCTCATTCCATAATTCGCCAACTCGAGGGAAGATGGTGTCCTTAATTTGTAATGTTGTCGGTGAAGGGGGAGGCGCCTTCTCTGTCGATATCGATGAGAACAAATTGGTAGGCCATTTGAAGATAGCAATTAAGGAGAATATGCCGAACGACTTCAAAAATGTCGATGCAGACAAACTGCAGCTTTTCCTGGCGAAGACGACGGATGACGAGTGGTTGTCTGACGAAAGTGAAGCTGTTCTGGAGCTTGAGGAAGGAAAGATCAACCAGGTCATTCAAACGCTGATCGATGGAAAGCAGATGAAGGCCTCGAAGACTTTGCAGTGGGTGCTTGACAAAAACAAGATGCCCCAGCCATCCGCTGACCAACTCCACGTGCTAGTGGTGGTTCCGGGTCTCTTCGTGAGCACGGTCGCGATCGTCATCCTAGAAGGCAATGAAGAAAATCCTATGAAAGAGCTGGACTACTATCAAAAGTGCGGCGTTCGCATTCGTAAAGAACGCAGCAATTATTGCTGTGAAGTGCTGGACAAAATCGACGCTATCTATGACACGGGTGATCTTCCGCTTCCGTTTATTTGCGTAGAAGGGTCGTCTGGCATGGGGAAATCGCAGCTTGCCTTCGCGTTGCAGGGCTCCCGACCGTGGTTTTACTGGTTTGCCAACGAGATAACTGACGGGTCACAGACGATGTACAGGAATTTCGAGTCGATATCAGCGGCATTTCGCAAGGTTGTGGAAATGGATGATCCAGTTGCCAAGCCGATGGAGGACATTGTGAACTGCCAATCAGGAATTTACCAGACTATGGACCTGTGGACGTGTGGTTTTATTTCGTGCTTGCTGGAGTATTCCCAGCATCAGAGCGCACAAATGATACGCTTCGAGCACAAAACCGAATTCCGCGTAAAAATGTGCGCTGTGCATGATGTCCGTCGCGAGATTAAGAAGATGGAGGGAAAGGGAAAATTGATGCCCTTTTTCATATTGGATGACGTGACTCTTAACGTCAAAGCGAAGAATGTAATGGCGTTTCAACGCAATATCTTCCGCGCGTGTGGCTTGCTGGTGATTGTTATGGGAAAGGATCCCAAAATAAGCAGTCTGGCGTCTCCAGCGACTAGCAGTGCCACAGGAAAGTTCATGTGGATGTCTATTGTCTCCAAGTTTCCTCCTTATCAATTTGTATTCGATTCGGACAGTCAGCAAGATCAAGAGGTCTGGGAGGCCGTTGTGGCTCGGTTCCCGGTTGTGGCAATATAGTTGCGATGAATTCGCGTGGGAGATTTTCGAGGGTTTTTTTCAAGAAGTTCGTAGAAGCCGCAAAACCGTGCAGGTGATGACATTACGGGCTGGGCCATGCTCCAGGTTGGCTCTACGACATTATCTGGCATCGATCCAAGCCCTGGCACTCCTCGCGTGTCAAGCTCTGGAATTTGCTAGACGAAGCATTTGCCGCTGTTAGTACGACGACACAATTTGGGACGAAGTTTATGGATTCAGAGTACGGAAGGTATGCGCAACTGATGGCGATATCTATCTCGAACGCTAGCAAAAATAATGGGGAACTGCCTTCGAAAAAACAAAGACTACATGTTGGGGCGAAGGGAATGCAACCGAAAAACAAAAGATTGGTCGTCGGGGCCGAGAATATGCATCTGCATTTCGCGAATTTGGTGGATGAAAAGGTCACGGATGTCATAATGTCGAACGGTGAGTTGAATACGGAACCGGATAGAACCGGACCGTTGGTACTATGGACACCACAATGTTGCTATCCGCTTATGGACGAAGATTTGTTGCTGTATCTTGCGATTCTCGGCGGAAAGGCACATTCGGGATACTATCAACATACCAATGGGGGCGTGGCACATTCTACCAAATCTGTTTTTTCTGACACTGGCGCATATCCGGCTCCTGAAAGTAAAGATGCCGCTTTGACCGAGTACAAAACGTACGAGAACATGGTCGCTCATGCGCTGTTTTGTTCGTCACGAAGACATGGTGTGCAGGGAATTCCTTTCAGTGATTTTCTGGAGTGCTTGGTTGGCGAATTTCACGACAAAATTTGGGAAAAGACGAAGTTGAAAGATACAAATGGAGCGGATTGTCGTGCTACGGGTTTGCTTGCAAACTATGACAGGAGCATTCAGAGTTTGTCCATGAGGACGATGCCTTTCTTAGCCCCGCCGAATGCTGAGTGGCCGCAACCCATAGTCAACATGAATGAACGTGAGGGATGTAAGTTTGGTCATTTAATTCGCTCTCTGAATTCAGATAGCTGTGAATTTTTGCTGGATGATCTAAACAACAGCAAAGAACGCGCGATGATTCTTTGCGAATGCAAGAATCGTGGGGAAAACGTTAACGTGGACGTGCTGAAAGGAATCGTAGCAGGTCTTGATCAGAAGTGGAGCTGGAAGATCGCGATGTTATTCTTGCCACAGCTAGTTGATGCTCAAGCATGGACTGTTCCTGACGTTGATTGCATGAAAATTGACTGCCAAACTGGGAGTATTGAGTGGGTGCATAGATCCGATGCCGAGCGTGGTGCCCCGAAGGTGATCATTGTGATTGAAACGGGGGCGGGTAGTGGTGTGGTGGGTTAGCGACGTCAATACCTAGTCGTGGTCGATTCAGCGATGTGAATCGAAGTTGTGAGCTGGGCGCTCTTTTTCAAGTGAGCTCTAAGGATTACTTTATTTACTTAATTTCGCGAGTAGAGTTTACGCCTTTAAATGTGGGATCTAAGTAGTCTTGATGAAGAGCGAGAGTTGTTGGACAAAGAGGTACTCAAGATCCGACAATCGCGACCCCAAAAGTACTATGAAACCTGCTACCAAGAGTACGGATCATTATTTTTTAAGTATACTTTGTATTTTAACTGTTATGTTGCAATATGTAGATGGGAGCAAGAGCTGCGAGCTCGAGATCTAGCGCTTGTACGTGATCGAGACTAGATTACTGAAGGGGGAAACCATCAACGAGAATTTGACTTATAAGATGATATTTTATTATTAACCGTATCATCAGCTTCGCTGTCCTTGCATCTTACGACACCTTCATCCTCCGGTACGCGTTCCTCAGCAATAAATGTAGACTTGCATTTTTCTTCAGAAAGGACTTCAGAGTCCACTGCAGACGGAATGACTACATAGTGTGGTGGGACTGTTTCGGACGGGTACACTAGCAGCAAGTACAGCAGCAGCGTCATATATAACCCAGCCACGACGACCAGACCAATCCAAGCTGCCGTTGATAACTTTTCCGGGAGGTTCTTGATGAGAATATCGTAGACGAGCGTGTAATTCACGCCACAAAGCAACGCCGTGCCCACGACGAGTAGAGCTCCAATCCACCTATTATTTACAAAAAGTGGCCCCATCAGCCTCGTGCTTGTGGTAAATGCGAGCAACGGCAGAAGTGCGAAAAGCAACTGAACACTCTGGAGTACATTAAGGAGCTCGTTAAAGCGGTCGCTCTGGAATTGTCGATCTTGACTGATAAGCGCCACGAGAATCGCTGGGATCAATGCCACTCCTCGCGTAAGCGCCACACGCTTCCAAGCTGCAATCCGGATATCCAAAAATCCCTCCATGACGAACTGACCAGCGTAAGTACCTGTCATGGTCGAGGCCTGACCTGATACAAGTAAGCCAATGGCCCACACTACCTTAGCATACCCACCAAGTGCTTCACGTACTGCCTCGCCAGCCTGTGCTAGACCAATCTCTTGGCAATATCCAGCTGTCGGCCCCGACCCAAACGATACCGTATCAAACCTATCTCCACGTCCATCCACGTAACACGGTGTGCATTTTGTCACCGTGTTGATAATGTCCGCGGTCATATCCTCATTAAACACACTCTCGCCACCAAAGACACAGATATTGCCCGTAAAAGCATCGTAAATCGTACTCCCCGAGCTCAACGCTGCCTTTGCTGGAATACACGACGTCTGGATATCTCTCCCATACAAACTCGAAATAGGATTACTACTCAGCGCATAACACTGGCTGCTGAAGAAGCTGCTGGCAAAGGCACAAACCACCGCCGCGTTGATTAAGAAGCTGACGAACAGCGCCATGACTGCTTCCAATCCGAAATAGTAGTTGGCTTCCTTTACTTTTGTAGGAGATCTCCTATTAATTTGCCTCTCTTGGACCAATGCTGAGTGAAGAAAAATATTATGTGGCATGATGATGGCCCCCAGCATCGCTACCGCCTGCATGGTGTTCTGTTTGTCCATTCTGGGTTCCACTATCCCATTTATTATCTCTATTCCGTCAGGATCACTCATGCTGAAGTCGGCAAAGAAGCAGACGCACATGGTGGCGATGAGCAGCAAGAAGAACATCTCGAGATATCGAGTTTTGGAGTCTCCCGCTCGGTGTAGGGCCAGGAAGGTGAAGGTATCGAGTCCTGTAAGCAGACAACCGAGCCATAGAGGTAACCCAAATAGAAGCTTGAAGGCTACAGCCGATCCCAGTACCTCCTGGATGTCGCTGCCGATGATGGCAAGCTCCGTCATGATCCAGAGTCCGAAAGAGACGAGTGGTGGATACTCGGAGCGACATAATTGAGCCAAGTGACGACCGGTACAGGCCCCCAATCTGGCAGCTAAGATCTGGTAGAGGCCTCCGAACATGGTGCTGAGTAGAACAACGTAGAGCAATTGGTAGCGTGTGTAGGCCACTTTGTAGATCTGCTTCGAGGTTTCCAGGGTCCAAGTAGGCCATACTCATGAGCCAACCGGGGCCAGTGTACGACCAGAAGACGGACCAGGAGAAGCGTGGGCGATGTGGGTTTGCAGAGGGGTCGGTAGAGCCAGGAGGTAGAGCCTCGAGCGCGTGCTCGGAGCTGGCCATCATTGGGTTATGGCAAAGACTGTGGTTGAAGCTGTGATCTTCTAAACAGGAATGTTATATTTCTATAAAGGTATAGTACTGATACAGTACATGTACAATACCTTTATGTCGTGATAAGATGTGGTTTTTTTATTAAACGGAAAAAGGTAACCTTCGCTTTAGTAATACGATAGCCATTGATTACACTAAATAGTCATATCGTGTCATGAACCAATCGACATAAGACAGCCGATGTCATTGGCCGAGTGCGGGTGCAAGTGTCCAACGCAATGAAAGCATAGGCTGGGTTCATTCAAGAGTATTTTTGGACGTACAACTCCCTGAAATTTATATCAGAGCTAGCATCCTGAAATAAAACCTGGTAATATATTAGCTCAGCGAATTATCAAAACAAAAAGGCTCAATTCAAAATAGGTGTTTCAAAATATATCATTTAGGGCGTCTCCATCGCGGGAGCAAAATGCTGCTGTGGCAGAAAACTAAAAATAAATTACCGCGGTCTCGCTCCACCGCGGGAGCAGAATAGCTCCAGCAGCAAATGAGCAGCTTTCGCGGGAGCAAAACGAGCCGATTTGCTCTGACTTTTGCTCCCCAGCAGCAAAAAGATTGTCCCAATGAAGTGTCGTAGATAAACTATGAAAATTTTCGGATTTCTGTGCACTTCGTCCAGACAATATTCGCGCCTCTCAAATATTTGCATTGCGGCACACGAAGACTATGACGTCCAAGCCTGGCACGCGTGGGCCAAACTGGATAAGTGGTGAAGATCAAGCACTCGCAATGCATCCGTAGGCAAGCATTCTCATCGCCACCGTGCACTTTTGCAGAGAAGACATACCCTTGTTCCCTAATGCGTCTTGTAGCTGGCGAAAATGATAATCTCTGGCGACAACAGCATTCATGATGCGAATGAAGAGCGATCGTCGCATTCGATACCGACGCCGGAAGTACTTTGCAGAGAAGCGTGGATTCTCTGCGAAGTACAGTTTCCACAGCTTGTTGTGAGCCTCGTCAAAGTCAGGCTGGATGTTCGCAGCTTTTCCTGGCACAGAGCCTCCCCGCTTGCGCTTTATTGGCGCTATCCGCTGCGCGAGAGTAAGAAGTATCAATACATATAGTATAACGTACAGAACAAGCGTTAACACTATAGTGGATAAGTAAAGGCGGACACGAGCTCACCTCGTCTTCCCCGTCACTAGCGCATCTCTCCAGCTCCTCATCACCCGACTCCATGGCGGATGGGGGGGGGGGGGCAGATTGAATCTTGAGCCGAAGAGGCGCCAATTTGCTTCTACGCGGTGGAACTCAGCGTTTTTGCTACCGGCAGCAACTGGTCACATATAGGTTATATTACACGTTGTTGCTGCCACGCGGTGGAGATGGCCTTAGGACCTAAAAAATTGATAAACTTATAAATTTCATTCGTGCTGTTTAAACCATCCACCACTGCTAAATATATGCGCCATGGTGTTGCGAAAAATGAACGGCATCTCTGACGAATCCGAGAATGGCGGCGCTGCTATTGGACTCGCCACCGATCGCGAAAGGATCGGAATGGCAGATGGCAAAGAAGGCAAGATCACAACCATATCGCGCGAGAGGAGAGATGATACCGCTATGACTCGCGAAAGTGGAATGGCATTAACACTGACGGGAAAACACCACCCGTCCGAACTGACGAAGTAAATGAGCTCCTGACACTGATGTGTGGCATAACCGGAAAGCTCAGCCGACTTGAAGAGTCGCAAACCAAGTTGGAAACGAAGGTCCGCGTCGAGTGACATCAAGGACACAACATAAAGATGTCCATGAGCCCGTCTGACTCAAGATTATTTGCATCAAGGCTCGGCCGGGGAGCAAGAATTCACATTGACTCGCTTGATGACTCTCCAGACACCACCCGCTGCCACGCCGCGGAGACCAGCACCGCCACCGAGCTACTTTGATTATCAACCTCGCGGTAAGAATATGCTGCTTTCCGACCGTCAGAGACTATTCCCGGGAGCACAAGCCGGACAACGACCTGTACTTGGAATTGTGGTCCAACGACCAAAAGAGGCTGATTTGCGAGGATGAGGAGGTGGTATTTCAGCGCAGAAACAAGTAAGTATGATCGTGCAGTATCCAGATGCGCGACATAAATGCTCGCAATGTGTCCATTCGACAAAAAAGCGCTCTACGTCACGTAGAGCTCTTTTTGGTACTACGTGGGCCTACGGCCCGGGTTCTTCGAATGGGGACGTCGTTTCAAGATAGAAGTTAACATTGTTCAATCTGCGTGTGTTTTTCTGTGGCTCGACGACGTCAGGAACGACCGGCTGGAGCGCTGCCTCTTAGCAATGACTGAGTGCTACTATCACTAGCCAGGCGAGCTGTGGTGGGCGTAGCTCCCGATCCTGCCGTACATCATGGAGCGAATGCTTGAACCGCTCAAGACGAACATTACTCCAGCCCAAGCGATGCGATTATTCACTGTGGCGAAGAACGTCTGGTGTAGCTGGTCCGAAAGTAGCATGTACCTCATTCGAGTTTTGATGTGTGCGGCTGAATTGCGGACTACCAGCTACTGAATAATACTGTTCAGTACGCTGTCGAGAAGTTTGTCGTCCTCATGGCGAAGGTGGACGCCAGCAGAGCGGTTTACCTCGCGCAGGCGGAAGTGCTGGTCCAGTTGGTGCGATCGTGGGAGCTCGACGCGCCACAACACAGGAAATGGGGCAGAGTGTTCGTCGCGGTCGTATCTGACGCACCAAGGGAAGAGATAAGGCTGAGCCATGAGTGCGGCGCCGTCGGACATCTGCCGGCTAATTGCTCCGATCGCGAGCATAACTTTATGTTGACCGTGAACGAATCGACGAGTGCGTTGGAGGAGACCTGGATCCTAGCCAGTGGGTCCAGCAGGTACCCAGTAGTGGTTGGACGAGGAAGCTTATTGCGAGGACATGTTGGGGCAACCGACCAGAGTGGCGCTGGTTGAGATCAAGAAGGGCTCATTAGGGCTCCGTGTGAAGGTGTGTGGTGCAGGATATATACCTCTGGACTCCCCAACGAAGAAGTCCAGACGCCCCAACGAAGTTCCTTCACGCTGATTGGCTAACAAATTCATGACTCGGTGAGGTCATTTACAGTCAAGCAGGTGCTGCACTACGAGGATCTCGCACCTCGTCGGGATGCAGCGCGCCATCACGTGGTGAGTCTTTAAAGTTTATGTGCTAGTGAAGATGCCGAAGAGGTGCTAAAAACTAAAATGCTTTTGCTCGCACGCTACAGGTAAACTGATGCAAAACGAAATCTCGCGAGGTATGAAGCATAACTAAAGCGTGTAAGTTGTCATTTAGATTCTGCTAGCCACTCGGAGTGATCTTGCTAACTACTCGTGATAGATGCGTGCTAGAATTAAAGTTCTTCAGCTTCCTGTGTTGGATGAACAGCGCCGCGGCTGACTAACGGTGGAATCCCAAGCACATACACGTCCGGGGAGATGGAGTCTTCTCCCTCTTCTTCTTGCCCGGTGTACGTGCAAGTAGTTATATTGTGCCCATCTAGCCCACACCGACTGCAATGATATGTGGGCCGCTGCTGTGGCTGTGCTGCAGATAGCTGAGACTTATAAAACGCCTGTATAAAAGGCGTGTCGTCATGCTCGTTTAATTGAGACGGTCGCATCTCGTTCGGTGTATCCAGCTTTGCTTTAGATCGAGATGGACCAGACTCCTCGCCCCTGCTACGGATCCGTTTTTCGCCATGCTGAATGTCTGCATTCCGCTTTTTGCGGGCCCCTCCAGCTTGACGATAAATTGGAGCTGGGAGAACAGTAGGTCCTGCGCTTAAAATATTGTCGACTGGTAAGTTGATGTCCATCTCGGCTAGAGCTGCGTGGATTGTTCTAACCAAATATGCCTGATGAAAATATTCGTAGGTGCGATATAAGGCACTGCCCCAGAGTTTTGCCGCTCTAATTCGATCAAGACAGCTTGTACGTGACGGCAGGGTATGTGAAGCTGCTCCCACACTCTGCACGACTCGCACTTACCTGAGCTCATATCTACTTTGTACATCTTTGTTGCAGATGCTACGTCTGATCGGTCAAATGGGGTTGAAGACGTAAAACTCCGACAGCTTCGCGTGAACGACGGTGAGTTCTGTAACGAGTTTCTCTTCCTTATTAAAAAAGTGTCATCGCATGAGATGTGAGACCGTGATTTGATTTGATCCATATTCGTGCTATTGCAAACAGTTTGTTGCGGGTATCGAGAGCGCGCAAGCAGTATGCACGCAGTGGCCGAAACCCCAGATTATTACGAGTGCGATTCCATAACAGTCCGTTGTTGTCGCCTTCCACGCCGCTAGTAGACCGAACGCCAAACAACGGTGTAGCGGTGCCATATACAGGTGCGTTTGTCCAGTTTTGTTCTAGCCAATTGAGTTCATCAGCACTCAATGTACTGTTACCAATTACAGTCCAATTGATCGGATGTATGCTACGCAGGTACGACCAAACATGCTCCTCTTTCCGTTGCCCGCCTGAACCACTAACAACACCGGTAGAAAATGCTTTTTCTATGGCAGCAACGTTTTGCTCGAATGCTCGAACAGTGGTGGACTTTTGCAATTGCATGATGAGTTTGTTGACACTGTCTTTAGTAACCTGCACAGATTTAAACTTGTCGACAGTATTGAAGCGGATATGAACCGCGCAGAACTTTAGATTTACCCGCAGACCCACGCGAGCCAGAACAGCTTGTGCAGACAGTTGCTTACCTCGATCTACGAACGTAGGTCGATCAAGCATAGCGATTCCAGCAGCAATACAGTTTGAGAAAAACCAGACGAAGTTGTCAATGGTTTCTTTGTGAATAAAAGCAGCTGCTACTGAAATAATCTTCTTGTTACCGTCTTTGCCAACTAAGGTAACACAAATTCCATTGTAGCGGGGGTGCTTGATGTGAGTGCCATCGCACTCCCAAACAGGAAGTAGTGAATCTTGAATGCGAACCACAAAGAAAGCTGCGAAAAAATCTACCAAAACTATCTAATTGGCAGCACACTCTCGATCCTGGATTTTGGGACGCGAACAATTCCATGTAAGCTGGTAGCGCTTGGAATTCATTAATATCATCACTCTCCATGTTCTTCAATGCGTCACTAATTACACGATGTAGCACGGAATGTTTCCTAGATACGTCCACACCTTCCACCTGCTTCAAATTATTAATAGTTCGCGCTTTGGAGGTATTGTGACCCTCAACAATGCCAGCACGGAAAGCAGGCATGCGGGCAATTTGGTCTCCAGTCGGGTTGGCGGTACTGGGGCAGCACTGCATGTGGGTCAAATCCATCTTCGAAATATACCAGCTATTGTCCGGGACGTGGATCAGCGAAGTCTCAGGTCTCTTACGGGTACTCTTTGGGTCCTTCCTAATGCGTTTGCGTGCGAGCGATACAAACCACTTACATTCTAGTGCCGTGCACGCCCATCGCCTGTAGTTGCCGTTGTTTACCGCGAGGCGTACACTCTTGTTGGAATTAGATGCAAAAGCAGATACAAATTTCCCACCCACATCTGCAGACGGAAAAATGGCATGTAGAACAACCTCCGAATACCCATAATCACCGACTAAGTCAATTGGCATGCCGGCAGCTTGTTGTCAGGGAACGCTTTTGCTCGACTGCTTTCTTGCCAGAGTAGCACCTTCGTTCCACCCTAAAAATAACAGTGAAACCTATGGAAATCTAGCCAATCAGCGTGAAGGAACTTCGTTGGGGCGTCTGGGCTTCTTCGTTGGGAGTCCAGAGGTATATATCCTCGGCGCGGTGGGGCGGCGCCAGGAACCCGTGTCGGGTGCGATTATGGCGATGCTGTCGGAAGGAGTGGACGCACCGGCGGCACAGTCACAAGTCGTGTAGCACGGAACGTTAGTGAAGTTCCATCGGACCTTGGGGCACTTAAACTATGACGTGGTAGAAGGATTTACCGGGGATTTGAGCGCGGGAATTGTGCTCACGGACCACAAGCACGTATACTGTCTTACCTGAGCCGAGGGGAAGCAAACTAAGCAAAGACAACAAAGAATAGACCCGGGAGAGAAAGCGCCGATAGACTGCATAGCCGGGGTGCTATGGACCTTAAAGGTACAATGAAACCGAGGCAATAGTTTGGTTTCTTTGTTGACCTTTATTCACTCGCGATTGGCTGGATTAAGATCTAGCTCGCTGAGTTGCAGAGTACTAGATTGCGGTAGGGTTGAAGAAAACAACTTAGTTTCAGTAACAGCTGGGATGGGCATTCACCTTCTTTTGCAAAATACTACCGTTTGTACCATTTTGGTAAGGACAGGGTTAAAGCCTTAGTAGCTTAGTTAAATACGGTTTTGGGGTCAAAATGTGTATTTCTGAAAATGAAGCCCAGTGCGAACACGTCACTATCCGAACATTGGACGCACGACATCAACTACAATTAACTTACTAGGTGCTATCTCGCTCACATTCCTGCTGACGCACGATGCGACTACGCGGATCACAAGCGCTGTGAAGTCGGTAGGCGCATAGATGAAAGTACATCAAATGAAGAGCTGACGCATAGGTCGTCCATTGCGGGGACTCGGCGGCAGATTATTCAGTCGCACTTTCTGCACTCTTGAGTCGGCAAGGTGAGCCGTGAAGGCGAAGTATCGCACAACATTTTTGACGACTGGAAGGGTCAGGAGGGCCAACCGCATGGCATCCTGCAAGAATTCATCGTGCTGTAAAGTGATCAACGTCGCAGCAGCGGCAGTATGCTGCTGATGGTTATTAGGCACCAGCATTATATGCCCGAAGCGGCCTCCTGCCAGTGGAGGCTCGAGTCTGTAGATGACATCGTCTATAAAGGAGCGGGCCGTGATTAGTGGCGTTCGCAGCCATGGAGGCGCTTGCGCCGCGCTCAAGCCGTTTGTTGCAGCTACAAACGTGCTCACGTTGTCCTCTTGCCTATCCAACAGGAATGCCGGATCGTCGTCATCGATCTGGATTGACGACAAGTTTTCCTCAATCTACCACAATACAGCCGTCATCAATATCGTGAGCCTCGTACTGACAATCCAAAAGCATATCATACACACCACTCACCAAGGAAATACTTTTTTCTATGAGCAGAAAGGCTATTTTATATTAAGGGGGATCAATTATACTCAAGGGGCTTCTTTGTAGTATCGACAGATGCTTTCTATGAAATTAAATTATTTGCGCTCTATTGTTTTATATTGTCAGCTAGGAGCTGACAATGTTTGCAGTAATAAGGTCGTTACATGTGGTTTTGTATTGCTGACCATAATAAGCTGACGTTATTTTCAGTGAAAGAGCAGGTATTGCTCTGTGCATTGGATTGACGACATTGACCAGACGGGAGTTTCTGTTACAGACGGGGTTTTCTGTTATAGAGGATATAGCGCTCTATGTAGTGCACTATCTATTGTAATCTGACGTTATTTTCGGTATTAGAGTAGGTAGCGCTCTATTCCAGGCGATAAACTAAGAAAATTTTAAATCTAGAAAAAATAAGCCTCGTACGGAGTTTTCTAAGCATTCCCACATAACTCAATTTTTAAGTTGTCTTTGATGCGCCCGCTCAAGCGTCTTGGGGTCTCTTTAGACTGTGCAGCACTCGCTATTGACCGGCCTAGGGCCGAGCTAGAAGCCGCAGAGCGCATGCTCGCCGTCAAGACGTCATGATATTCAGATGGGCTCCGTTCGGCATCCCGTGATCTTTTTTTGCCCTCGGAATCTGAGTCCGAATTCGATTGGAAGACGGAAGGGACATCGACTCCGGTCAAGGTCATAAGAAATGTTTGACAGCACTTCAATTT
>NW_003303743.1:2430494-2444243 GCF_000142945.1 Phytophthora infestans T30-4
GGATCGCATGCCCGAAACACTATCCAAGCTTCCGCTATAGGGTCTTGTAGAGGTTCCGACGCCCTGCCGAGTCGTACCAGCACGCGCTGATTCACGAGACTCGCAATGGCCCCAGTATCCGCTAATATTTCCGACGGACAACAATCGATGTAGCCACCGGTCACAGCCTTCACGCCTCCAACACTGCAGATGACACGTTTCCCGGCCGGCACGACATCCGCTTCATCTTGAGGAGCGTCACCTTCACTCACAGCTCGCAGTCCAGGCGATCTCTGTGGCTTCGGAGCTCTTCGCGCATTGATCGAATAGACGTCCGGCAGTTCTCCGGCTATTTTCAGCCTCTCATCTTCCGACGATTCGATTGGAAGCTCAAATGTCACCTTTTTCTGTCGTTTTAGAGCAACGGCTGTTGCGATGGGTCCTTCTATTTTAGAAGCCCTTTCCTCCCTGTCGCGTTTCCTGTCACGTATAGATGAGGCTTCGTTCCAGAAATATTCTCGTCCCCAATCCATCGTCCGATGTTGAAGCGAGCGACTCATCGTTCCCCCATTGCTTTCCAGGTAGTCACGAAGATAATGGACGTCCAAGATGTCCCTGTTAGACTTGTCACGAAGCGGAGGAACTTCACTCTTCGCGTCGTTACGTCCCATCGAACCAGTTTCTTTCACGGGACAATTTTTCTCCTCGTTTCACTCCTGCTTGAGAAGCTCGTACACCCACTTGCGAATTTCGGAACGCCATCTAAATGGCAGCGGCGTTCCCACAGAGTGTTCAGCAGCCTTAACCTTAGTTCTCTCTAGGTCGACGCACACGTTCTGCACGAACTCGCGCTCTTCATCTTCTTCCTCCGACTTCACCTCTTCGCTCTCACTTTTCGTCACGGAACTTACAGGCAAAGTCGGTTTCTTCGTTCCATCGACTTCCTTGAAGTCCCTATTGGCACGCTTCGCCTCCGACGAATTCTTCAGCGTATTCTCGTACCAATCCAACCAGTATTCAGGCGTCCTCATCTCTCCTGAAGAGACTTCCTTCGTGCGTTCCAGCACTTCTTCCGATATTCCTAGCTGTACACTCATTTCCGCAAGTGACGGCTTCTCCTGTTTCTCAGCGTTCCGTTTCACTCGTGACAGAATCTTCTCGTCGTCCAAGGGAAACAGTCGCTCTTCCAATTCCTTGTCGTACTCCTCGGGTTCACTCTCCACTACCGGATCGTCACCGCGTTCGAGCATATCCAGCTCCTCGTCGGTAAACAAACGATCATATTGACTTGTAGAGTCCATCTCCTTAGTACGTTCCGAATCATTATCAGCTGTGGGAACGCCCGCCTCTTCCTGGGTTGCGTTCACCAATCCGATTACAGCTGCAAACTGATTTGCCCTGACGCTAACCGCGTCCTCCGTGTCCGATTCGAGTGCCTGTTCATACCGCATAGAACTGTTGGACGGCACTTCAGCCTCCGTTCTCCTATTGCACATCTCCTTGGTCTTCGACGCATCCTCGGAACGTTCCGTTGTCCCTTGATCGACGTCCTGTAACCAATTGGAACGATCCTTCGTTCCACTTTCCCAATCCAGCGTTACGGTGGAGCTTTCCGTTGCTCCTCCCGCGCACACAGTTCCACTTTCAGGTTTCTCCTTAGAAACCTCTACCTTCTCATCTTGCCTTGAATCAGTCCGTTCCGTTGGACTGATCGTTCCAATCCTAATATCCGCATTTTCAGTCGTCACGCTCGCAACGGGAACGTCACGAGCGCTTACTCCTCTAGTCACACCAGCCCCAGGAGCCCTCTCAGGTTCACCAGTTCCACTTAATCGTGAACCTTCATCTCCCTTTGTGTCGCCAACCTGGCAAGAGGAAAGAGCGACACTTCTTTCCCCTTCCTCCTGCCCCCTTCATGGTCGGGACGTTCCAGTTGGTGTAGACGTTCCAGACGAGGTAGACGTCTCAGTCACGACAGTGCTCCTCGAGAGGCTACGCAGTTTCTCGACTTCTGGACAGTTTGTCACGCTATGACCCGGTTGTCGACAGAAGACGCACTCCTGAGTACGACGATCTCCATATCGACCTCCACTCGCCCTCCTGGGCAAGTTACACTCCATAGAGTAGTGACCAAACTTGTGACAGCGATTACAATAGCCTCTCGCACGAGGGCACGTCTCACGACTGCATCCCTTACGCTCGCAACGACCACACACGACTTCACCTTCCGCTGTGCGAGTGTCAGGACCCATACGAATGTTCGGCGGTCCAAGTTCGGCACCAATGCTCTCGTTTGGAACGCTAGCCGGTTTTGGAACGGTCGGAGCCACCGCACTTATATGCCCATGGCTCGTTCCAGAACTCTTCAGCACGTTCCGATTCAGTTGTTGCAACTCTTGTAGCACTTGTATGTCAGTCGCGGGTGCATTCTTCGTACTCGATTGCTTCGCTCCTTCCTCAGGAAATTCGTCGTCCTCTTCAACAGGCAAGTGAAGATTCTTGAACAACAGGATGCGACAGGCTTGCTCAATGGACCCGATCATGTTACCGTTCAACACCGCTCGCATCTGCTTGTTCCTTATTCCTTCAAGGAAGAACTCGTACCTCATACGAGGGTCAGGCATGTTAAAAGCGTCACATATCGTCGAAAGTCGATCTCCCCACTCTTCTGCAGACTCGCCACGTTTCCTCGCGGCCGTTTTAAGACGGGCCCACGATTGAGTTGGAGTCAAGCAGATGAACCGGTTGTGAAATCTGGAACGAAGGAGCTCGAAGCTGTCGATCCTCGAATTGTACCACCATTCTTGACCCTTTTTGCCCTTCACGCATTGTTCAAAAGCAGTCAAGCGCATTTGATCGTCCATGCCCACCGTGCACTTCTCAAACGAGCGCCAGAACGCCGCAGCACGCTCACTCGTGGCCGTGTCCGAATAAAATGGAACGATCACTTTGACAGCGTTCCTCAATTCGTTCGGAATTCCAACAACAGGAACGTGACCTCGGGAGTAGTCTCGTGACTCGCGTTCTGCGTAACGATCAGCGGGTTTATCTGGATGAGAAGTCGCAGTCCTCGGATAGCGTTCCGGATTGAGCCCAACGTTCCCATGAAGACCCAGATTCTCACTGTAATTCGGGAACGATCTCACATTCGCTGGCTTCGTTCCCCAATTCGGAACTCCCTCCGACCTCATTTCTGCAGACACAGAAGGTGTAGTTACAGGCGTAGGTGGGTACATAGGAGGCATCTCAATCGGATCCCAACCAGGCGGCAACATCGGAGCAAACGGATTTCGGAACGAGTTGGTTCGGGACGTTCCATACGTTCCTCCCCCATCGTTCGTTCTAGGCGTAGGAGCGGACACGTTATCGTACGCGTAGACAGGAGACATAGGTCTGCTCGTCCTAGGCGCAGTGGGTGACTGGTACACAGCCCTACCACCTCCAGGACTACGCATTTCACTCCTCGGCGACTCTAGCAGTCGATCCATCTCGGCGCTCGAGTACACCGGCGGCGTATTCGCCATTCTTGGTTCTTGATCCGCCAGCGGAATGCGTGGCGTTCCCACTGACCCACTCGACGCCGCAATCTGTTGCATCGCCTGACCGATGGTGTTGACTATCAAAGCTTGTAGTGCCGGGTCTACAGTGGTCGTTCCACCACTCACAGACTTCGTTCCGTCACTAGCGGAAGCCGTTCCAGCACTAGTAGGAGTCGTTCCACGACTAGCAGGCGCCGTTCCGTAGCTTGCAGACGTCGTCCCACGACTTGCCGTAGGAGTATAAGCTCGCGAAGTCGCCCTCGGCGCACCGTAACGTTCCACGTCGCTCTGCTGCTCAGCGCGAGAATTAGCCGTACTCCGAACGTTCGACCATGACGCAGGAGCGTCGTTCCCATATCCTCTACAAGGATCCTCCCCACGCGAATACTCAGTCGACGCGGCAGGGGTCGCCTCGCGACTCGTTTCTTCCACGGGATCCAGAGACGGTCGTGACGGATCCAGCGAGAACGATACCCCTCGTCTCGTTCCAGAACTCGTCGTGTCGGTCTCACGCGTCTCCCTAGCCCGGGCCTGCTCCTCTCTAGGAGTCGGTCGATCAGCTAGAGTCCTAAAGAACTCTTGAAAGCTAGCCCTGCCCTGAGGCGTTCCCAGCATCGTCACGAACATCCTTCGATTCTCCTCAGCTCGAGGTGACGTGCCAAACAGGCCCTCGTCTTCATCCAGGTCGACTCGTTCCTCGTGACCTCCGGCAGCTCGTTCCGCCTGACCTTCAGCCGCTTCCCCTGTCTCACCTTGAGTCCTTGGCTCAGCTTCGCCGCCTTCACCTTCCGTGGCCGGAGCGTCAGCTACTTGCTCCTCATCTGCTTCAGCCAGGATCCGCGTGAGACGAAGCTCCTCATCCTCGATAGGATCGTTCCAATTTTGGAAGCTCATACCGTTCCAGCTTCCCTTTTCCTTCGCCTTAGTGCTTCGGTACTAAGGATCTCCAAGCGGCTCTCTCCGCTTTTACGTTCCTACGCAACTTGGCTAGAAGATACCCTGCTTCTCCACCAAATTGTCGCGGTCTCCTTCTCTCGTCGGGGTCGTGTATCTTATGTAAGCCGGCGACGTAGGAACTTATACGTAAAAGTAAAGCAAATGTATTAACTTGTTTCTTGTTTCTGTTTCTTGAGCACTTCTGTTGAAAGAAGGAAAATCACGACTGAGAGCTTCCCTACCTGCTCTCCTACCTCCGAAGGTATCTCCTAATAGTCCCCATCCTGACCGACATCACTCTCAACTTCACTACCCTCCCACTGTCTGGATTCCTTGGTTCCACGTCAGACTTGGAACGAGGCCGTCTGAGTAGTAGAGACGGGATAGTCAGACGAGGCACTAAGCTTCTGCCGTGCACTAAACTGTCGGAAACACTCGTCCAGAATAGCCAGTCCTTCTGCCAGCCGTAGACCGTGACACCCGACTTGTCAGCTTTCCAGACCTGGAGTCTGGGATTGTGAGCCTGCCGCATGGGAAACCGCTTACTGCCTCTCAACACCAGACGTGCGCTCAGTTCAAGGCGTCGGTCACAGCTCGCGACGAGGCAACGCCCCAGCTTTCTTCGTGGCCAGTGCGCTTACAAAGTGCAAGACGACCAAGCGCTCGCAGTTCGTCGACACGGCGTACATTCCGCCGATGTCGAACGAACGCAAGCGTTTTTCTCTGCTGTGAAGCTGGTCTATACTGATTTTCGCAAGCTGATGGATTCGTCGCACTTGAAAATGGTAATGCTTTGGATGTACAACCGCTCATTCTGGGCATATTCCTCGTTGAAGAGGTTCGGGTTGAATACCGCCTCCGCAACTTAAACTAATTCAGCAAATAATTATACCACACTTGCTTTCTTGTACTAATATATTGTGCTCTAGTGAACACTGATTTGGCTCACATCTCTTTAGTTTTATTCTGGAATCGGTTCCCAGCCATGGCTTCTCTTCCGTTTTGGTGGTGGGTCGATTCCAGCAATATCTGTCGCGGGCAGACTTCGGCTAGATCGTCGCGGACAAATTTTGTCTGGCCCATTGCGGACAAATTTTGTCTGGCCCATTGTTTCAGGGTGGGCAGATCCCGGCTAGATGAAACGACCTTAGTAAATTTTGCCGACTGGATCTATTTCGCAGGTATTTCGATCCACGCAACGAGAAAACGTATAGCAGAAGAATAGAGCCCCACAAGGGACGGCAACGCGGTCGGGGACATTTGAGATGGCGATATAGAAGCCGTAAGCAAGCTGGCGTAATTGACTGTTTCTTGGTGATAGAAGATGACCGCTGGATCCAACGCATCCGTATAGTGAAGTCGGGTGAACATTGTAGCTTAATAATGTTTATGATAAGATCGAATACTGGACAATTTGAAGCGAATGATAGCGTAGGTGTTTCCATTTCCTTTCACACCATAGCGCCTGCAACGTATAGCAATCATACGCAACTTGAAAATCGTTTTTTGATATCCATGGTAAACAGCTTGTGAGTTTCGCAAATCAAGCCCATTAAGTACAGTATGATCTGTCCTTGTGTGCGTTAGTCTCCGCGACAGCATATTCGCAGAGCACTGCTCTCAGATCAGCGAAAGATGGCCGAAGGGTAGCTTGATAGATACCTGCTGCCAGCCAGAAGAAAAACTCTTTTACGCGTTGTAGAGGGGGCGAGAAGACTATCAGTTCCGGGGGCCGGTATCTGCCATTACGCTATAAGCTCTAGTAATGTGGTCCTCCGTACATATTAGTGAGTAGTAGAATATAGCCATAGCCAGCAGATGATTGTAGAGCTAAGGCAGCGACTGTCGACTTTCTCGGAGCCGTGCCCACGCTACCGCGCTGGTATTATCAATCCAGAAGCCTTTATGGGCTGAGCAGAGCTCGGCCGCCTCATAGTAGATCATCTTCAGGTCGTCGACAATTGAGGAAGGATTCGTGTCCGACAGCTTGAACGGTAACACGTACGAAGACCAGGGGTGTTTCTGACGCTTCTTACCAGAGCGAGGACGCTCCGTTATCGTCTTCTTCTTCGTCAAGCCGGAACGGGCGCTCTTGAGCGGGAATCGACCGTATTGCGTGAAGCGTGGGTGCCGAGGCGGCTTGCCGCGAGTAGGATGACGAGACGGTTTGGGCATGATCACTATCGGTACTGTCAAAGCGCCCGAGGCCTTCCCCGTGTCGTCCAGGATTGCCGCAGCGATGTCGTCCAGCAACTCGAGGCCGATGGAGCTTGCGTTCACGGCGAGGATGTCGCGCATGGTGACCAGAAGTGCTCGTCGGCCGGGGTATCGTCGTGGGAGGAGCCGTCGGAGTCGGACGACCCGACGTCCCAAATGGCCTTGAGCTTGCGGGGCGCCTTGCCGCGCGACGTGCCCATGACGGGGTAGTGACGAAGAGGAAGGGTGCTGGGGGGAGCGTCTGGGGTCGAGGCAAAATTGCCGAATGAGCCGAAAGACTGACCGTCGGTACCTGGACCTCCCGTTCCGTCTCTCCGGAAATTCCTGTAAAAACTTCGTATTGGGTGCAGGATAGACTCTCGCAAGAGACGAAAAACTGGTGTCCTCCTTTCCCAACAACGGGACTTGATTGATGGTTAACGACTAAGACGGATGGGGATTGACCAACTTCGAGAAGTGTCATCTCGGGTGCACTCAGTTTCTTATTTGCTGAGTGTTCTCTCCTACAATGGAACCTCAAGCGAGTGTTTTCTACGAGTACGCCCGCTGGGAGTTGTGGCCCGTGTACGTAAGCGCGGATCGTAGCGACTCCTTTACGTAGCGCTACCTGGGAGTACCTAGTCCAAGTGTGGTGTGTGTTCAAGATGAACTGTGATATTTGTGGCGACTGTGCGTCGTACCGAGACGTGCTTTAAGTGGGCGAACTTCGACAACTCCGAGGCGCTACCTACGCGTATGGAGTATGGAGTGCGCTTGTCGCTGTGCCTCCCATCGTTATGCTTAAAGGAGAAGCAAAGTATGGTCGCTATGGACGAATGCTGCGGAGTTGGTGGATCGCCGGCAAGGTGACTTTCTCCGACTACATCCCTAAAGTCCTCCTTCGTACCCGTAAAGCGAGCGTACGCTATTGATACGCTTTCTAGGACGCTTCCAAGGCCACCTGGATGCGCCTGTACGCAGTGGGAGAGGCTGTTTGCTGGTTGGTACTACTATGCCTTTACCTGCTACTGTACGTACCGGTCAGCGTGTTTGATTTGTGGAGTTCATGCTCCTGGGACCTGTGGGGGTTGGGGCCGTACTGTTATTCCTACTGACCTCCAGCTACTTCCTTGAGAGGACCGGCTGGAGTCTCTCCGACATACTTGTCGTGGCGATTGCCGGAGTGATATCACACGTTTGTCGTCAGTATGACGAGGGAAACCCGCTACGAACCGTCTCTCCTAAAGTGCTGGACGAGCTAAAGTACTCGCCAAAATGCTTCTAAGCGCAGTGTTGCCGAAGCTCGAAACATCGCACGTCTGCGGGTCGACGACGACGTCGAAGTGTTGTATGCCTTCCGGGCCGCCGACCCCGACTTCAAAGATGACGGTACCGAGGACTACCCTGTGGCGCTCCAGCCTCACATACCGGTCGAAGTAACTAGCGGCGGTGTGAATATGGCAAACGTGAGGAGCGTACGCAGGGAATCCGCTCGCCGATGACGGCAAACGACAAGTCGGGGAGGATGTCCCGTACCCGGGAACGAAGGGGTCATTCCAGGAGCTGTGCATCCCGACGGGATGACCCGAGGTCCTGTGATTGCCCCTCGCCCGGCCGTCCAGTCAGGGTGGCTCCCGTTGAGCTCGACGGCTCACGTGCCCCTGGCCGAGCCCGTTAGAGTGGTTCTATAAGGTGGTCTAAGAACGCTGATTCTCAGGCATCGTGGGACCCAAACACCTAGCGTCATCGAGTCCCTTCCCAGACCTCCCATTTGTCCCACGAGGGCGGACGACAGGTGAAGTGAACTCTTCATTCAAGTATAAGAGAAGTGGTGTAGTGTATGTAAGGAGGGGAAGGTGTTAGACCTCTCTTCCAAATAGCTCTCAGTCTTATATTTCCCTCCTTCTACTCAAGAGGTAGCCAAGTCAATAAACAAGCTTATATTCTTTTAAGTGTTCCTGTCTACCGTTCCGGCCACTGAGCAAGACCGTACTCCCTGAACAGCCGCAGACTACTCGACCCTTGAAGGAGCAGGTATATGACACAGATGATTAATTGCCCATTTCATTTACGGTGTCACCTTCAAGGAGGCCTTTGATGCGAAGGTACTAACGAAGAGCAAATCAAACCGTGTCAAAGTGTGAGTCGTGTTGATCGTTGTTACTGTATGTTGCTCGCTAAGCATTGTCTACTGGAGATCAATGTCGGCGAGGTTGTCGATGAAGTTATCTGCGATCAGCTTCGATCGCAGCTAGAGCAGTAGCACGCACAATATTTCGCACGAAACGCGCATCACTAAGTACGTATCGACGCAGATTATTGTCGTTTCGGCAGTGATTACCCTGATACACGCTTGAAAGTTGTTTGCTTTGAAAACGACTGGTAGGCAGCAACAACGACGAAGAGCAAGACGTGCTGGATCTCCATCCGCCCGAGATTGTCTGAGACCTAGGAAGAGATAACTTCAGCCATATTAAAACATATTTTTTGTGCAGCGGGGCTGCCGTAGCTTTAGCGTCAGAGGAGACGTTCGACTCAAAGAGTCACTAATACTAAGTTCCTTATCCAAAGGACACTTACAGCCCAAGACCAGGGCTCAAAGCTAATACCTTAACTTTTATGCTTCAAAACCAGAAGTGTTTTATTTACTATTATTGCGGCCAAGCCGCCTAGGGGTAAATGTATCTCTTTAACTATCTAGCATAGTTAAACCTAATCAAATGCATAGCGTGTGGCTTTCAGCCAACGTACTGAGAGACCTTATTAACTCTCCAACTTATGTACTGAGAGTTTGTTAACTCTCCGGGTACTTCGTACCCCTGTGTGATCACACAGGGGTACACACCATATAACCTCGTTACACTCTCCCTCACTAAGATGAGAACATTCTGTTCTCGAACTTTCCTCAGCGAGGTCACGTCTTGTCAAGACGACGGAGGTCACTAGACCTCACCTCTGCGTTCTGCAGCTCCACGAGCTCACGACTACGGCTTCCAGCCGCGGAACCCTGCCGAAGCGGCCCGCCTCGCGGCGCAGCAGCTGCTGAACACGTACACGTGTGGGCCTGCGGCCTCGACTGCTGATGAGCAAGTGCAACGGCACCGGCTCCGAGAGCGATATCTGACTCCACAAGTCACAACTCCTCAGGAGTATCAGGCGCGCCTGCAGATGCAGCTCAACCGACAACCGGCTCCCTCTATGCGAACCATCCCGGTTGTTCTCAACCCTGGGGAATCCCAGCGCGCTTATGAAGCACAATTCCGAAGCTGGGTGGAGGGAGCTCGACGGCTCCCCTCCTACAATGCTCTTCGAGCAAGTTTCTCTGAAACCGATATTCGTCTTGAGAGACGCTTGCGCTTAAACTTCGCTAAGTCGAAAGCACGTCGACGAACACTGGGACCCCATCCCCATCACCTCGAGGCGTCACCACCTCTTGCTCATGCTGCGAGCACCGCTCATTCCTATGAGCCGGCTGCTCCAGCCACTGGTCGGAGCTTGAGCTCAGCCACCGACCTGTCATCCCCGCGTTCTAGCGGCGGGAAGCGCTCGGCGCCTGACGACGCGGTCGTACGCCGTAGCGGCGGGGCAGTGAGTGTGCCCGATCAAAAGCGTCGACGACGTCAGGGCAGTCCTGCCGGAGGACAACCTCAAACTCCCAAGAGTTTTGTGAGTGAGGATAACCCCCTCCATTTCACAAGAGTACTGAGTACGACCCTGGCGCCTGCGCCTCGCCACCAGGCGTTCCACATGGAAGTGGAGCTCGCCGTGCTCGTCGAGCAGAGCAGGAGGAGGCCGAGCCTCAGCTGGACTCTCGCGTCGCGGGTCGCAGCGACGTGTTCGCGCTGGAGCAACGTGTGAGTTCTCTGAACCAGTATCTCCATGATACGACTGACTCTCTGAGTCGCCTTGCAGATGGTCTCGATGAGACAAACCACCGCGTGGACTAGTTTGGACAACCACAGTCGGTTCAGAACCGAGTCGCGGACCTTGAGCGTCAAGTCGCTCAGCTGCAAGGTCAGATCGACTTGCTGTTGCGTCTTGTGGCCCCGCCACCTGCTGTCGCTCAGCCTGCCGTGGTTCGGCCTCCCGCTGTTGCGCAGCCTGTCGTGGCCCAGCCACCGTTGGCACCAACGCCTCCGCGCTCACCTGAGCAGGGTCCTGATACGGCTTGAGTAAGCCAACGTAGAAGACTGGATGCGTGCGCATCTTCTTCGGAAGGTTAAGCGTATACGCTAGGCCCTTCTTGGCCACGACCTTGAACGGTCCTATGAACCGTGGTCTCAATTTTGTCTTAAAGACTGCAGACACTGCATGAGTAGGTAGTTTTTTTTGCATTTAATCAAACTTGGTCTCCGACCTCAAACCTTTCTTCATTGCGTCTGCCTTTGGCATCTGCATGTTCTTTTTGCATGTCATTGACTTGCTTGCGAACCGCAACAGGGCTGACATCAGCTAGCCGCTCGGCTATCCCTCCCCCATCAAGCCCTGAGCCACTGCGTGGCGGCGTCAGTGGGACGCGAGGGTTAACCAAGCCGTTCACATAGAACGGAGTGTAGCCTGTCGAGGCGTGCACTGCATTATTTACTGCGAACTCAACGAGTGGGAGCATCTGGCTCCATCGTTTTGGCGCCTCAGCGCATACGCTTCGGAGGATATCCTCCACAACGCGATTCACGCGTTCGGTTTGACCATCGTTCTGCGGATAGTCCGCTGTGGACATGTCCAAACGAGTGCCAAGCACTCTGAAGAGGGACGTCCAGAACTTCGCGGTGAAGCGCGGGTCTCGATCCGAGACAATTGCCTCAGGCAAGCCATGTTGGCGAAAGACTCGGTCTAAAAACAGCAAAGCTGTACCTTCACCATCAAAGTGTCCGGCACTGCCGCTAAATGAGCCATCTTGATTAATCGGTCTACAAAGACCTCTATACCCGTGTTTCCCGCCTTATCCTTGCGAAGGCCAAACACAAAGTCCATGCTCATGGACTGCCAACATCCCTTGGGGATAGGCAAACTCGCCAATGGCGCTGCCGTGCTCGGCGCGGATTTTGTCCGTTGACACGTCTCACACGTGCATACGTAGGTGCCGACCCACTTATACATCTTGGGTCACCAGTACATCGAGCTCACCGAGCCATAGGTCTTCTCCCGACCTAAGTGCCCGCCCACGGGCGTATCATGAACCTCATAGAGGATTCGATACTTTAGATCCTCATCATGAGGGACTACTACACGAGGGTTATCCTCAGAGTCAGTGCTGTAGTACAGCGGGCCGCCCTCGAGCGAATATCGATGCAGCCTCGTGCGTAATTCCTTGTCAGAGTCTTTAAACGCTTCGCTCCCAAGAGCCCGTAGCAGCGCTACGCACATGTCGTCTTGTGCATACGCTCCGCGTATCAAGTCAGGCACTGACGACGTCACTGTCGTGACATGAGCTAACTTGTAGTCCGGCCTACGCGAGAGCGCATCGGCCACTACATTAAGCCGCCCCGGCTTGTACTTCACCTCGAAGTTATACTCGGCAAATAAGGAAAGCCATCTTGCCATTCTCTGAGAGAGATGAGGCGACTGTGTCGCAGTGCGTAACGACGCATGATCAGTAAAGATCACAAAAGGCTTAGAGCCTAGCAGGTGTACCCTGAATTTGACTAGAGCATACTTCATTGCAAGTAGCTCTTTGTCATAAACTGGATAGTTCTTCTCTGCAGCTTTGAGCTGGCGAGACTCAAAGGCGATCACGCGTTCACGCCCTTCGGCGTCTGCTTGTAGTAAAGCACAACCGATTGCAAATCGGAGGTGTCACAGACGACGCTAAACGGACTATCCGGGTCCGGTAGCGCAAGGATCGGAGCCTGGAGAAGGCTCTCCTTCACAGCCTCAAAGGCTCCGTCGTGCTCGACGTTCCAGCACCATGGTGCGTCCTTCTTAAGGAGATCTGATAATGGCCGAGCCATCTCCGCGTAGTTCGCGTTGTACTTGTGCAAGTAATTGGCTAAGCCTAGCCACTTGCGTAAGTCCTTTTGGTTCTTGGGAACCGGCCAGTCCACGATGGCCTTGACTTTGGCAGGATCTGCCCTTAAGCCACGCTTCCCAATGAAGCACCCGAGGAAAGGTATTTCCTCCGCGCCAAAGACGCACTTATCCAAGTTGGCATACAACTTATTAGTGCGCATGCACTCGAGCACCGCTCGCAAGTGGTCAATGTGGTTTTCCACGTCTGACTTTCCGTGCTCAGCACGACTATGGACGAATATATCGTCAAAGTACGTTTGAGCGTACGCCCGGTGGGGCCTAAACAACTGCGTCACAAGACAATTGAACGTTGCTGGTGCGTTCGACAGCCCCTGGTGCATCACCAGCCACTCCCAGAGCATACCGCTCGGAGTACTCACCGCTGTCAGCGGAATGTCGCTCGCTCTCATGAGCAATTGGTAGTAGCCATCGACCAAGTCGAGCGCGCTGTACAACGTACAGCCTACCATGTTGTTCTGCCGAACATCCTTGCGAGGAATCGGCGTTTGCGCCGGAATAGTGGCCGCATTTCGCTTGTTTTTTTTAAATGCATGAACCAAATGCGCCACTTGCCGTTCGGCTTTCTGACACAGAGCGTGGGTGTCGAGTGCGGAGACTTACTCTCACGCACCATCCCTGCCTCGTGCTTCGCACGGAAGAATGCGTCAATGACGTCACACTGCTCTCTCGGCAAAGGCCATTGCCTTGTTACGCAGTATTTGGTTCCAGGAACCAGGTCAATCTCATGACACACGCCTCGATCTGGAGGCAGGCCCGTCGGTGGGTCTTTCGAGACAACGTCTCTATACTCCTTCACCACCGGGTAGAAGGGATCCGAAGGATCTTTGAGGATCGCCGATTCACTTTTTGCGCTCAGCGCCTTCTTGGGTGTCTCTAGGACCGCGTCGTCAACGACGGAATGAGGAGTTCACCTCCTCTTCAGGTCCCAGCAGGACCACCCTCGGTCTAGCTCGCTTGCCTCAAGGCTTCGCCAAAATCGGCAATGGAACATCTCGTCCAGCTCTATGCAGAGCAATCTGGCAGCGGGAAGAGCGTCAAGGGCTGAATATCGGCTTTCTACCTCCCCCGT
>NW_003303743.1:2444854-2450288 GCF_000142945.1 Phytophthora infestans T30-4
CGGGGTTATTATGCAAGCATTTGGATCCCGCCAGGGCGGTCTCCTGGGACTTGATAACCGGTAGTCGGTTCTGGCGACACTCCTCTGATACAGACACGAAAGGAAGGGGTATCCTCCGGATTTTAGCGACATCCAGTCGATACAAACCCGGACTCTACCGCATTCTTTTGGGTCCCGCGCAGGCGCGGCCCTGCCTCGGACTTGATCACCGGCACGGCGGCACCCGTGCGCCATCCCTGACGACCCACCACGACATGCAGCGCGTACCTACGGACTACTACGATATGCAGTACATACAGCGGGACTACTACGACATGCATTTGGATCCTGCGCAGGCGCGGCCTGCCTCGGACTTGATCACCGGCACGGCGGCACCCGTGCGCCATCCCTGACGACCTCCACGACATGCAGCGCGTACCTACGGCCTACTACGACATGCAGTACATACAACCGGACTACTACGACATGCATTTGGATCCTGCGCAGGCGCGGCCTGCCTCGGACTTGATCACCGGCACGGCGGCACCCGTGCGCCATCCCTGACGACCTCCACGACATGCAGCGCGTACCTACGGACTACTACGATATGCAGTACATACAACCGGACTACTACGTCATGCATTTGGATCCTGCGCAGGCGCGGCCTGCCTCGGACTTGATCACCGGCACGGCGGCAACCGTGCGCCATCCCTGACTACCACCACGACATGCAGCGCGTACCTACGGACTGCTACGACATGCAGTACATACAACCGGACTACTACGACATGCATTTGGATCCTGCGCAGGCGCGGCCTGCCTCGGACTTGATCACCGGCACGGCGGCACCCGTGCGCCATCCCTGACGCCTACCACGACATGCAGCGCGTACCTACGGACTACTACGACATGCAGTACATACAACCGGACTACTACGACATGCATTTTGATCCCGCGCGGGAGCGGCCTTCCTCGGACTTGATCACCGGCACGGCGGCTAGCGCGACCTCCAAGCCTGGAGATAGCCAGCTTCACGCGCTGATGCTCAGACTGGAGCAGGGCCGATCCCATGGCCATCTCGACCTCACGGGTCCAGAGAAGGAGATTCTCTCCATCCTTCCCCTCGAAGGTTTTTACGCTCACCATGAGCGGTTTCAGTCTCATAGACTCTTCACGCGTCATCGACGCCGCCGCCGTTGCGGCGCTCATCTTCTCTTGGGCATGCTCCATGAGCGCGTTCTCGTAGCGGGAGAACGATTCCATCCTGGCAGTGACCGCCTCTGGACCTTGCGATGCAAGATGAGCCACGCCCTCCGGGCCAAGCAAGGACATAAGCTTAGTAAGCGCGTCCTGCTGCGCCGGGGGCAAATTCGCGAACACGGGGTGTTCCATCCTCGCAGAGGATATAGTCAACCGACTCAGGAGCGGGATTGACTACAAGTGCTACCAAGTGCAGCGGGGCTGCCGTAGCTTTAGCGTCAGAGGAAGACGTTCGACTCAAAGAGTCACTAATATTAAGCTCCTTATCCAAAGGACACTTACAGCCCAAGACCAGGGCTCAAAGTTAATACCTTAACTTTTATGCTTCAAAACCAGAAGTGTTTTATTTACTATTATTGCGGCCAAGCCGCCTAGGGGTAAATGTATCTCTTTAACTATCTAGCATAGTTAAACCTAATCAAATGCATAGCGTGTGGCTTTCAGCCAACGTACTGAGAGACCTTGCTAACTCTCCAACTTATGTACTGAGAGTTTGTTAACTCTCCGGGTACTTCGTACCCCTGTGTGTTCCACACCATGTAACCCCGTTACATTTTGCGTATCGTGTTATTGTTGCGTATTTATCAGACGATCTCCATGTCCTCTCCGTCCGGCGCGAACGTCGGCGACGTGGCTAAGACACGAAGTTCCTCTTTTTCTTCTTCTGCTAGCATTGCGCCGCCGTCTATGTCGCAGGTGTCCATTTTCCACAGCAAGTCGATGGAGTCTCCTACTGCGTCTGAATCTTGTCCCAAGCACGTACTTATTCGTGATATGTTTAAAAATAAAGAACGCTGATTGATCAACTGGCTCGTGTCCGATTCGAAGCCTCGTGCAAATAGTAACTTGGCAATCCATCATACACTCGTGCGTACCTGAAACTTCGATAAAGGATCCAAAAGAATGTTGCTATTCTCTTGTTTCCGTAGATGAGCGTGTAGGTCGACTTGGATGTTGAGGATGGTTTCCGCGACACCCACTTTGGTAACGCACAAGAACTGTATCAAAGCCAATCGCGTAGGGAGTACAGTCCACTTTATAGTTCTCCAAGGATGCCGTTCACCGGACTTTCTCCAAATGAGTTAACGAGTCGCGAGTCGATCCACGTCGATACAGATTTGCTGCTTATACGCCACAATCTACCTTTGGGCACCGTTAAAACAAGTCAACCGGAAACACGATGCTGACTTTGACCGATAAAAGCGCACACGTACTGCGCAACACGATGTCTGTATGGAATGTTATTATTTGCATCGTATGGCATCTTGTACTTACGGTATAATCCATAAAGGGTCTAATACCAGATGGGTCTGGGTCAGGGCTCAGAATTTATTAACGTAAAATACGGATACATTCTGATCTACCAGCCGGACCAATAATATAGTCACGAAATTAGTACATAATAGTTCTGACTAGTTCAATGTAAAAGTCACTCAATTCGGCCATTTGGTGGTACCGCTCTCAATTTACATCCGCTCGTAGACGTGACAAACATGTAAAATTTATGACCACCTGTTTAATTTCACCTCTTTAACGGGTCCCACGCACGTAACTAACACTTGGCTATCCAATAAATCTAGGGATGTTCGGCCGTTATGCCTCCAACTTCATTAGCAAGAATTAGCAATAGGTTTGAAAATACAAGGTACAGACAACGACGGAGAAATCCGACAGACACAAAAATCCAAATAGTGACTGTGAGCACACCTCTTTCCCATAGTAACTATTTTTGTATTTTTACCCAGCCATATCTTTATACAAGAAGTTTATAATCCAATAACTTACAAAAAATGATGAATGGCTGGAGATAAAACACTTCTTGGGCGTCGGTAATTTTCAAGTCATTTTGCGTGATGAAGCGCGTTGAGCGGGGGCATTCCAAATGTTGATGAAATAGCCATACTGTTCGACATGCCGCCAATAAAGTCGTGGGCTGGCAAAGGGCGCAAGGACTCCGCGCGAGTTTTGGGTGCGGATAAGCACGCCGGTCGAATGACCGCAGTGCTAACCATTCGCGATGACAGTATGTTATTTGTTTTTGCAAAAAAAATTGTATTTTTGCTAACCTATTCTTAATTTGTTAGGGATGGAAATGCCTATTTTGTTTATCATCCGTGGCATCCCTGGTGGTCGCATCGAGAAAAATGAAATGGAGCAGTACCCTGACGACCACTTCTACGCCAAGCAGGAGAACGCATGGATGGACACCAGTGTGTAGAAATTTTACGTAGAAAAACTTTTAAAGCTTGAAATAGATGGCCCCACTGTCCTTCTAGTTGACAACTTTGAATGTCACGTTTCCGAAGAAGGACAGCGGCTTGTGGCTGAAGAAGCCAATGCTACTTTGGTCCCACTACCTCTAAATAGCACTGCTGTGTGTCAGCCGCTAGATGTGGGTGTGATGGGACCATTAAAAGCAAAAATACGAAACCGTTGTGGTAGACGCACTGATGGAACCGCTAAGGAAAAGCGCATCCGTGCTATAAAATCTACTATTGCTGCTTAGAAAAAGCTAGAAAAGAAAACGATAATTCGTAGCTTCGAAAAGGCTATCCCGAGGTATACGGAAGTGAGAAAATAGTACAAACACTATGCGAAATGCAGCCAGCACACACACAGTCTGGGTGCCACACAGATCGTGCGCATGTTGGCTGCTCTGCCGTGCGACAGACTGTCCGTGCCTCTGTACAGTCTGTACAGAGGAATGAATGGTCCATGGATGCGTCCCAATTAACAGCCAATCATAGCTGACTAAGGCAAGGGAGTCAGTGGCTTCCCTAACCTTTGTCAGCTCATTCCACAATTTCCCCAGCTGGGCACAAGCGGCACGGCCTGCCTCGGAACCGATCACCGGTACGGCGGCGCCCGTGCGCCATCCCTGACGACCCCCACGACATGCAGCGCGTACCTACGGACTACTACGATATGCAGTACATACAACCGGACTACTACGACATGCATTTGGATCCCGCGTGGGCGCGGCCTGCCTCGGACTTGATCACCGGCACGGCGGCACCCGTGCGCCATCCCTGACGCCTACCACGACATGCAGCGCGTACCTGCGGACTACTACGATATGCAGTACATACAACCGGACTACTACGACATGCATTTGGATCCCGCGCGGGCGCGACCTGCCTCGGACTTGATCACCGGCACGGCGGCACCCGTGCGCCATCCCTGACTACCACCACGACATGCAGCGCGTACCTACGGCCTACTACGACATGCAGTACATACAACCGGACTACTACGACATGCATTTGGATCCTGCGCAGGCGCGGCCTGCCTCGGACTTGATCACCGGCACGGCGGCACCCGTGCGCCATCCCTGACTACCACCACGACATGCAGCGCGTACCTACGGACTACTACGATATGCAGTACATACAACCGGACTACTACGACATGCATTTGGATCCTGCGCAGGCGCGGCCTGCCTCGGACTTGATCACCGGCACGGCGGCGCCCGTGCGCCATCCCTGACGACCTCCACGACATGCAGCACGTACCTACTGGACTACTACGACATGCATTTGGATCCCGCGCGGGCGCGCCCTGCCTCGGACTTGATCACCGGCACGTCGGCGCCCGTGCGCCATCCATGACGATCACCACGACATGCAGCGCGTACTTACGGACTACTACGACATGCAGTACATACAGCCGGACTACTACGACATGCATTTGAATCCCGCGCGGGCGCGGCCTGCCTCGGACTTGATCACCGGCACGGCGGCACCCGTGCGCCATCCCTGACGATCACCACGACATGCAGCGCGTACCTACGGACTACTACGATATGCAGTACATACAACCGGACTACTACGACATGCATTTGGATCCTGCGCAGGCGCGGCCTGCCTCGGACTTGATCACCGGCACGGCGGCAACCGTACGCCATCCCTGACGACCACCACGACATGGAGCGCGTACCCTACGGACTACTACGACATGCAGTAATACAACCGGACTACTACCACATGCATTTGAATCCTGCGCGGGCCCGGCCTGCCTCGGACTTGATCACCGGCAGGCGGCCCCCCGGGCGCCATCCCTGACGACCACCACACATGCAACGCGCCCTTACGACTACACCACTTGCAGTAATCCGACCGGACGATACAACATGGTTTGATTCTGGCGAGGGCGGGCTGCCTCGAATTATTTTCCGGAAAGGGGGACCCGGGGGGCA
>NW_003303743.1:2450970-2453585 GCF_000142945.1 Phytophthora infestans T30-4
CTCTAGAGTCGACCTGCAGGCATGCAAGCTTGAAATAGATGGCCCCACTGTCCTTTTAGTTGACAACTTTGAATGTCACGTTTCCGAAGAAGGATATCGGCTTGTGGCTGAAGAAGCCAATGCTACTTTGGTCCCACTACCTCTAAATAGCACTGCTGTGTGTCAGCCGCTAGATGTGGGTGTGATGGGACCATTAAAAGCAAAAATACGAAACCGTTGTGGTAGACGCACTGATGGAACCGCTAAGGAAAAGCGCATCCGTGCTATAAAATCTACTATTGCTGCTTAGAAAAAGCTAGAAAAGAAAACGATAATTCGTAGCTTCGAAAAGGCTATCCCGAGGTATACGGAAGTGAGAAAATAGTACAAACACTATGCGAAATGCAGCCAGCACACACACAGTCTGGGTGCCACACAGATCGTGCGCATGTTGGCTGCTCTGCCGTGCGACAGACTGTCCGTGCCTCTGTACAGTCTGTACAGAGGAATGAATGGTCCATGGATGCGTCCCAATTAACAGCCAATCATAGCTGACTAAGGCAAGGGAGTCAGTAGCTTCCCTAACCTTTGTCAGCTCATTCCACAATTTCCCCAGCTGGGCACAAGCGGCACGGCCTGCCTCGGAACCGATCACCGGTACGGCGGCGCCCGTGCGCCATCCCTGACGACCCCCACGACATGCAGCGCGTACCTACGGAACTACTATCGATATGCAGTACATACAACCCGGACTACTACGACATGCATTTGGGATACTGCGCGGGCGCGCACTGCCTCGGACTTGATCACGGCACGGCGGCACCCGTGCGCCATCCCTGACGGACTACACGACATGCAGCGGGTAACTACGGACTACTACGATATGCAGTACATACAAGCGGACTACTACGACATGCATTTTGGATCCCGCGGCAGGCGCGGCCTGCCTCGGACTTGATCACCCGGCACGGCGGCACCCGTGCGCCATCCCTGACGACCACCACGACATGCAGCGCGTACCTACGGACTACTACGATATGCAGTACATACAGCCGGACTACTACGACATGCATTTGGATCCTGCGCGGGCGCGGCCTGCCTCGGACTTGATCACCGGCACGGCGGCACCCGTGCGCCATCCCTGACGACTACCCACGACATGCAGCGCGTACCTGCGGACTACTACGATATGCAGTACATACAACCGGACTACTACGACATGCATTTGGATCCCGCGCGGGCGCGGCCTGCCTCGGACTTGATCACCGGCACGGCGGCACCCGTGCGCCATCCCTGACGACTACCACGACATGCAGCGCGTACCTACGGACTACTACGATATGCAGTACATGCAACCGGACTACTCCAAAAGTGGTGGCATTGCTGGTTGTGGACGCTGCTATTGTAGCGAGTTGGCGACCGGTTTGTCTGCTGCGGCGTTAATGGAGAAATGCTCGATTCGTGGTATGGTTGGCTTCGGCTGAACAATGCGCTTATTGGGTGATTTTCCTGCTGTGGCGTGATGGACTGGTGAACCATGGCTCTTTAGCTTGGCATTTGAATCGGCTTTGCTGTTGCGAAGTAGAGTGGCGGCTTCGGCTGCCGAGGGTCGATCCATTGGGAATGTGTGTACTTCGTATGCATCTCATTGGACTGATATCAGCAGATTACCGCTGAACTAAGACATATTAATAAGCGGAGAAAGAAACTAACAGATTTCCCTGAGTAACGGCGAGTGAAAGCGGGAAGAGCTCAAGCTTAAAATCTCCGTGCAAGTTTTGCGCGGGGAATTGTAGTCTATAGAGGCGTGATCAGTGTGGGCGCTTGGGGCAAGTTCCCTTGGAAGAGGACAGCATGGAGGGTGATACTCCCGTTCATCCCTGAGTTGCTCGTGCGTACGATCCGTTTTCTTTGAGTCGCGTTGTTTGGGAATGCAGCGCAAAGTAGGTGGTAAATTCCATCTAAAGCTAAATATTGGTGCGAGACCGATAGCGAACAAGTACCGTGAGGGAAAGATGAAAAGAACTTTGAAAAGAGAGTTAAAGAGTACCTGAAACTGCTGAAAGGGAACCGAATCGTTTCCAGTGTCTATAATCCGTGGTATATTTCATTGGCGAGTGTGTGCGTGCGTGTGCTGTGGCAGCGGCTTTTTTGGCTGCGCTCGGCGTGTGTGCTGTGTGTGCTTGCTGGTGCCCTGTGCTGCGGTGGGACGTCAAGGTCAGTTCGTATGCTGCGGGAAATGGCCGCCGAGGAGGTAGGGCTTACGCTTGCGTTTGTCTGTTATATCTTGGTGGACGAGTAGTCGCGGTTGGGACTGAGGTGCCTACAACGTGTTTTTGAGTGGGCCTGTGTCTCTGTGTGCGCCGTGTGCGGATAGCTTGCTATGCGTGTGTGGTTGTGTGTGGATTGATGTGGGTTTTAACTTGTTGCCGTTCGGGACGTTGACGAAATGGAGCGATTTGACCCGTCTTGAAACACGGACCAAGGAGTCTAACATGTGTGCAAGTGTTAGGGTGTGGAAACCCCAGCGCGAAATGAAAGTGAAGGGCAGCGTAAGTTGTCTGAGGTAGGAAATGCTGCGGGCTTCGGTCTACGGTGTGGCACTATCGACCGATCATGAACCTTCGTGGTGGTGG
>NW_003303743.1:2453685-2489690 GCF_000142945.1 Phytophthora infestans T30-4
CTCGGACTTGATCACCGGCACGCGGCACCCGTGCGCCATCCCTGACGACCACCACGACATGCAGCGGTATTTACGGACTACTACGACATGCAGTACATACAGCCGGACTACTACGACATGCATTTGGATCCTGCGCAGGCGCGGCCTGCCTCGGACTTGATCACCGGCACGGCGGCACCCGTGCGCCATCCCTGTCGCCTACCACGACATGCAGTGCGTACCTACGGACTACTACGACATGCAGTACATACAGCCGGACTACTACGACATGCATTTGGATCCTGCGCAGGCGCGGCCTGCCTCGGACTTGATTACCGGCACGGCGGCACCCGTGCGCCATCCCTGTCGCCTACCACGACATGCAGTGCGTACCTACGGACTACTACGACATGCAGTACATACAACCGGACTACTACGACATGCATTTGGATCCTGCGCAGGCGCGGCCTGCCTCGGACTTGATCACCGGCACCGCGGCACCCGTGCGCCATCCCTGACGACTACCACGACATGCAGTGCGTACCTACGGACTACTACGACATGCAGTACATACAGCCGGACTACTACGACATGCATTTGGATCCTGCGCAGGCGCGGCCTGCCTCGGACTTGATTACCGGCACGGCGGCACCCGTGCGCCATCCCTGACTACCACCACGACTTGCAGCGGGTACCTACGGCCTACTACGACATGCAGTACATACAACCGGACTACTACGACATGCATTTGGATCCTGCGCAGACGCGGCCTGCCTCGGACTTGATAACCGGCACGGCGGCACCCGTGCGCCATCCCTGACGACTACCACGACATACAGCGCGTACCTACGGCCTACTACGACATGCAGTACATACAGCCGGACTACTACGACATGCATTTGAATCCCGCGCGGGCGCGGCCTGCCTCGGACTTGATCACCGGCACGCGGCACCCGTGCGCCATCCCTGACGACCTCCACGACTTGCAGGGGGTACCTACGGCCTACTACGACATGCAGTACATACATCCGGACTACTACGATATGCATTTGGATCCTGCGCAGGCGCGGCCTGCCTCGGACTTGATAACCGGCACGGCGGCACCCGTGCGCGATCCCTGACGACTACCACGACACTGCAGTCCGTACCTACGGACTACTACGACAAGCAGTACATACAACCGGACTACTACGACATGCATTTGGATCCTGCGCAGACGCGGCTTGCCTAGGACTTGATCACCGGCACCGCGGCACCCGTGCGCCATCCCTGTCGCCTACCACGACATGCAGTGCGTACCTACGGACTACTACGACATGCAGTACATACAACCGGACTACTACGACATGCATTTGGATCCTGCGCAGGCGCGGCCTGCCTCGGACTTGATTACCGGCACGGCGGCACCCGTGCGCCATCCCTGACGACTACCACGACATGCAGCGCGTACCTACGGACTACTACGACATGCAGTACATACAACCGGACTACTACGACATGCATTTGGATCCTGCGCAGGCGCGGCCTGCCTCGGACTTGATCACCGGCACCGCGGCACCCGTGCGCCATCCCTGTCGCCTACCACGACATGCAGTGCGTACCTACGGACTACTACGACATGCAGTACATACATTCGGACTACTACGACATGCATTTGGATCCTGCGCAGGCGCGGCCTGCCTCGGACTTGATCACCGGCACGGCGGCGCCCGTGCGCCATCCCTGACGACCACCACGACATGCAGCGCGTACCTACGGACTACTACGACAAGCAGTACATACAACCGGACTACTACGACATGCATTTGGATCCTGCGCAGACGCGGCTTGCCTAGGACTTGATCACCGGCACCGCGGCACCCGTGCGCCATCCCTGTCGCCTACCACGACATGCAGTGCGTACCTACGGACTACTACGACATGCAGTACATACAGCCGGACTACTACGACATGCATTTGGATCCTGCGCAGGCGCGGCCTGCCTAGGACTTGATCACCGGGCACGGCGGCACCCGTGCGCCATCCCTGACTACCACAACGACATGCAGCGCGTACTTACGGACTACTACGACATGCAGTACATACAGCCGGACTACTACGACATGCATTTGAATCCCGCGCGGGCGCGGCCTGCCTCGGACTTGATCACCGGCACGGCGGCCCGTGCGCCATCCCTGACGACCACCACGACATGCAGCGCGTACCTACGGACTACTACGACATGCATTTGTGTATCTGTGCGGCTTACACCTGTCATTGCCAACACGGAAGCGACATTACGGGCTTGTGCGGGGCATGTTGAAGGGTCTAGGCTCTGTACTGTACTTGCGGATGGTCTGGGGTGCTGCTGACATGGGGATGACAAGCAGAAAAAGACAGCACCAATGCATTATAAAAAAATATATGTATTATGAGGCTATTGATACTTGTTTATTCTTCAGAATCTTCCGCTTCAATGTAGGCGTGCTCTACTCGGCGGCGCTGGCGTCTTCGGAGCGACCGTATCTCGTTTGAAGGAAGGTTAGTGGCCGGCTCTTATGTTGGTTTTCACGAGGTGAGAAACCGCACGTGACCATCAACTCGGCGATCTGCCAGGACGGTTCGCATTTGGTAGGTAGGTAGGTTGACCACTTAAGTCAGTTCCTGATGGCAAGACCCATTCTGCCTCACCAGCATCCTCTCCTTGAGCAGCTGCCTCGGTGAGTCGGGCCTTGGTGATGCGACCTTGTTGTACGGCATCTAACAGGCACTTAATAGCATCTCCGGTATTGGAGGCATTACCTCGTTGGACATGTACCCACGACCTCAGGTAATGGGAAGAAGGCTGGAAAGGCTGTTGGTGGGGCTGCGTCAGTGGGGGGCCCGTCGTGTTGGCTTGCCATCATTGAGGTGAGTTGGAGAATGAAAGCTAACCAAGAGTAGTTTAAATTGAAGTTAAAATTAAAGTTGAACGTGATGCTGATATTAACCTGAAAAAAACGACACGAAGCTAGAGTTTCTTTGTTTAGCGAGATGCGACTCTTCTTACGGGTAACGAATTTCACTCCGTATTCAACGCATGTCGGTTTACCTGTGGGCGACCAGCAGGCACTCGGACACTAGGAGTATCAGATCGGCGGCGTTTTTTCGTCACGGAACGATTGACTAGAGTCCTTTTTCCATCCAGCCCCGTGTAGTTCTTAATCTGCAGAGCAAAAAGCACGTGGATGCAGATTGCAAATTTAAAGTAGTACTTGCATCCGCACGAATTCGTACTCAAATCCACATGCCATCCTCCATCAGGCTGCCCAAACACCTCCATTCGCGCGTAATTCACACCCATCTGGGCCGACACTGGGGCTACTTCGCGGCTGCGTCCTAGTTCCGGAAGATAGATACGCTCACAGCCACGTGACATCACACGAATCACGTCTGGGCTTGGGGAAACAAGTAAGAAGTCGATGCTGGACCGGCTGGGAGTCATGTTCACAGGTTGCGAAAATCCTTAACCCTTGCGTTTAACTGCTGTGTGGCTTCAGGAGATTCCTTGAAGATTCTTGAAGCTACCGACTGGCGTCCGCAACAATCCACCAGCAGCTGGAACAGTGTTCCAATCTTATGTTTGGTCCGGAGAGTGTAGTCACGTTTGATCAAACAGTTGAACTGCTCCACCGGGTTGTTTGTAGTGGCGTATCCACTAGGGGTATGGAAGCATTGCCATCGCCAAAATGAACTTCGCACCCACATACGCTCAAAATAGCCTTGAAACCAAATCAGCTGCTCTTCTTCCGACCACTTGGTTAGAATCTGTATCACTTGTCCGTCATAGACATTTTGGCTATCCGTGAAATGGAGATCATAGATGTTCGCCATCACTTGCTTGGACAAGTGCTCCGGTATGCCCTTGAGGTTTTCGTGAACCTTGGCCATCACATGATAGAAACACATCAAGTATACAAATTCACAATGGACACCAAAGACTCGTTTCACTGCGTTCTGTTGGGCAGCTTCAGCATCGGCCATGACGAACTTGACCAACAGTTGGCGCCCACCAGACACGGAAGTAAAAACCCTGCGGAGCTCGACCAGCGCTGTCACGTAAATTTCCTCCAAACGTTGCGATGTAATGAAAAGTGCCACGAGATGAAACGAACGACACATGTCAGAGATCCCGCAGACAATGACAGGATACCCGACTTGGTTCAACCTAAACGTGGCATCCATGTGAAACACAAATGATTCTGGGTCGCGGGCATCACTCAGTAGAAGACGCTTCGTTGTCAATCCCACCAAAAATGGGTTTTCGTCAGAGCCATTCCCCACATCTGGTTTGCCGCGTGCGTCACGTTTCCATCCGAACGAAAATGGAGTTGTCTCTGAGATGGTCGGGCCATAAGCCAACTGGTCGATCTGGCCCAGAATTTCGTCGTAATCGTCATTACGGTGCAGATGTTTCTTTGAATAACTGCTGACGAACCACTGCACTTGATGTAGTGTCGGCATCTCCGTCTCCGTCAACCCAAATCACCGACCCATACCATTGCGAATCCGAGCGGGCTTCAACCCTTGCGTTGCCATTTCCCGGTCGTAGTCCTTGAGTCGTGGGGTTTGAGGGCCCCTCACCAGTGTCTTGTGAGCACCAGTCTCCATTATGGTGACGCGGTTAAGACTTTGGCACGTGAGCACCTTACCCTGCCACCGACACGCGTCAAATGGCGTGGCTGCTTTGCATGTTTCCGAGGAACAACGCAGTAGTTGGTACCGCATCTTGTGCGGCTTGGTCAGAGCACACACCACACATGGAACCCGATGACTCTTTACAATGATGAACACCTTCATGTCTTCCAAAAGCAGCTGGAAATCCTCGCGAGCCATGTCGCTGCAGATAGTCGTCCACTTGGTCGTTGTTGGCATCTTTCGTTGGGGGAGGGGAAGGAAGGCTTCAGAAATTCAGTGTTTTACTGAATGCAGGATCTTTGCTGTTAAGAAAGGATATAAAGGGTGGTGATTGGCTCACGGATTTTCATAGCACTGGCCGTGATTCGCAAATAATCACTGGTGTGTAGACGCCCTAGGTTAGTGTGTTTTGGCTAATGCAAGTGTGGCACACATATAGATAGTGTAGTGTGATGTGACATGGATGTGTCACACGAATATTGTATGTGTTATTGCATTGTTTGTGTGTCAGACCTTGGTTCTGTGTGATACTCCGGAAGTAACCGTCTGAATATAATCCCTTTTTTTCATTCACATGTTTTTTCTGTGCTGTTTTTGTTTTTTAGAGTGCGTTATTAACCTATCAAATGAAGCGTCGGATTTTTGTGTCGGGCACTGTGTTTTTTTTCTTTTACTATGGTTGGATGCTATTCAGTGGTGTCGGATTTCTCCGTCGTTGTCTGTAGAACTGGTGAGGTAGATTGTTTTCATTTCACAGTTATATGTGTTGTGCACAACATGGATGAAACGGGAGACAAATGAGTTGTGCTCTTGATTAACGAATTTATACAATAGCAATATTTGAATTACGTAAGTAAGTGATTATCAAACATTTGTCTTGATATTATGAGATTTGTGAGAGCTTTTCAAGTAACGGTTTTTACAGCAACGATTCTGACGGTCCTCCATGTCGGGACTCTACAGCCGTCGAGCGACTAATGAAAAGCGTGGTAAGAAGCCGGGCAAATCCGCTATGGTGGTCGTCGTGGACAGTTATCTTGAGTCCCCAAGTGGTGGTACAGCCTCCGATCTGTATCGAGCAGCGCGGAAACTCTCAGCACACAACGAATTTTTCGCTGCAAACCACACTGCGCTGAGTTTGCAGCTGCTCGATACGTTGGCAGAGCATCTTCTCGCTGTTGTGGCGTCGAATAAGGCAGCAGGTGTACAGGACGAGGCATCAACAGAGTACTCGCAGTCGACCCAGTTGACTCTAGAGGACTCGCTGCAACTGCTAGAGCTCTGTTACTTGTTTGCAAGGAAAACGGCAATTAGGTATCCGTCACATGCGCTGTGTAAGCTGTTGCAATGGCTCGTCGAGAGCGTTTCAGTCTCAGCATTGTGGAATGGCTGCCAAGTGGACACAGGACTGAAGCTGCAACTTCTCGTATTGACTGAGATGATTAAGATAAGTGCTGGTGTTAGGATTTACGCCAAGGAGATGAAGAAGATCAAGGATTTCTACCGTTCGTTGACGATCTTACTTAACAGCACGGAGGACGCTGAGCTGCTGGTGTTTAGCACGCACGTCTTGTGCTTATGGAGTCAATGGGAAGCAAACTTTTCAGTGATTTTTTTGAAATCTGGTTGCTTGGACTTTAAAATAGTTAATATGCTAATTTGTAGAAGCAGGCTACTCCAGGGGCCGCTACGGTACATGTTAATTAAGGTTTTACAAAACAAAGAGCGGTTCAAAGTGCAGAAGTCCCCGTCAATAAGCGTAGGGGATCGTCTGATTATTTTGCATAGGGAATTCTCAGCGCTCTTGTAAAATACATGTATCCCCAATCCATGGGGTCCGATATAAAGGGGTAGTACAAGCTACGCTTATTCAGGGGAACTTCTGTACATGCATTTGCTGATTACGTTGACCCAACATGTCGTGTAAGCTCGGATGACTACAGCTAAAGATTAGGGCGATAGCGCTATATTACGTTGACCCAAGATGTCGTGTAAGCTTGCGCGCGTCCAATGGTCGAAGCTGCTCACTTTCAAACTTTCTTTCCGAAGCACAAGCGATTAGAGACTACGAACAATGGCTCCGTCGACTCCAAAGCTCTTCACGTCCGTGACTTTAGGCGGCAAGAACCCCATCCAGCTCAAACACCGAGTGGCTATGGCTCCTCTGACAAGACTTCGTACGGGAGCTGAAGGTGAACCCAAATTCATCGCTGCAGAGTACTACTCGCAGCGTACCACCGACGGCGGTCTGATCATTTCGGAGGCCACTGACATCTCCAAGCAAGGCAACGGCTATTTCGGAGCTCCTGGACTGTACACGCAGGAGCAAGTGGAGGCGTGGAAGCCTGTCACCAAGGCCATCCATGCGAAGGGTGGCAAGGTATTCGCACAATTGTGGCACACGGGTCGTGTGAGCCATCCACTGAACCAACCGAACGGAAAATTGCCCGTGTCGGCCAGCGCCACCAGCATGGAGGCGGTGACAAGCCACGCTGTCGCTGCTGAGGGTCGTAAGGACCACGTGACACCGCGCGCTCTAGAAGCTGACGAGATTCCTGGAATTGTGGAGGACTACAAAACAGCGACGAAGAATGCCCTCGCTGCAGGTTTTGACGGCGTGGAGCTGCACGCTGCTAACGGTTATCTGCTGGAACAATTCCTCTGCGACACGACCAACAAGCGTACCGACCAGTACGGTGGCTCGATTGAGAACCGCGCGCGCATTCTGTTGGAGGCGATTGAAGGCATCCTCTCTGTGGCAGATTCGAGTAAGGTCGCGATTCGCCTCTCACCATATGGCATCACCTTTGCCTGTACGGATTCGAACCCGTTGGAAACGTATGGCTACGTGATCCGTAAGTTGAACGACTACGACCTAGCCTACCTTCACGTAGTTGAGCCTTATAATTGGCACTTCACGGGGCCGTTGGTCCCGGAAGGAGGCATTTCACCGGTGTTTCGTCCAATGTACAAGGGTGTGATCATTGCAGCTGGTGGCTTTAACCGTGAGACTGCCATCAAGAACGTCGAGGAAGGCTACGACGACATCATTGCCTTCGGACGAGACTTCATCGGCACACCTGACATTGTGGAGCGTGTTAAGGCCGACAAGCCTCTGAGTAAATTCGACACCAAAACATTCTATCCGCGAGCGTGGACCGACCCGTTGGAGGTGGGATATACCGACTATCCATTGTGGCAGGAGGACTCCTAGGAGGACTGGAGGAGTAAGGCTTTCTCAGATTAGTAGTACAACCTTGGGATAGATTTCTTAAAAAATAGTCGTGTTGCCTTCCAATCGAGAACTGGTACTTCTTTTATTGTAAGAGCTTTAAAAAAGTCCCATAATAATACCTGCTACTGGATACCTTTTAGAAATCTATAAGTAGACACTTTGAAGAGTCACTGTACATACAAGATTTGACAAGATGCCAGAGGCAGCGAAGAACGACAACTCGTCGGAGATCACAGGGCAGGATTACCGCAAGATATCGTCGCGACCGCACTTAAAGCACAATGACATGACAGCGGAAGTGTGTACAGAGACGATCGAGATCATCACGATGGCGTGCGATAAGCACGTTCCTATGAAGAATTACGAGACTGCAGCACAGCTCATCAAGCAGAGCATGGACAAGAAGTTCGGGTCGTCGTGGCATTGCTTCATCGGCGAAGGTTACGGATTCGACATCAGCTACCAGCAGAGGCACATGCTGTATCTGTACGTGGGCGAGATCGGTGTGCTCGTCTACAAGTGCTGAGATCACACAGAGAAGAAATTGACAGTATTCACGGTAGAACTTCAACGAGCTCCTCTTCTCCTTTTCTTGACAAAAATGTACTTGTGCACTTTTTGTGCCTACGAGAGCTTTATAGACCATGGTCGGCTACTCATTTTGCTACTTGCTACGTCGAACAGTTAGTTACCGTACTTTTTCAACAGCTACACTGTGTCCACTTCGCCCGAAAACTTGGTCAGTAAATCCAGTGTCTGCTTGAGCGCCGGTAAGTTATCACTGCCATGTCGTCTATAGCCTTGGCAAACTCCTTGCTCTCCAAGTACCGTTGAAACACTGAATTTTCCTGCTTTTGCCACGCCCTAGCACTTCAACGTCCGTTACGTATGGCACATCATATTTTCCATTCCGACGGTCGCATCCTCTGTCTTTTAATCATGTCGAAAATGAATTCTCGCTTCGAGAACTCCTTCCATTTCCGTTTTCCTGTCATTATCGGTTTTCTCCAACAGCTACATTCACAGGGATTTTGGTGGTTCCGGTCTCCCAAGTGGGCGGCTAGAATCGATCGACACCTCACACACAGCAAGTCGATTATGCTGACTCTCGTACGTCGCTCAGGGGCTCTGGCCCGCACGTCCGCCGTCCGCTGCGCCTCTGCGGTCCCTGCCACCTCTTCGTCCTCGGCTCCCGCCGAGCGTGGCAACATCCAGGAGCTGCTGGGCGGCAACGCCACAGCCCGCAACGGCGTCGGTACGGACCCACTCGAGTCGATCTCTTGACCCACAAGCTCCCTTAACCGCTGTCATTGCTCCCTCACAGAGTACGTCGTGTCCCGCGTGGATGACCTGGTGAACTGGGGGCGCAAGAGCTCGCTGTGGCCCATCACGTTCGGTCTCGCTTGCTGCGCCGTCGAAATGATGCACTCCGGTACGTTGTTGCCCTCTTGTCGTCGCTATATTTGCTGACACTTGCTCCCTCCTTGTAGCTGGTTCGCGTTACGACTTTGAGCGTATGGGTATGGTGTTCCGTGCCTCTCCGCGTCAGACGGACGTCATGATCGTGGCCGGAACACTGACCAACAAGATGGCGCCGGCTTTGCGCCGCGTGTACGACCAGATGCCCGAGCCACGCTACGTGGTCTCCATGGGCAGTTGTGCCAATGGTGGTGGCTACTACCACTACTCATACGCCGTGGTGCGCGGCGCGGACCGCGTGATCCCCGTGGACATCTACGTGCCCGGCTGCCCGCCCACGGCCGAGGCGCTGCTGTTCGGACTTATGCAGCTTCAGAAGAAGGTCAAGGGCAACAAGTCGTTGCTGCTTAAGTTGAGGAAGTAGACAGCGACGTTGACTGTTTGGGGTAAATTCTGCTCCGAGCATCTGTATAACGTTGAAAGAATACACAAAAGCAAAATGAATGAACATTTGCCAAAGTGCAACTTGCAACAAAAGTTGCCAATGTCAATTTGCAAACGTACCTTGCAAATGTTTCCGATTGGGTTATAAGGCCGGCCGTGCCGTACTTTCCACCAAGAGCAATCGTCTCCTTGCATGCAGTAATCAGGTGGATCTCTCAACAAGCTCGTCCTTCATTGGCTTGCACTCGGGTGCTTGACATCATCGTCGCTGCGAGTAAGCGGACGATCACAAATTCGAGACCTTGGGGGTCATATCCCTTGTTGCCTCCACGAGACCAGTTCATTTCCTTGAGAACCTGATTTAGCTGATCAGAGTTGATGCTGCGCGCTAGCTCAAAACTCCTTCCACGTGGTGTGTCTGTGCCAAGGCAAACACCTGTAGCCGCTATCAGCGACCGTGTCTTTCATACGACTTCAACTGCTGCGAACGAATCTGCACTTCAGCAGCGTGGTGACATCGGAGATCTCCTTGGTGGAAATGCTGTAGCTTGAAATGGAGCTGGTACGTGACGTGAACACTTCAAAAACACAATTGCTTCTGACTATTTTCTTTGCCCTTTCAAGAGTACGTCGTGTCTCGCCTCGATGACCTGATGAACTGGAGTAAGAAGAGCTCCTTGTGGCCTCTTTCCTTTGGCCTGGCCTGCTGCGCCGTCGAGATGATGCACACCGGTACGTCGTCTCTTGATTCTCTGCAATAAAGTGTCCGTAGCTAACAGCGCTCATAGCCGGCTCGCGCTATGACTTTGAGCGTATGGGTCTGCTCTTCCGCGCGTCACCTCGATGCACCGACGTCATGATCGTCGCTGGCACCGTCACAAACAAAATGGCTCCTGCTCTCCGCCGTATCTACGACCAAATGCCCGAGCCAAAGTTTGTCATCTCGATGGGAAGCTGTGCGAACGGCGGCGGCTACTACCACTACTCGTACTCGGTAGTACGCGGTGTGAATCGCATCCTTCCGGTGGACATCTACGTGCCTGGATGCCCTCCCACCGCCGAGGCGCTGCTGTTCGGTGTCATGCAGCTTCAGAAAAAACTTAAGGGCAGCAAGTCGCTGGTGCTCAAGCTGCGCAAGTAAGACTGCGCCGGAGTGGGCTCTTGGCTTGATTTCAAAAAGCGTCCACTTTTGGTGGCCATCATCGGCAAAGCGTAATCTTGCAAAGCCATTATCTAACTTTTTTTTACTATGGTCTGCAAATTCTTTAGAGCTCGACTCAGATTCAGTGCCGTGCCGATTGTCGTCAAGTGATCTCAAACTTTTTCCCATGAGTTGTGGCCTCTCATCCGACAGCAACTTCACCTTCTTTTGCAACCCACACGAGGTGGCCATCATCACAAGTGCAGGGATCAGCGCAATCTGCCGCTGTCCTTGGGCTGGACCTCCTGTCGTGATTCGGACCGCAGATTCCTGTGGTGTAGTCTCCCCCTTGAGTATATTTCACCTCAATCGATCACCATGTTCCGCGTCGGCTCTCAATTTCTGCGCCGCACCGTTCGTCCTGTGGTTGCTAACTCGTCGAGAGCGATCCAGACCACTTCCACGGTGGCTGGAGCTTTTCAAGAGAAGCTGCAGACCTCGCAGCGTGGCAACGTTGCCGACCTTCTCAATGGCAACGCCGCAGCCCGAGACAGTGCCGGTAGGCAATATGGCTATAGGCTCTTAGCTATCTTTCTCTAAACATCGTGTAACTATTTTTCCGTTCCCATATTTGCAGAATATGCGGTTTCCCGTCTCGACGACCTTGTGAATTGGGGGCGGAAGAGCTCACTGTGGCCCATTTCGTTCGGTCTGGCATGCTGTGCCGTCGAAATGATGCACGCCGGTACGTGTCACCACTTCAACGTATTCGTATCTTGACTATTGTTGCTACCACATGCGCTCTTCCTTGACTTGACCACGGCTGCTACTCGATCTCCCATCGAATTGATTCCACGCCTCCGAATTCGTTCGACAACTTGGCGGCCCACACGGAAGTACGCTGCAACCCGAACGATCTCTCCATGTTTGACCACTTCTCCCACGCTGCGAAGCAGTCAGGTCTCCCAGACGGCCTGGCGCTCACTGTCTGTGATCTCCCCCAGGTGCCAGCTTACAAAATGAAAGCTGGGAGCGGGAGCCACTGTCTTGTTTCAGCCGGTTCGCGTTACGATTTCGAGCGTATGGGGATGGTCTTCCGTGCCTCGCCTCGTCAGACGGATGTCATGATCGTGGCTGGAACGCTGACCAACAAGATGGCGCCCGCTCTTCGTCGAATCTACGACCAGATGCCGGAACCTCGCTATGTGGTGTCACTTGGAAGCTGCGCCAACGGCGGCGGCTACTACCACCACTCGTATGCCGTCGTTCGTGGTGTCGACCGCGTCGTGCCTGTCGATATCTACGTCCCCGGTTGCCCGCCGACATCTGAAGCTCTCATCTTCGGACTGATGCAGCTGCAGAAAAAAATCAAGGGCAACAAGTCCTTGCTGCTGAAGCTGAGGAAGTAGACATTTATGGAGTTCTGGCATTACTTTCCTGAAAAATCCTGTCTGCAGCTCGAGCACTCAACACAAAAAAAAATGTGAGCCCGGTTTCGGGGGGGGGGGGGGATGTCAGAACTTAAGCATCAAGAACTTAAGCATCACCCTACTTCTTTAAGCTAGCGAAACCACACTTTTACTTTCCCATTTCCAGGGTTGTCACCTTGAATTCCTTGTTCATAGCTCACGGCCTTCGTAGATGAATTTGAGGTGGACATCAACATGCACAATTGCTGTCGACATTTGCTGGTGTGCGCTTCCTTCGTGACTAATCTCGTGGTGGGTGGCTTCCTCGTTGCTAGTCTGGACCTCTTCTTCTTTCACTCACACGACGTCGCCACCGTTTTCTAAATCGCATACCAGTTTCGTATCTTACAACTGAAGCTCGCATGATGTTCCAAGTTGGCTCCCAGCTTCGCACGGCAACGAAGTCCGTAGCAGTTGCCAAATCCACTCGCACGATACACGCAAGCCTTACCGTCGCAGACCAAATTCGAGGTCCAGCGAACGATGACGTCACAGAACGTGGAAACATCTCCGATTTCCTCGCTGGAAACGCGATCGCGCGCAACAGTGTTGGTACCTTAAATTATTTTACTCAATGACGTGTTTGTGAGTATAAATCGTCCCTGTTGACTTAGAGTATGCGGTGTCCAGGCTTGAGGCTCTCTCTGGCCCGTTCAGTTCGGCCTTGCGTGTTGCGCCGATGAAAGGATGCATGCCGGTATGTCCATCTACATCAACCCGTCGTTTGAGACCGACTTAATTCATCACCCCTCTTCATATCGCTTGCCACAGCTGGTTCTCGATATGATTTCGAGCGCCTGGGTATCGTTAGACGAATGTAATGATTGTTGCTGGAACGCTGATTAACAAGATGGCACCCATTCTTCGTCGAATCTACGACCAGATGCCAGGACCCCGTTATGTGGTATCTCTCGGAAGCTGTGCCAAAGGTGGTGGCTTAATATGCCGTCGTTCGTGGAGTCGACGCATCGTCCCCGTCGACATTTATGTCCTAGGGCGCCCTCCAACCGCCGAGGCGTTCGTCTTCGGGATCCTCCAGCTCCAAAAAAAAGTATAAGGTAACAAATCGCTGCTCTTGAAACTGAGAAAGTAGCAAACCACGCGGCAGCCTTTGTAGACTTGATACGAGTAAGGCTTGATCAACACCGAGTCGGCAGCTTGAGTCCGAAACTGTGATTTGGAGCAAAACCTATTCTCAGCCACACATCGAAACTACACTGCGCGACGTAATACAACCTGAGTATCTTCTAGCTATAACCATTATGAATGGTGGCCTTCAACGACTGCTTATACACCAAAACAAACAACAGTTTTTCTTTTTTTGCAACTGATTATGCACATGTTCTCGGGTAGAAATCGTCCAGCCCACGTTATTTTATTAGAATTGATAACGTGGCCATCAGCCATCATGCATAATCAAAGGTCATTACAGTACATGATTACCTTTCAGCAGCTGCCGAGTGTTCAGAGGGAGAGAAATACTCACCAAAGATTTGTACACCATCACCATACATTTGATCTGCATCACCAAAGATTTGGTCATCCACCATGTGGTTATAAATCACCAAAGAGTTGGGAAACATCACCAATGGCAAATGCTTAGTTGACACTCTTTGTACGGATTGGTTTGTAGTGGGCATCAGAAGGTGTAAAATATCTTTATATATGTGATTCCACTGTCACGAGCAGCCTTTAATATATAGGAAAAAAGGCAAAGTCGTTTTACAGAAAAGTGTTTAGCAAATATAAAACAAAGGCCGCTGCATTTGTTCGTTAGTACCTGCGACGCTTGGTCTGTTCACAAGAAGTACGACGCGTGCTTGGTAGTGTATTGGTCGAGCGATTCTCCGTTGTCTCCACAAACCAACCTCTTGTAGTCTCACTATTTTCGCTGCTATCAACTTCACTTAAAGCTTGTTCTGCCGCAGTCTCTGAGAGGGGGTGTATCATTCTTGCACCGCGGACAGCGATGATATGTGGATTAACAAGATGATGAGGTGATGATGATTCTACAATTCGAGTAGGCTGTGACGGTCCATGTAATAAAGTTGCTGATGTCACTTCTTCGTGTGCTATGTTAGCGGGCTGCGACTCCTCCGAATTGTTGGAGCTTACCCAACCAGTTGGATTACTCACGAAAGTCAATACATTCTCGTATTCGTTTGAATTCCTCGAGCTTAATCCATGCGCTCCAAAGTGACGGTCAGATTCACCATTCAGATTCAGCGGGCTAATCGGTTCATGTAATTCTGGAGGTGCACGATATGTACCTAGACGAGATGCGTAAAAACTCACTGGGTGGCTTTGTTCAGGTGGCGACCCCCTCCACCTTGGTCCGTACAGTGGTCTGACGTCAATACATTGTATACTGAGCGCAGTAGTAGCTGTTTCGGATGGCGCTGTCTCTTTACTATTCTCAATTTGATTTTCGAGGGTGGTTAATCGCTCTCTTCTAAGTTGACCTCCAGTAGTTGCGAAAATTCGCTCTGCGTCGGGCATTCCTGGACAATGAATTTGCAGCTGCCGTGTTGCGTGAATTATGTGAACACAGAGACCAAACTTACCACTGAAGAGGCAACCACACAAGCGGGACACAGCGTTCACTAACCATCCATCGACTGGCATATTTTTCCACTGCATACGTAAAACGTGTATCGACTTGTAAGGTAATTTCTTGTTATCGGGCTCCGCAAAAAAGTCGTTGGCAGGGCAACTTTCATTGTCACCATAGCGCCGTTTTGGAAAGTGTTGGACTTGAACGAGTTGAGCAGGAATGCCATCAGCTGTGGGTACAATTTTGGCTGATAGCTCATGTTTACGAGTTGTCAAATTGTACAGAGATTTTAGGCGCTGTGACACTTGTGGAGAGCTTTTGAAAGTAAACTTTGTGTTAATAAAAACGTGTCGAGACTGATCTAAGCGCTCAATCATTTCGAAAGGAGCTGCTTTCTTCGACTTATTCACTAACTTGAGTGTTTTATGGTACTGTTCAAGTGGATTATTCGTAGCTGCGTATCCAGGAGGAGTATGAAATGCCTGCCATTGACTGAAACGAGGATGTAAAATCCACTGTGAAATTATATGATCAGCTACTTTGCGAAAATGCTCGCAAAATGCTGATGCAGAACGCCATGACGATAAAACGAGAGATCTTCTACTCAGGTATTCTTCCTCGTTTCGTGTGTAGTGAAGATTGTTCAGGTCCCGAAAGATGATATCGATAGTCACGCGCTCTAGATTTCCCTTAGTGGGGTCTTTCACGTTTTGACAAACGTGAAACCAACATATTAGCCACTTGGATTGAGGAAGTGCAACTTGACAAGCTTTGAACTGCGCATTGTCTGCGTCGGACATGATAAAGGCTGGTGAGAAGGCAATAAAAAAAATCTCGAATAATCCGCTTCGTATACGAAATACACCATGCTACATCTTTTCCGGTTCGCTGCGACGTGCAAAAGTAAATCATTGGGAAGAACTTGCACCGGCAATCCGAAAAACCAAAAACGAATACAGGAAATTTCTGTTTGACAATACTATGAGTACTATCGATATAAAGGATCGTTGTACACCGTGGATCGCGCTGCGCCTCCACGTATGTTTCCAGCATCGAAAAAGAAGTGATACCAATACGAAATGGATACAGTGCAGATCCGTCTCCCAGTTGGGAAGCAATCGTGTTCTCTTCGTGCTTTGTATCACAAAGTATCATCAAATCTGTGGGTTCATCAGAAATGTTTACCAGAGTATCGTACATGTGTTGTCTACACAGATCTATCACGGGCTGCATGATATCTCTTCGATGAGCCTTCCGCCATCGTTTGATGTGGCTCTGCACCTGGTTCAATAGTGGAGGAGGTCCTTCTAGTGTCATACGGGATATCTTTTTGCATATAATCCCAAACAGCGCCACAGGGGTAATTGTCGAGTCTTCTTCAAGTCGTTTATCAATACACTTCTTCATGTTATCTGTCAAGACAGGAAGTTTTGATGTAGGTGACATAACGGCTGTGTCCTGCATTGTATGGTCCCCGTCGACAGATACAGCAGCCAAATTGCTCTTCTCGCACGTAAAAACTCGGTATCGACACTGACATGTTACCTCAGTCTCTTTACATCTAGCGGAAGTGCACCTAGTTATAATTCTTCGCATGGTATGGCGTGTCATTAGGGACTCATCGTCATCAAATTTGCCGTGATCCAAGGTACATCGCTCTGGTGTATTTCTTTGACGACTTCGACTGGGCAGAGAATCCACAAATTCATCCAGTGAAACATCTTGATTAATGGCTGTGTTCCAGATTTCCACCCAAGGAATTCGCCTTCCTCGTCGTGTATCGCCCACCTCACTCTAAAGTACAGCCGATTTGCGTTAGTAAACTAAAAGAACTCGATGTTATTAAGCGACTATGTTCATGCCCCGGGTAGCGCCATCGTGGGCGGGTCGTTCATTGAGAGACGCCTCCTGAATATTCTGAAGTGTAGCGATGTGTTTCCTTGTGGTCTATTATTGCGTTGATTTAAATGTACCAGTACGAAACGACCACAATTGCATGTTTATATATAGCTTGCTGTAGTGGTGAAATCGTCCAAATCACTGGTGATTCGTCCGAATAGAATGGTAGGTGATCCCTCCCGATTTAATGGTTATGTTCTCTGGTGATTGTATCAATATTTGTGGTGTTGGAGTACCTCAGTGTTCAGCGTTGACCATTATGCTGCGCTCTCGTTTGATCCCTCAACTATCTCAATGATCGGCAACGATGCTGAAAGCTGCGGGAATCACCGGCTCTCCTCGATTCTTCCACACAACCTCGTCGATCGAGAATGAAAAGCCGAAGTCACCTGTTGCCGACTTTATTGTTGAGAATGCGACGGTCCATGACAGAACTGGTAGGTGGTCAAAAACTGAAAGCTCTTTGAGAGCAATCGATAAATTGCCGACTTTTCATAGACAGAATATGTAGTACCGCCTTGACAACCTCATCAACTGGGGACGTAAGAGCTCAATCTGGTTGTTGCGTAGTCGAATGATGCACTCTGTACGTGAATAATGGTAAATCTTAGCAAACAGAAAAAAACTTAAGCTTTAACTACTGGGTCTTGTTACAGCTGGCTCGCGGTACACGTTAAGCGAATGGGAATGGTATACCGAGGGTCTTCTCGTCAAATCGAGGTCACGATCCTTGACTGGAACACTGACCAACAAGATGGCGCTGGGCATGCGTAGTGTGCACGACCTGATGCCCGACGTGGTATTTATGGGCAGCTGTGCCGATGGTGGTGGATACTATCACTACTCGTACGCTGAGGTCTATGGCTACAACCGTTTCGTACTCCTCGGCTTCTACAGCTTCAAAAGAAGACAAGGTAAGGAAGTAGCCGCTATCTCCGGTTGCTACTCCCCAGGAGCTCGAGAAGAGTTAAAAAGTGGCTTCAAACGCCCGCTTTGTTGAATCAACCGCTTGTTTTGCTTTCGGTTCACCTTAACGTTTGAGAAAAATGTAATTTCTGCTGCGATAAAATCGTCGTTGTAGCTTGAGCTTCACGCGAACGTTGAGCATCTACCTGCATTAATTCATCCTTCAAGGTTGTGATGAATAAGTCAAGCTGTGCATCCACACCTGAAGGACAGTAATCTGCTGACCACGCCTCCAATTCTCGTCGCGATGCATTCAAGAGGTCATCAAGCTCTGCTAACGGTACTTTAGCCTTTCTCATCGCAAGCTTCCATAACGTATCCAGAGTATTAATTTTTCTATTGTCATGATTCACTGGGGCTAAAACATGAAGAAACGTGTTAAGAACGACATAATCGCACCGTTCTGTAGTCGAAACCCACGTCGGGTCGGATGTGTAGCCTCCTGTCTCCTTATTGAAGTCCCTCTCACGCGATTCGAGGCGTAAATCACTTGCCGCAGTGTTTGTTTCATAGTGGCTATGCCCACAGTTCGAGCACTTGGATGGTACTTCATCCCTTTCAGGTCTCACAACCAAACACCGTTCACACAAACGATGGTTCCTTACGCAGTGAAAAAAATTAAAAGCGTGACGCTTAGTTTTCACATCGGTACTCATTGAAACAAGTAGGTATTCCACACGATCTTTTTCTCGTAAGATATCAACTGCTCGCTGTCGTTGATGAGCTGAGAATGTGGTCGATGCAGACATTTTCACAAGGTTTCCAGCGTACAATAACGCAATGTACTCGCGAGCAATCATGCGCGCTTCGTAGACTTCTTGAACTCGCTGGTGTTGTATCATAACACGCGCGTGAAGTGAAAAAAACGATGAGAATTAAGTTAAAACGAGAATGGTTTGTGTTGGAAGTGGCGCGTAGAGATCTACAAAATTCGGACATTCTTCTGTCAGCCACTGATTAATTTGCTCCAAGTTCAGTAAATCCAATGGGAGGTTGTACCGGTCTGCAAGAGCGTAAAGCTGTTTGTGTGGCACTCGCCACGTCCAAATGTCATTTCGAATTAACAGCAAGAACGTTGAAGAAATATCAAGTACACTGTCTTCTTTTTTCGTCTGAATAGCAGTACGGATGTGATAAAGAACGCGGCTATGAAGTCGAGGCATAATACCATATGCCAGCTGTTCGCGCTTAACAATTCTCGCTCGATACGCCGATAAAAACCTCTTTGCCTTTATGTTACGCCACTGATTTAACCCTGCTTCTTCACGTTCTGCGATGAGGTTACGTCTCTGCTTTTCACTAAGCACGTAATGTAGCCAATGAGACCATGTGAGGTGTAGTAAAGTTTGAAGCCTTTTCGCTGCGAATTCCTTCGCTTGTCGCTTTACTTTTAACCAGAGCAAATCCAGCTTTGCAGTGCATAAAGTTCGGGCTTTAACGTCCAAGTACAAACGAGAAATTCGTCTGCCAGCTCGCCTTCGACGGAGAAGATAACGCTGAACCTTCGCTTGCTGGATATGGTACAGACCAGCGATGACTTTCGCACTTGCGTCCCATATTTTCTCGTTACGACTGGTTAACGCAGCTTGCATGCGCTTGTAACATGACTCTTTAGATTGGAGCATTCTGAACATACAACAAGTGAGTCTTTTTTCTATGAGGATACTATGACCGTCATTACCGGATGTGAGTCTGTCGTTGACGCTGGGTCTCGCGTATTTGTTTCATCCGACAATGAACGCCTCGAAATAATGCTTGAATTACTCTGGCAGCGACGTGAGCCACCGGTTCCTTGTCTCTTAATTCCTGGAGCTCTTTTTCAAGATCATGAGCTAATTCCTCGAGATTCGCTTCTTCGTTTTGGTAGGTTTTAACCAACCTGACTGCGTCTATGTGAGCGACACTGCTATCTCGGAAAGCAGTATTTTTTCTATTGACGTTCATCGCTTCTTTCTCTTTCTCGGTTACTTTATCTTGTATGATCGCGACGTCGAGTCGAAGCTGCTGAAGTTCCTGTTGCATATCCTCACACTTCAAGTGATACACTTCACGATCCTTTCGCAGACGTTCCACTCTTGTCAGTGAACATGTACCCATTGGTCGAGATGTACTCACTTGTGCTTTCGGACGAAGTGACCTCGAAACGTTTTCTGAATCATCACGGCACTCTTTCGAAATCGAGCAACACCTACACCATGATATTGTATGTAGATTCAGGAACGAGATCTTGCAAAGAGAGTACGATGGTCCGAACCTTGTCGGTTCTTCCACTTCTGAGTCATCCTCACTGTCACCAGAATGCGTTTCTGTAGCAAGTGTCTTTTACAATAAACCCATCAGCAAAAGCTTTACACCCACGTTCCGTAATTTGCCAACCTGCGCCATCGCCTCTGAATAGTTCGGATTCGAGCAATCCGAATTTCACTGCATGATACCAATCGGTAAGTTATTTTATTGTCTCTAAAATACTACGAGCCGTCGACCTCAAGTAGCGTTGCCGTGGAGATGACAGTGAGTCACCAGTCCAATGTTGTTGCTGTTCAGAGACGACAGTGACGAGTTGTTGCATCACTTGCTGCTTGCGTGATGGAGCTAAGACCTGATCACGTATGGCAGCCACCAGAAGACGACATCGTTGCAAGTCTTCGTGCAGTGAACTCTCGCGCATGGCACTTCCAGAAATACATCTTTTAATAAATAAAATACCACACAATGAAGGTTTTACTTTTTGTTATTTTGATTGAAAAACACGCTTACAGTCTACAAGAAAAGTTCACGTGACGTCATGGCTTCCAGCTCAGATGGGATACTTGACCTTCTCCGTACATGTCCTCGTCTTCCTCCTTCTACTGGGACATCATCTTGATTGGTCGCATTCGCGATGGCCTCAAGATACTCAGGCTCCAGTTCGGCCTGTCCTCCGAATTCCAGGTAAGACGGTAGTGACGAGCGTTCGCTATCGCAATATTCCGACAAGAGTTCCGACAGTGACGGAGGCTTGCGGTACTGACGTCGCGGTGGCTCGTCGTTTTGCGTAACCATACTCGCTGACAGTGCGTTGTTCGTGTTGGTAAGATCTGAGTACGATTCCGCCTCATTCTGGCAGTTATTTGAGTACGCTCGCACGAACGAGGACTCAGAATCCGTTATTTGAGGATCTTGGTACGGATTCGACATGGAGTTCTGCCAGTCGAGTTGAGACGATGCGTTGGACGACTGACTCTCACTATCGTCGTCGTCTACGTGTTGCACGCCCTCCAAGTGAAGTGGAGACAGTAGGTCACTCAACCGAGGTTCCGGAACGTACTCCACCCCTCCGTTCTCTGACGGCTCCTCTGTCCAATGTTGGAGATCCGTAAACGAACTTCGAGCACCAGCAGCGTCGTCCTTCCGCATTAAATGTGGGAGGTCAGTGAAGTCCATGTCACTGAATGTATCGGAGGCCACTCCATACATGGAATTGGGTCGGGAGATCAAGTTGGACACTTCGCTACTCTCCACACTGCCGTACGCAGCTCCCGACGTGTCCGACTTGAGCTGTACATGGGTCGTACTTGAGGATTCCCGCTGGATATGTACGTCTGGTAGAGCGTCTTCGGGTTTACTTTCCGAATCTTCGGAACTATCCGGCACATCAACCGGTATTTTCGGAACATCTCTGGGACCAAGAGAGTTCATCTGGAAGGCCTGGAACGCGCTAGACGTGAGGTCCGACAGGTCTCTGTACTCGTGAGCGTCTTCGCTATTCTTCTGCTTTCGCTCCTTTGACGCCTCCTCGCGACGATTGTGTTGCTTAGAATTTGGACGTCGTTGACGTCTCGGAGTCGGGAACTGCTCGTCATGTCGGAAAACATGCAGCGAAGAGCCGTAAAAGGACGGCGGACGGTCGTCACTCACCGTTTGTCGTAGCGGAGGCGCGATGCCTACGTCGTGATGAAGACGACGTGTGTCCGAGATAGTTCCTCGATTGTAAGGGCCGTCCTCGGTATTGTGACTACGTTCGATCTCCCGTGCGTAGACTTCCATCATCTTGGCTAAAGCTGCTTGTCTTGTCTCCTCCGTGACGTGTAGACTAGCACCGCGTTCTTCTTCATACAGCCGCATAGCGGACATGGCCAACCGGAAAGCTTCGTCGTCTCGGTCTTCCAGGTCGTCACTGCGATGTCGACGGCGAGTTGTGAACGCGCCAGCGAGATTTGAGTCACTTAGAGAAGTGTACGGAGACCCCAGCTCTGGTTGATGACGTACAGGAGGATCCGAACCAGTTCCAACACCTGAGGAACGGAATCTCGACTCAAAGTCAGCTGTATGGCGATGCTGGCCTCCACTCAGCTGTGTAAGGCGAGCATTACGCGCGTCAAAGTACTGTTGCGTGCGTCTCTGACTCTCGAACGTGTCTCTTTCCTCGCTTTCATGTCGACTACGGAAGCCAGTGTCACGACGACGAGGAAGGTGTCGAAACTCGTGACTACTTCTAGATCTAGATCTAGAACGTCCATCATCTGAAAGCTCAGATCTAGACACCCCACGACCAGAATTAGAATTGAAGCCATCGGATCCGACAGCACCAACACCGGCGTGATCCTCTTCGCCATATTCAGAGCTTAATCCAAGGGAATCTCCCGACTCATTACGTACGAATCCATGCGCACGAGGCCTCGTAGGCGGGTCACAGTGTTCACTCGATCCTGTTGCATACTGGTGCATTTTCTTCGCACGTTCAATATGTTCGCGACGCATTTGCTCTTCGTACTGCAACTGTTTACGCATCTGTTCACTCTTACTAGGTGGCAGGCCTAGTTCCTCGTCATCTTCCATATCGTCGTCTTTAAGTTGCTCTTCCCATGCGCTTGCACCTAATGGAGTATCAACTGGCAACGTCTCACCCGACGCACTGTTCATACCAAGCAAAGACTTGGCGTTATTGTCGAATCTCCGTTCTGTCTGCACTCTGGACTCGTTAAACGCGTTATTGGATTTCTTCAACATGTCCTCGAACTCTTTATTCATACGCTTCGCTTCCTCCATATCAGCCAATCCATTGACATCTTCGTTCTCGAAATAAAATTCATTCTCGTCGATAGAATGGTGTCGGTTCTCAAGAATAATCATCGACTCATCGTATGCAGGGCGCACTTGACTGTCGTCTAGCTTTTTGACGCCACTGTCGACAATTCGAATCGAACCGTCCATCATGGGTACACTGACACCATACACTACGGATTCGGAACATTCCAAACAGATGCGCACCTTTTTAGCACCAACGCGGGCGTAATCCAGCAGATATTCGTTGCCGCAAGGGTTGCAGACGACTTTGCCACACTTTCGACACAGCCGCCGACGATGGAACAACCCGAACCGCGTCTCACAGAGCTGACAGTGCGTAACGCCCTCTTTCCCAGGCAACTCCAAGTCTCCGAGTAACTTTTCTTGTGTCAAGCGCTGTAATTGGAAATGGTGATTCACTTGGGCAATATTCTTGATGCGACGCTTCATCACCAGAATTTTTAGCCAATTAGGGGCGTTCCCTTTGATGTCCACATGCAACGTGTGCACTGCGTCCACACACCCTTTCTCGGCCGACTCGGTGAAGATATATCCGGATCGATAGAAGCTGCCACGGACGAGACCGTGGCTACGGTTCAAAGGTGGACAGAATGGTAGACGGATGGAGTGGATGCTCCTCACCCAGCCCCGTCGCTTCGTGTTGGCGTCAATAAACTCGTCGTGACACTCGATGTAGCAGAAGTCGCGGGGTCGAACGAGTTTATTAGGAGATTCCACTGCTGTCCACTTGACTGCGACGTAATGTTTTGGGTTATCCGGTGTGGGAGTTGCAAGAGTCAGCAACGTCTTTTGATCCAGCAAGTCTTTGCCTACGGTTTGCGCAAAACCTGATAATTTCTCGGGGGTGTCAAGTTTGAAAAAGTCCGAAATCTCATCGATTGTTGCACGAATTTTGCAAGACCCGCGCAAATAGGTAAGTGCCTTGGCATCTTGTTGCGTATCACTGGTCCCGGAGTTGTCCACACCTTGAAATACGTCCACACCGTCTTCTGATGATAAATGTAGCCATTTCATAGGCCCATCGTCTTGTCTCGAGTAGTACACGACTTCCTTGCAGGCGTGTTTCGCGAGACCTAGTAGATATTTGTTCTCTTTGGAGCTGAGTTGTGGCACGGGGAAAAAGTCGTCAGGTAGTGGCAATTTGCCGGGAATGTAGCCGTCTGCGGAGCTGTTGTAGCCATGTTTCAGGTTGGCACAGTTGGTCGAGTTGGCCATGGATGAGTCCATGTCATTCCGACCGGAGCCTCGTCCAGACCGTCCAGATCGACCGGAGCGACCGGAGTGCGACGTCGAGTGCGTCGAGCCCCGAATGAAGTCGGCGCCGAAACTTGCCATTCCCGACAGTTAATTGCGCTGTTGCCAGACGGTTGTGAAGGTGAGTGGCAGGTGTTAAGCAAGCACCTACACCTGAGTGAGCAAAAGGTCTCGGTGGGTCTACGTCCTCAGCTGCCACAAAAGACAATTGCAAGTTGCCGACACTGTTTGACGCAACAGGTTTGGAACACGAAGCCGACTGAGGAAGTTCGCACCAAGTACGGATCTCTTGCGCGCGATGCAAAGAGCCAGTTGCACGGAAGGCGACAGAGTTGGCTGGAGCGACGGAGCTTGTTGACCGGCAACACAACCACACTTTGACCGCCAGTCGAGCTCCGTTGCGTTGAGGTCGGCGCGGCGGTGACGGCCTGCTGTTATAAGAAGCGAGCGCAGTCTCTGACGTTCTCGCTGTGGAGTTGCCTGGACGTGCACAATGAAATGTTGAGGCACCAGAGTCGGGTCGGAATTGCCCATCCCCTCCGTGTCAATGTCGCTTCGAATGCGCTTTTCAACCTATAGATGGCATTAATGAATAATTTCATCAAATGAGGAATGCCACACCTGTCCAGCATACAATACTCGGGTAATCTGTTTTGAAAAATACTAAAGCGTCGTAAAAAGGTCGTTGGGACCAAAATTTGGGAGTCTCAAGTACATGTACCAGTACCTCAAGAATTGTAGAAGGCAATGTTCCTGCAGGAGTATTATCTGCGCGCAAAGGTTGTACTATGGTCGACTTCCCTTCAGGTCAGGCGGCATAGCCGATTCTACCTTGACCACCATCGATGATGGCATCGCCGCCTGGGCACGGCAAAATGGTTCTCAACGTCATCATCAAATGCCTATTTTGCTGGGGGGGGGGGCTACTGTATCGCAATTGACAGTTTTTGCGATTTGGCACAGCAGATAGCCCATTTCCTGTCTGCGGCGGCGATGATGTCCATCGTAGTGATCCAGACGCTGGGAGCGATGCATGCGCGTGTAATGGACCAACAAGCAACTTGTACTAATACATACTGTAACATCACCGTGAGCGGACATGATTGTCCTTGGGAGGTTGGCTCTGGACGTCGTCGTCCAGTGGACGAGAATGTCTCGCAGAGTCGGTCGAGTCGTCATTGACGACTCGACCGCTCGTCAACAACGACACCGAGAATGTGTTGGATTCGGGGTGTTGTGGGTCGCCAATTGCAGTGACTGGCTCGCGTTGGCCAAGTCATCGACCGAGGTATCGTAGCGACAGCCTCCTCGAAAAAAAGTTCCGTGTCGGATTGACATTCCCAACGGGAAGGCACGTCAGGACGTTGAAGGTACATGCACCATGACGTCTAACTACACCGAGAGATTGCTTCTTCGATTTTTTCACTTGGACAACAGATATTTTACTTGGTACCAACAGACTGGGGACTATCTACATGCAGTCGCCCGGTAGGTCGACGACATACACACTGTCTTAACTACAGTACGCCTTACGATTCCTGAGGCGTGGGGCTGCTGATCCATTTGCCGTCGAATAGAACAGTGCCGGCAGCCTTCGTAGGAGTCGCAACGGTGTTGCACTTGCAACTAGGTTTCACGGTTCCGTTCTCCATATACTCGGGACATCCGCAGTGGTCACAGAACCCCGGTCCGTGTCGGGGTGAGCTCACCACCGACGCAACGTCGGTCTCCTTGCTGGCTCGCGCCGGGACCCACTCACCTTGAGACGTTTCCATTAACTCTACATCCTCGCCGGCAGTTTGATCCAGCGCTTTATTCGCACGTAGACGATCTTGTTTCTTGCGTTCTGCAGCGGTATCCAGCTGCTGCTGTCGCTGTTCCTGGAGATACCGCTCCTTAACCGCTATAGACGATTGCGAGTCGACTGAAAACTGGCTGCTTGGTGGCTCGTCATCACGCGGTTGTTGACGGTGGCGACGCAGGTTCTCCAGCTCCTTTTGGCGTTGCTGGATCTGTTGCAGCACCGACGCAGCAGGTTGAGGTTCACGCTGTTTAACGGACTCGGATCGACGAACCGGCGACTCAAGAGACTGTTGTCGACGACGAGCTTGCTCCTCTTGATACTGCGCCATTTCCTCAAAGTCGGACTGCTGACGACGACGTGCCTGTTCCTCCTGATAACGAGCCTGCTCTTCGAACTCCTGCATCTGCTCGGAATGAAAATTGTGTCTCTGGTGCTGAGACATCTCGTTCGTAGACTCCCGCTTCCAGTGGTTAAACAAATCAACCATTTCCTGCTTCTTCACTGATGCAGCGGCCACTGAGGCCCGAGGTTTCTGGCCTGGATGCGTCTTGTTCTTCTCATCATCACTGGCACGACGCTTTGCCTTCCTCGGAGACGCCACAGGAGACAGAGGTCCTTGCGGTAGGGTACCTGGCTGTTCACCAGTCTCACTTGCGCGTTGTTGGTCTTGCCACCAACGCGTGAGGTCCGTGGTAGTGCGGATCTCCCCCAAGCCATCGATCGTGTGCTCTTCATAGTCCGTCAAGTCACTGTCGCGGTAGTCAGACGACAGTCGCGCGCCAGCTTCAGCTGTGAGACGGACAGCCTCCTCGCCTTCGTTGTCGCTGGGCTCCTGGTTACTACTGAGCTCCGACGACATAAACGAAGGGAACCGATCGATCGGTTGACGTCCGGCTTTCTCACTCGTGGACACACTGCGAGTCTGGGGGTGTTGAGGCATCACTTCCGCCTCCGGTTCTTCCTTTTCTTGCTGCTCCGCCACTCGGGAAGAAGGAATACGACTTCTAGCCTGCTCCTTCTCACGCTTCTTTTCGCGTTCAAGTTCCTCACGTAAAAACAATTTCTGTGCCAATTCCTGCTCGTCTAGCACGATACCGGAGTCGCGGTCGTACACCTGCATCTCGTCCCATAGCTGAACACGTCGACTTAGCTCAGTGGCACGCACCTCCAAGTCGCGTTTGATCTCATCTTGTTGCGCAAAAAAAGATGCCGCGTCGCTCGGTCGGTCCAGCATCGATAACGAGCGTCTCCGTTCGTGTTGCGGTGGCTCCAGTAAACCAGGATGCGTGACACCTTCCACTTCCGTTACCGGCTCCTTGCCGTGTCCTCTTACCGGACACGTGCCGGCACGCGTCGTGTGTGCTGAAATGTGCGACTGCTTGGCTTCTGCGGAGCACACAGTGCAGATACGAACCTTGGTGCGTCCTACAACTGGAACGTCAAGCCACCAGTCGTCGCTGCATCGTCGACACACACCCTCGCCACATTTACGGCACACGTAGCGCTTAGACTTGGTCGACATGTTGGTAATCGAGGCCAGTGTGTCTCGGAGGCCCCCAGCAGTCACAAACTCACGGAAACACAAGTTGCAACTGCCACGTGTGCGTTTCCTCGCTGGGATATCCAGATCGCCTAGTAAGGGGCTGCTACTTAGTCGCTGTTGCTGCAACAGCTTGTCTACTGTTGCCAGAGCTGCAACCCGTTGCGCTAAGAATGTAGGCTGCAGTAATTCCAATGCCATTTTACCTTTCAAGTCCAACTCCATGGTGTACGTCACACTGAGCACGCCTGGTTCGTCCGTCTCCACTGCTGTAAGGCCAGATCGATAGATACTGGCACGTACAACCCCGTGCTCCTTCTCTAATGACGGACAGCAAGGAAGCTTTAATGAATGCAGCGATCGAACCCATCCGCGTCTCCCTCTTGCATCTGTAAACTCTTTTTGACACTCCAAGTAGCAGAAGTCTCGGTTCCTAAAGAACCTGGACGGAGATGCCACTAGAGCCCATTTCACGCCCACATATCGACGTGGTTGTTGCCCGGAAGGAGATACGAGTGTATACAGCGTAGAGTGTTGCACCAAGTCGGCGTTGAACAGCAACAAATGGTCCGCAGCTTCCCGACTCGAGTCCAGTTTGAACAAGAGCGCGAATTCCTCGATACTCGCGTGGACGTCGTCGCTGATGGCTCGTACGCACGTGGCGTCTTTGGCTTCACTAACGTCTTGAGCAGCGCCACGCAGCACGTGGATATTGCCCGGCGCGCCTCGAGGCCGCTGTGCCGGACGCCACAGCACGCTGCCCGGCTCGTCCTGAGCCAATGTGTCTTTGATCAGAGCATTAGACGTCTCATTGGCCACACGCACGAGATGCTTCTTCATACGCGGCTCCAGATCTGGCCGAGGGAAGAGCTCGTCCACCGGAGGCAGCGTCGGCTCTGAATGGGACTTGGCCGAAGCCACGGACGGAGACGGCGCCGGACGCGACATATTACGCGTCATGGTGTGCGGGATAGGCATCGTGGCCGGCGGCATGACGCTGTGTCCGCGGTTCGGACGCACGTCAGACGCCGCGGGCTTGGGCGAGGGCCGCGCGCTGGCGCTGCGCGTGCGCAGGCCGTCGAAGCGCATGACAATCGTTTCTTCCGACCGTCAACGAGAATTTACTGAAGTGATACACTGGCTGGATTGGGCCGCAAAAAGGTTGTTGCGTTGTGCACGAGATCCGGCCTACGAGTGAACTAAAACAGGGCGGGAGTGATTGTTTTGTCGAAAAGGCGGCGGGTAGACTGGCCAACTGTAGGTGCGACCAGCGAGGCTAAAATCGTCAATTCACTGCTATACGCACCTTAAAAGAATGGAGACGGGTGAAAAAAAAATGCTGTGGTCTCGGAACCCATGGTGTTTTTCTTTAGAAAAAATATATGTAGTTGATTATGTTGTTGCGTAGTGCGAGGTCAGGGAGATTGCAGCCACATGGTCTCAATGACAGTCCCATCCGGGCCATTTTCTTCCACATAGACTCAGCACTATGTTGGTGTGAAATTGGTGTAACACGGTATTCTTTTGTAAAGACAACCTTTTTTGCGCGCGTCCAGTTTTGACTTCCTTTGAGTATGGAGTGGCCGGACGAGAAGGAGGTGTTGCTGGCGACGATCCGTAGGCAGGAAGAGGAGGCCGCGACCCTCGCTAAGCGCTTCAAACTGCTGCAGAAGACGCTCAAGGAGCAGCAGAAGCTGCTTGACAGGTACCAGCACGCGCTCCGCACCGCACAGACCTCCTCTTCGAAGAACCAGCAAACTGCCACAACAATTGACAAAACAAGTAACAATACCAAAACCACTACGACTATTGTCAAACCTAAAGAGGCAACTTCGACGTGGATGAAGAAGAAGACAAGCGATGTATCGGGGTTAGAAACTATTAGAGAAGCTCCTGCACCAGCTCTAGAGAAGCAGGAGGTTCAGGAGGCAAAAGAAGAGAAGAAAACAATATTCAAGCTTGCAGTAAAGAGAAGAAGTGGCGCACTGGCTGCCACATGGGCCGAGGAGAAGCGGAGGATGTTTAAGAAACCCAAATGGGAGAAGACACTGGAGCTGACAAATTCAGGTGCCAACAAGGAGAACGTGCGGACAGGGCAGACCACAGACAAGCGGAAGGGTTTTGCGTATGTTGAGGTGGTGCGTAATCGGGAAGAGAGGAAGGCGCTGCCAGGACACGACTGCATGGAGTGCAAGAAGTATTATGATGCACTAGGCGCACTTGGTGCGGTAGACGCTGCGGCGCACAAGAACAAATGCTCACGTCATCGAGCAAGGTTCGAGCCGTACCAGACACCGGATGACTTCTGGAGACTGAGCTTTCCGGACTCCGAACCCGAACCAAAATCACCTTCGCTAATGTGAGGTCTACGTAAGTACGGTTACATATTTCAAGGGTCTATTACCGAATTGGTCAGGGTCTAGCTAGACCAGAATATATTTTGTCCCAATTGTGATTAGTGTAGATACAAAAGGATAAAATCTGATCAAGGTCCGGATCCAGACCATAGAAATAGTGTAAAATGACAAAAAACACACACAAAAGTTTTTGTTTCTTCGAGAAAAAGACACATTCTCCTACTCCCCTAACAATCGGAAGATACCGGTACATGCCTGCGTACTACTTGAAGTATGATTTATCATACATGTGATATTTTTTGCTAAGCGCAATTAGCAAGCCAATCAAATAGCAGCAGCCAGCAACGTGTGGTGACTACAAAATATAGCACAACTTAGCAACATCGATTCTGTGTTTTGATTGGCTTAAAACTTAAGTATTCCTGACATGAAGCTGAAATTAGTAACACTGGAGGCCTTCAAAAAAATATTATGACATTTTAGCATTATGACATAATATTATTATGTATACATGTAATTGCGGCTACATATAGAAACGCTTCTCCACCTACGCGATGTAGGCTGTTAGTGTATAGCACTTCACAAAACAGAGCACAACAAACCTCCCTACACAAATACCTCTGTAGCTCACTTTTAGGTATACCAGGAGGCAGTTTAATTATCGCACCACCAGCCATTCTTGCAGCGGCATAGCACACCACCGCTGCTCGCTCCTCTAAAATCACTTTTTCTGTTCTCGTATTTTCATCAAGTACTCTTACGCTCTCTACGATACATGCCATAGGTTATGAGCCCAAGCCACGCCTCAAGCGACGACTTTCCCCGACTTGTCGGCACCGACAACTTCGACGTGTGGAAGACCCGCGTGTGCGCAGCCCTCGATGGCAAGCACCTCCTCGGCTTCGTGACCAAGCCTGAATTCGATGGCATCTCCGACGACGAAAGTGAAGAAAGCGGGAGCGACATGTCCGACGTGGACGACCCGCCGAAGTTCAAGCCGGCAGATGTCGCCCAAATCGACTCCGACGCTGTGGACTACGACGAGAGCGACGACGACCTCAAGCCACCGTCCGGCTCCGACGATGAAGACTCCGACGAGAGCTCTGACTCTTCCGCCAAGGCTAAGAATCTGCCGGTCGTACGCCCGATCAACCTCCGCAAGATGCGAAATGAGCGCCATCCCCTAAGCCAGCGCGAACGCCGTCGCCAGGAAGCCAAGACCAAGGCGTTCCTGATGAAGACCATGGATAGCACGCACGTTCGGCTGGTCCAGCATCTCACGACCTCGTACGCCATCTTCTTGACATTTGCGAGAAGTACGAAGGCGCAGCGTTTCATGGCGACCCCTACTTCATCCAGCACTACTTGATGGAGATCAAGTACGAGGATGGCTCAGATTTAACTGAGTTCTTTCTGAAGCTGAAGAACGCAATGAAAGCCGCGTCTGAAGCCACCGAATCGGTGATGACCGAGAGACAGAAGTCAATCTATCTGTTCCACTCGATGCCCAAGTCCCGGAAGACCGATCTCCGCATCTGGAAGGGCCATCGGAAGTACATCCCATATGAAGACCTCAAGCAGATATCGAAGGCAGGGTCCACGACATCCAAGCTCAGGGGTGATACACGCTCTCGAAGGGAGCACCCGAGACAAGCGACACCAAAAATGAGCGTGCTCTAGTGGCTACCGGACCTTCTGCCCAGTGTAACGAGACTCGTGGTGAGGAAAAATGCTCCTACTGTGACCGTCCGCGTCACAACATTCGTCAATGTCGCGGCCTGCAGAAAGATCTGCGAGATGGTCGAGTGAAGGCTGGCACTGTCTTGTCTGCCAACATTGCATTCAAGAATACCGTGACTCAAGAGCATCCCTACTGCGGCTCCAAGAACTGGAAGCAAGGACGCCCCAACAGCAGAGGTGGTAACAACCACAGAGACTAGAACCGTGGTGGCCGTGGCGAGAAGCACAATCATGCGAATCGTGGCAAGTAACGCGGTCGTGAACAAGGCAACAATCTTCCGTTTGAATTCGAAAATGACGACGACGGCGACAATAACGGCGAGAACAGCCGAAAGGTGTTTCATCAAGGCCATCGCGATGTCGGTTTGATCGCAGTTGCGACGTCAATCAACCCACCAGTGAGCCTCACAGCCAAAGCTAGTGTTCAAGTGGACCCTACCTGGACCATCGCCTCTGGATGTACGCGCCACGTGACGCACGAATCCCAGTGGTTCAGTGAAATCTTCACAAGTGGTGGATCGATCACTGTGGGAGGCAACAACCAGACCGCAATAGTAGGCTTTGGACGTGTTGAACTGGAACTCACTGACTCCAAAGGCAACTCGAAGATGCTCACTCACTGCAGTTCAATCTGCTGTCAGTCCCGGACGCCGTGAAGCAAGACTACCGCTTCAGCTTTGATCGCAAACAGTGTGCTGTACAGACAGACCAGCGCTTCAAGATCAAGGCGGCAATGGCGACCAACACTGAACTGTATCAGTTTCAGTCTCAACCAGTGGTGACCGCAAAGGCACTTGTGGCCTCGGGTAAGCAACGAACTTTTCTGCTTTTGCACAAACGTCTTGGCCAATCTAACGCTCGCATTCTGCACGAACTATCAAGGAGCCAAGCCATTGATGGACTCGATGACTCTGCAGCTGTAGACCGTTCAGCTCAGTTCTTCTGTACTTCATGCACGTTAGCGAAGTCACACCGCGCACCATTCTATCCTAATAGCGTTGTTGAACGTGCCACATCTCCCTTGGGAGAAATGCATTCAGATATCTGTGGTACATTTCCTGTGACTAGCCTTACTGGTTGCCGATACTTTGTGACCTTTATCGATGACTTTCCCAATTCATGTTCACCTATCCTATAAAGAGCCGTAGCGAACTATACGAATGATATGAGACTTTCAGGAGGAAAGCCCTAAACATCTACCGACGCAACGTCAATGTACTTCAGCATACTCACGTCATTGAAGACCACGATATTCAACGGTTTCAAGCGGATAATGCGAAAGAATACGAGAAACTTGGCCGCATAATCTTTCAGAAGTATGGTACCCACGCTCAGTTTACGAGCGCGTACACACCTCAGCAAAATGGTGTTGCTAAACGACGCATGCGAACTATAATGGAACGGGTACGAGCCCTACTGTTGGACGGAAAACTCACAAAGCAGATCTGGGCGGAATGTGTCTGTCACGTGGCCACGCTGATCAACATGACACCTAGCTCCAAGACAGCCCAACGCACTCCATTTGAAATGTGGTATAACAGACTACCATCCATGCAGTAAATGAAAGTGCTTGGATGCAGTGCATACACTCACATTCCTGATCAATACCGAGACAAACTCAACGACAGAGCTAGACTGTGTATGTACCTTGGCGTCCCTTATCACAAGAAAGGATACCGTCTGATGGAACTCAACACCCATGCTATTGTCTACAGTAGGGATGTAGTCTTTAAAGAGGATAAATTCCCCTCTCTCGCCAACTTGATGTACAGCACAGGATACGCAGATGCAACAACCTGCACCTCCACTAGTACCTGAAATTGCAACGCATGCACCGCAATGGTCACATCCGTACCGCCTACACCTGCGGAGACCACCAATCAGCGCAGACCTCCATCATTCAGGGAGGCGCTCGATGATGATAAAGTGATACACTATTCATTTAGAACGGAGACGCGATTTGATCCTCCATCTCCTCCTGCACCTAAGTGGCCCCGTCTAATACATGACACGGATGTAACGTTCAATGCTGAAGAAGATTTACAGGAAAAGGAAGAGCGTAAACAATTACTGTACACTTTACTCGCCATTCGGTATGTGTCAGAGCCCTCTACGTATCGAGAGGCCATGCAGTCTTCTCATGCTCATCAGTGGTCCAAAGCAGCAAATTCGGAATACAAGTCCCTCATGGACAATGAAACATAGGTGCTGGTACCACCACCTCAGGGACGGAAAATCCTTACAAACCGATGGGTCTTTGTAGTAAAGTATACCGGCACAGGATATATTGACCGCATCGAAGCGCGTCAGATGATTAAAGGCTTTCTCCAGGAATATAGCATTGACTACAATGAGATCTTCTCCCCAGTGATTCGAACGGAAGTCCTCCGACTCCTCCTTACGATCGCAGCATTAATCGATCTAGAAATTCATCAGATGGATGTCAAAACAGCATTTCTGAATGGATTCTTGGAGGAGGAGATCTACATGGCTCAACCGGAAGGTTTCAAAATCCCGGATAAGGATCACCTAATGTGCAACCTTCTTAAAAGCCTGTACGGGTTGAAACAAGCTCCACGTGTTTGGTATCAGACACTATATGTCTTCCTTGAGAGTCTTGGGTCTCACAAGCTTATCAAAGACCGATGCGTTTTCTGTCGCACGCGCGACAATGTTACTTGCTACATCGCAGTGTATGTCGATGACCATCTCATTTTTGCACCAACACCAGCCCTCGGTCGCGAGCTAAATCAGCCCTAAAGAACAGCTTCTCCATGACAGATTTAGGGGAGGTGACGTACTTACTCGGCTGTTCTATTTGACGTGACCGTAAGAACCGAGCGATCTTTATCCACCAACACAAGTACACTACGAGGGTCCTTGACCGCTTCAGCGAATGCATTCCGTACCCGATTGCAACCCCAGCAGAGAGGAACGTTAAACTTTCCTCAAGCAGTCAATATAGCAATGATGCGGAGAAAGATGCGATGAAAGACATTCCGTATCGTGAAGCAGTTGGTAGTGTTATGTACCTTTTGGTAGGCACCAGGTCTAACATGGCATTCTATCTACGTGAGGTCAGCCGATTCCTAGCTAATCCAGAAATGGAGCTCTGGAGTGCTGTCGCTCGAGGTCTCAAGTATCTCTCAGGTACAAAATACTACGGACTTCTTCTTGGTGGATCAACTGATATCACACCACAGAGCCTAGCAAATAGCTTGACAGCGTACTGTGACTCTGCCTACGCTAACTGTCCCGAAACGAGACGATCTGTAGGTGGATATGTCCCTATGTTAGCAAATAGTCCAGCCTCATGGCCCTCACGCAAACACCACACGGTGGTACTTTCAACAACAGAGGCAGAATACATCGCCCTTTGTCACTGCATGCAAGAGATGATATTCCTTAAACTGCTCCTCACAGAGCTAGGCTTTGCCACAACCAAAGCAAACACTGTTCATGAGGACAATCATGGCTGCATCAAGATCTGTTACAATCCAGAACTGCATGGGAGATCGAAACACGTACACACCCGATTTTGTTTTGTACAAGAAAAGGTGGAACGACACGAATTCACCGTCGACTATTGCAACACAAAAGAAAGGGTTGCTGACATCTTCACTAAAGTCTTAGACAAGCATCAGCTCAGAGAATTGCGACCAAACTCAGGATGAAACCTCTTTGAGCATATAAAGCTCATTCGTATATGAATAACACACAACCGCATGAAGCGTACCCTCTCTAATGCGATCTTCTCTTTTTTCCCACTGGGTTTTTGAGTTTGTTCGCGACAAAGGTTTCTCTTCATTGAGGTCTCCCTGGTCAATGCGCCGAATTTTAACAGGTACAGGTATATGTAATAATCCATGCACAAAGACAACAAATTGCTGGGAAAATTCATTATCAATAAGGCCCGCGGAAATTCCTACCGACTCCTACCACCTACTTCTTAGTGAAGACGATAAACATACGAATGAAGGACACGAAGTTGATCCGGGTAGCTTGATCCGGAAATAGGGACGCCATCTTCATCAAACAATAGTCGCTTCACACCTTGTACATTTATCACGAGTGCATGACCATTGAAGGAGTCATTGTAGGCCGCACAGATGTAGAATCCATCGCGAAGCTCCAATTTTTCAAACGCACGAGATCCGCGTCGACCACCAGTTACGAAATTGTTCTTGACGAGGGCCTTATAGACGAAGTCACGACGAGCATCACGAAGACCACGCAGAAACTCGAGAAAGATCGCCCACGATGCACCTTGAGACAGGTCAAGTCCATACTCCTTGCGCATCTTCCCAACGAAGTCGTCGATGTCCTTCTGGGTAGCAATGTCCGGTCGTCCAGCCAACTTCGCCACCTGTACAAACGCCTTGAACATGCACAATCCAGACGTGTCCGCGCCGATCGTGTGCTTACCAAACTCGTCTTGCTTGCAGAACTTGTCGAATGCGCTGACGTCTGAGTCTTTCCAC
>NW_003303743.1:2489867-2501354 GCF_000142945.1 Phytophthora infestans T30-4
CCAGATCTGCTCGGTCGTGGCAAACTTGTCACGAACTGTGACTCGGGATGGACCATAGTACTCAGCTCGGAGGTGTCGGTCGTAGCAGTGCCTTAGTCTGTCGCAGTAGCGGCTCGGTCAGGTTTAGTATCCGCTTGATTTGTCGTAGTAGCCGTTTGATTTGTAGCAGTAGCTTGCTCTTCAACCTCGCGGTATGGCGATTCGGGTGCGAAATCACACCGCAGAACTCTACGGTTCCTGCACACGCGAGCGGCAGTCCTGTTGCCCACCGAGCACAAGCGGTAAAACCAGTCCTGGTAGTCCTGCTTGGTAGCAGTTGCCGCTAGCACATCAAGTGCTGTTGCCGGATTGGAAGTGGGTGCAGCACTGTCACTAAATTCACCCATTTGAGTAGCATTCTGTATGGTCAGCCATGTCACTAGATTACCCCTTTGTAGTGACATTGGATACGCGTGCAACGTCAGCGCGTGCTGCACCATCGTCAGACACGCGTCCTCCCGCAGCCACGCCGCTCCCGCCGCGCGCCTTGTCGCTGCTGGGGTCCCTGGCGCTTTATTCCGTCGATGACCCCGCCACCGAGTTCGCTGAACCGTTTTCCGCCAGCGCTGCACGCCGGCGCGCCTTTGCACGCTTTCGCGCTCGAACTTTGGCAGCCGTGGACCGCTTCCTCGTCCCCGAAGGAAACGGCCTGCTGTCCGTGTCCGCCGAAGTCGCTCGACCGTCCACCATGGCCTGCACTAGAGCCCGTGCCTTCCGACACGAACGTCCGCCGCAAGGTCAAGGCAGGGCAGCAACTAGCGCTACCCTGGCGAACTTCGTTCCGAAAGAACAGCTCGGATTTTATGCTCAACCTCTTATACCGTATGCTTTGTGATTTATGTAAAGATGCAGGGAGGCTGCTAGTGTATAGCACTTCACAAAACAGAGCACAACAAACCTCCCTATACAAATACCTCTGTAGCTCACTATAGGTATACCAGGAGGCAGTCTAGTTATGGCACCACCAGCAATTCTTGCAGCGGCATGATACCGCTGCTGCTCTCTACTCTAACATCGCTTCTTCTTTTCTCGTCTTTTCATTAAGTACTCCTACGCTCTCTACGATACCTGTCATATAGGTGAAGAATCGTTGAATGACCTAGTTTAACAAATGATTGCTTATCTATGAGTCGAGGAGAAAAGTTACATAACTAAATTCAAAAAGGCAGTTTCAGTTTGATATGCCTCTGTGCCTCCACGTTAGACCTGGAAACGCACAGCGAAGTACATTGCATTTTATGCTTCTTTAAGCCGGCATGCTTCCTCACCTCGTTCATATGCGTGATATTGGCGCCTTAAAAACATGATGTGCTGCTATACCTGATAGAGGAGTCGTTCACGGGTCATATCAGGTAGGAAAGGTTTTACTGTAATTACTAGCGAGCCTTGCTAACTTAGAGTAAATACTTCAGTAGATTTTAATCCTCGTCGATTTAGCGTCTGGATAGGTTGGACCGAAAGGGAAGTGATAATTATTAATGGAAATATTTGACCTGTTCTAAGCCTATTTTCCAAACCTTGGACAAACTTTGCATCAAAATTTAAATTTGTTCCCGTTAGAAAACATTTAAATAATTCGGGTTCTGAGTTCTCTGGATATTCATATCCAGAGTCCAGAGTTGTAGGGGCGATCGAAAAGCGTCGACGATCCTCTATAAAATATTAGGGTGCTACATTTGTAATTATTTAAAGTATAGTGGCTTGCAAGTGATAGGCTAAAAGGACGGAATACCTAATAAACTACAGTAAAGCATAAAAAGGACTGGTGAATGTCGTTCCAAGCCGCCTGGGTCAACATTCACGCTATCTGGTATTAGGTGGATGTTGCTTGACTATACGATACCACCGATGGTGGGTGGTACAGTACGTACATGAAGGCTACATGATTTAAAGAAGGAAATAGATGAATACTAATAGGATTCCTATCGAGGCCGTCTCGCGTCAAGACAGCAAGGTCGGACGACAACGCACGTTCGACCGCGGCTTCTTCATTTTGGCTAAACTGTATCCTTATACACATCAACCTTACGACGTAACGCGTAAGTAAGCCCCCCTCCCTTTCACACACACACGCACGCACACACACACACACACACACACATCAGAGGAAGAAAACGAATTACCACGTCGGGTATTTCAAAGGGAGGACTGACAGTAGAGAAAATGATTCTTGCTCTGCTTCGTCATCCGACTTGCAGGATTCCTCAGCGTTCATCTTTCTATGTCGCCGTCACTCGAGTGAAAACGTTATCGCTGTTGTATCTCATGGCCCCCCTTACGAAAGAGTTTTTGGAGTGTTTTACTCCAAGTCGTGATGCGCTGGCAGAAACCCAAAGACTTCATGCAATTGAGGATCGAACAGATTAAGAAACCATAATGCTGTGGAAAAATTGTTACAGGTCTTCTTTAAAATACAGTACTTTCTTAAGTTAGGGTACCAGCTTGTTTTCAAGTTTTCAAAGTTCGGGGATAGCCACTCAAATGAATGACTAACATTCTCGCTCGGTTTGTTGATGTCTTCTTCTAGAAAACCGCAATTCTTCTCCTTTTTTTCTTCTAAAAGTCCTTCATTCCGCACTACACCGTTGCCCGTCCAAACTGAGAATAATCTCAAACAAAGTGGACAACATGTTTTTATTAATTGCAATTTTCTTCTTTCGTGATTAAAAGCACCAATGAATCCGAGATTGTTCTCATTCAAAAAAAGACGATCTACTGTACTGACCTAGATACCGTAGACCATGTCGTTCATCTTCTCCGCCGCATTCACCGCATCTCGACAGTGCAACTCCATATTCGCCACCAACGTGGGGGTGATGCACTTGATACTCGCTTCAGCCGCCTTCTCCAAGAAGCGCATGGTACGCTCCTTAATTGTCAAAAGGTTGCCGTCATCATCCGCCATGTTGCTTCGATCACAAATCTCCTCGCGATACAAAGCAAGATACGCCTTGATCCGTGCTTTTAGGACGGAGAAACAGCCCTCGATGGGGCTGCACATCGGAGAGTAGGGGCCGAGGCGTAGTAGCTTCAGGTCGGCGTGCTCTTCCACCCGCTCTTCTGTTTGGCGATGTGCAGGAGCGTTATCCAGGACGATAACAACCTTCTTACCGGCAAAGTTGCTTTGAAAGACAGGAGACGCCTTTACTGTACGGTAGACCTCGTCGATAAAGGCAGTATTTTGGGCAATACGAATGCTCCCCCTCTCCAGCCGATGGAGTACAACACCCATAGCTGAGTTGACCGCGCACTGGACTTGCAAGTTGGCCCCTTTTGACGGTGGCATCACCAGTATAGCTCGTTCTCCTTTACGCGCGCGTCCCCGACCACGCTTACAATACACATTGTAGTTAGTCTCATCTAAGTAGATAATACAGTCACCGTCTTTTTGATGGTCCTTGAGAGCTGTCGCGAACTTGGAGCGTTTGGTCTTGTTGATGTCATTGTTGCACGTCATGGGCCAGTCAGCGCGTCCTGCACGATGTGCGGAAAGAACGCGAAGCTTCTCGGCGGGTGTGTGCTTTCGGAGGAGGGGTTGGGAGGGCATCTGCGCTCAAACAGGTGAATTGAGAAGTGAGCTACTTCAGCCTCGTGCGCGGGCTTTCGCGCGCATTTTGGCGCCAAGACGTCTTCACCACCCATACTACGGCTGCCGCCTTTCCTTGTCTTGTTTTGGATGAAATTATTCTCGCTTTGTTTGTTGATTATTTTTGTTTAACTTGATATTCATGCTTTGCTTGAAACTAATCTCAGTTTGGACGGGCAAAGGTGTAGTTATTACTTTTTGAAAATACCGTAATATCCAGAGCTCCACCGGGCTTATTAATAGCACGGCATTAGTCCAAATCTGTGGTCCGTTTTTGCAAATTCGAAGTCCTTCCCCTTCATTCTCGCTGCCGAAAATACCCACATTTGTTACAGAATTCTTTAAATTGACTTGTGAAAACATAAGATGCAGATGGCGACGTTTTCGTTCCCTCATCCGATTGGTTAAAAAGGTTGAAAACGAAGCTGTACTACATTCTTGCTTCTGACAGACAAGAAGGAGGCTACATGAACTCCGGTGCCGTCGTTCTTCGTGGATACAACGACTCTATCGAATGCAGCACAGGTGTAACTGTGCTGCTCTGGTTCTCGTTAACCTCTCTAGCAGCGTTATTACTGACGTTTGGTTCTGTATGCACAGAAAGCGTGGTTCGTTCGGAGTCGCTGGTGGAGGCGGCCTTTTGGCGCTTGCGGGGCCTGAACGGACGGCTGCGTGGAGAATCTTGTGCGCGGTTGTTCTCTCTGATTAGCCGCAATACGGTGGTAAGTTTAAGTTGACCATCTCTACGCTTTCGTTTGCTCGGCTTTAATTTCAATGTTGCGTAGCCTTTGTTGAACAGCTTGATGGCGTGTTTCTCGTCGGTGATTGCTGGCATTGGTGCGGAAAGTTCTTCTTCAATTCCATTGATGATGTATCGCATCATAACGGACCATTCTGACAGGGTTGCTTTCTTTTTTTGTGAGTCCAGGTCTTCCGTCGGAATATTTTTGTACGGAGGATAGTGGAGCTTTGTGTTACCGAACCACCACAGCAGCCAGGCTCCAAGAGGGTCGATACTCGGGAAATTAAAATCTTTGGGCAACACATGAAATTTACCACCCCATGTGTGGTAGTGACGCACAGGACTTGGAAGGGGGTAGTGTCCGTAATTTCCGCCCCGCGGCGAAGCCCAACTTCGTCAAGCAGCGCTCTGATTTCCTCACGCAGCAGGTCCCTCGTAATATTGCCAGCCGCTCTTTCCTTTTTTTCAAGAACGTGCTCCATTCTCTCTTCAAGCTTTCTAGGGAGGTCGTCAATAGATTGCTGCTGCCGGTCCAGCTTCTTATACAGTTGAATGTACGGCGGGATTCCAGATGGTTGCATCGAGCTCGATTCTCCAATTTCAAGCATGTCTTTAAGCTCGTCAAGAACGCCTGGATTGACGAATATGTGAGTTGATAGTAAGGGGTGATTCAATGGTAAATGCTGTCGCAAATATTCTGCGTGATAAACAAGAGAAGCGAGACTCAGTCGCAATACTCCCGATAAATTTAAATCCTCTGCAAGACCCGGGAACATTATTTGCACATTTGACGTCACAATACTTTTTACACTGCGAAAATGAGGGGGCAATAAAGCAAAACGTGAGTCATTCACTGGAAGACCAGCCACCACACGCCCCAAAAACTGATCTCCGGCGGCTTCGTAGCGAAAGTATCGATCCTGGACCCCGCCAATAGTCCAACCACAGCGAAGACAGACACTCACAATCGATGGACCGCCTGTACTTCCTCCACATGCAAATGTAGCGACACCTTCCCGCACTGAGTGAGTTCCATAAGTTTTAGCAGACTCTTCAAGTTTTAGGAGCTGTGTCAAAACTTTACCAAATCGCAGTTTCTGGTTGGAGCCTGGAAACAGAGCTCCGGGTTGAAGACGTGGGTGGCAAGCGAGATAAATTCCCAACGCAGTTACCCAGCATGTTGCCGGACTTAATGAGTTTGAATAGACGTGACGAGGGTCTCGGGGCCCAGAACCGTCTTGATTTGTCTTGGTCTTGACAAATATGACCCCAACGCTATCGTCCCTTTCCAATAGGTGCTGTGTCTGGATAGTTTGAACAGACATTGATCTACACATCAAATTCCACTGCGATGTCAAAAACAGGTGAGAGAAGCCGCCATCATTGACCTCGAGTGTCGCTTTGCACAGCGTCTTATACAGAGAATAGGTTAGAGCCTGTTTTCCAGAATTCTTTGGGTTGGTGGTCTGATCATTGTCAGCCTCAATTCGTTTCATGCCGGAAAAAAGCTGCTTTAAGTCATCGCCATATTCCGCAGGTGGTTTGAAGCGTTTCGCGCGATACATGTCTTTAATTGCGCTCCGGTACCCACTCAGTGTCCCAGTCTTCACAGAGCTGCTCTTGTGCACCAGAAACTTCTCGAAAAGATTTGGTGTGAACTCCAATAAATTAAGCTCGCCTTCGTGATCAAACAATCTGCTGGTGTTACTGTCCTCTTTGGCAAGTTCATTTTGGATCCACTTTTTTATCCCATTGATGCTGCTCCTGTACTTATGTCTTGTTTGGGTAGATACACATGCGTCTCGTATTGCCTCGACGTCACTCCTGGTCGTGGGCCGAGCCCCAGTGCTCCCAAGTTGCGCGATTCCGTCACTCATTCTGACTTCTTCAGTTTGATCTGCGCTCTGCCAATAAGGTGGCGTTGCTGTCGTCGGCGATCGTCTCCGACGAAATGGGAGAAAGACTGAATGGCAGCCTCTTTGATAATGAAATCAAGTCAAACATCTTATCAGGATTACTTCGTTACCGATAAAATATCAGTCTCTGCCGCCGACGATTTCTCGTAAAATCCTATGTATTACTTATCAAAGTGAAGGAATGAATTGACTTGAGAAAACATAAGATGCAGATGGCGACGTTTTTGTTCCCTCATCCGATTGGTTAAAAAGATTGAAAACGAAGCTGTACTACATTCTTGCTTCTGACAGACAAGAAGGAGGCTACATGAACTCCGGTGCCGTCGTTCTTCGTGGATACAACGACTCTATCGAATGCAGCACAGGTGTAACTGTGCTGCTCTGGTTCTCGTTAACCTCTCTAGCAGCGTTATTACTGACGTTTGGTTCTGTATGCACAGAAAGCGTGGTTCGTTCGGAGTCGCTGGTGGAGGCGGCCTTTTGGCGCTTGCGGGGCCTGAACGGACGGCTGCGTGGAGAATCTTGTGCGCGGTTGTTCTCTCTGATTAGCCGCAATACGGTGGTAAGTTTAAGTTGACCATCTCTACGCTTCCGTTTGCTCGGCTTTAATTTCAATGTTGCGTAGCCTTTGTTGAACAGCTTGATGGCGTGTTTCTCGTCGGTGATTGCTGGCATTGGTGCGGAAAGTTCTTCTTCAATTCCATTGAAGATGTATCGCATCATAACGGACCATTCTGACAGGGTTGCTTTCTTTTTTTGTGAGTCCAGGTCTTCCGTCGGAATATTTTTGTACGGAGGATAGTGGAGCTTTGTGTTACCGAACCACCACAGCAGCCAGGCTCCAAGAGGGTCGATACTCGGGAAATTAAAATCTTTGGGCAACACATGAAATTTACCACCCCATGTGTGGTAGTGACGCACAGGACTTGGAAGGGGGTAGTGTCCGTAATTTCCGCCCCGCGGCGAAGCCCAACTTCGTCAAGCAGCGCTCTGATTTCCTCACGCAGCAGGTCCCTCGTAATATTGCCAGCCGCTCTTTCCTTTTTTTCAAGAACGTGCTCCATTCTCTCTTCAAGCTTTCTAGGGAGGTCGTCAATAGATTGCTGCTGCCGGTCCAGCTTCTTATACAGTTGAATGTACGGCGGGATTCCAGATGGTTGCATCGAGCTCGATTCTCCAATTTCAAGCATGTCTTTAAGCTCGTCAAGAACGCCTGGATTGACGAATATGTGAGTTGATAGTAAGGGGTGATTCAATGGTAAATGCTGTCGCAAATATTCTGCGTGATAAACAAGAGAAGCGAGACTCAGTCGCAATACTCCCGATAAATTTAAATCCTCTGCAAGACCCGGGAACATTATTTGCACATTTGACGTCACAATACTTTTTACACTGCGAAAATGAGGGGGCAATAAAGCAAAACGTGAGTCATTCACTGGAAGACCAGCCACCACACGCCCCAAAAACTGATCTCCGGCGGCTTCGTAGCGAAAGTATCGATCCTGGACCCCGCCAATAGTCCAACCACAGCGAAGACAGACACTCACAATCGATGGACCGCCTGTACTTCCTCCACATGCAAATGTAGCGACACCTTCCCGCACTGAGTGAGTTCCATAAGTTTTAGCAGACTCTTCAAGTTTTAGGAGCTGTGTCAAAACTTTACCAAATCGCAGTTTCTGGTTGGAGCCTGGAAACAGAGCTCCGGGTTGAAGACGTGGGTGGCAAGCGAGATAAATTCCCAACGCAGTTACCCAGCATGTTGCCGGACTTAATGAGTTTGAATAGACGTGACGAGGGTCTCGGGGCCCAGAACCGTCTTGATTTGTCTTGGTCTTGACAAATATGACCCCAACGCTATCGTCCCTTTCCAATAGGTGCTGTGTCTGGATAGTTTGAACAGACATTGATCTACACATCAAATTCCACTGCGATGTCAAAAACAGGTGAGAGAAGCCGCCATCATTGACCTCGAGTGTCGCTTTGCACAGCGTCTTATACAGAGAATAGGTTAGAGCCTGTTTTCCAGAATTCTTTGGGTTGGTGGTCTGATCATTGTCAGCCTCAATTCGTTTCATGCCGGAAAAAAGCTGCTTTAAGTCATCGCCATATTCCGCAGGTGGTTTGAAGCGTTTCGCGCGATACATGTCTTTAATTGCGCTCCGGTACCCACTCAGTGTCCCAGTCTTCACAGAGCTGCTCTTGTGCACCAGAAACTTCTCGAAAAGATTTGGTGTGAACTCCAATAAATTAAGCTCGCCTTCGTGATCAAACAATCTGCTGGTGTTACTGTCCTCTTTGGCAAGTTCATTTTGGATCCACTTTTTTATCCCATTGATGCTGCTCCTGTACTCATGTCTTGTTTGGGTAGATACACATGCGTCTCGTATTGCCTCGACGTCACTCCTGGTCGTGGGCCGAGCCCCAGTGCTCCCAAGTTGCGCGATTCCGTCACTCATTCTGACTTCTTCAGTTTGATCTGCGCTCTGCCAATAAGGTGGCGTTGCTGTCGTCGGCGATCGTCTCCGACGAAATGGGAGAAAGACTGAATGGCAGCCTCTTTGATAATGAAATCAAGTCAAACATCTTATCAGGATTACTTCGTTACCGATAAAAAATCAGTCTCTGCCGCCGACGATTTCTCGTAAAAACCTATGTATTACTTATCAAAGTGAAGGAATGCTATATTTCATTAAACTCTGCTTCTTCCACCTCAAGAAACCAAGACATTTACCGATCAGCTGCAAATGTCCTAAGTAATTACATTAGCACTGAATTGCGTTAATGGTTTTTTTATTGCTTCCAAGCAATGTGCACTGTAGCAGGAGCTTTCAGCTCCTGTGGTAATATTGGATTTTTTCTCTCTCATGACACCTAAGCGTATGCAAATACAAGTGTTGTTTGTTATTATACCCAATTATTTTCAAAGCCTGGCGCTCGCCAGCATGCAAAACTACACAACATGAACTACATACAACTCAGACTGAGGTCCCTAACTGAGGGATATCCCTCTCGTCTGAGGCGGTGGAGTAGGCACTGTATTCGGTATACACATGCTCAACAGGGTTACTTCCAATGGTAACCCTCGCTCTAGAAGCCATCCATGTCAGCAAGCTCACGTTCGAGCATTTCCTTGTCGCTGTTCATGGTCAGCTCGTCTAGTTCGATATCATCCACATTCATATCGGACGGACGAATCTTCGGACTGCCGTGGGTCAGACTGTGTTTGCGCATCTGGTGCAGCGCCGGCAACAGGTCCGAGCACTTCCGAGTGATCCGCTTCTTGATCTCACTGTCATCCGACGTGCTAATCGCCGACGCTCGGGTCTCGTCCATCCACGGGTGGGCCAGAATACCCGACGCATCGAGACGCTTGGTACGATCCACAGTCAAGAGTTCCGTCACCAAATCCTTGGCCTCATCAGACACTTCGTCCCAGTATGGCGACTCGAACTTGTACTCGGCCTTCACGACCTTATCAAGTACTGTGGCGTGGTTGGCACCCGGGAACGGTGGGTATCCACACAGTAGGATAAAGAGAATAACACCAAGACTCCAGCAATCCACTTCAGCTCCGTACGGTTCGCCCTGTACCACTTCAGGGGCGACGTACCCGGGTGTGCCACAGGCAGTGCCGCGACGTGAGCCGTTCATGGGTCTAGCGAAGCCAAAGTCCGCGATCATGACCTCGGCTCCAGGAGCTGAAGTCTTGAGTAGAATGTTCTCCGGCTTCAAGTCGCGGTGGACGATACCACGCGAGTGGAGGTAGTCGATGGCACTGGCCAGCTTCTTCATCAGTACACGGGCGTCTTCCTCTGTGTAGCTCTTGCGCTTCACGAGGTCGTCGAACAGCTCACCACCCGTACACAACGGCGTTACGATGTAGTAGTATCTGTCCTCCTCAAAGTAGTCCAGCAACGGGACAATATTCGGGTGGTCCAGACTCGACATCACCTCTACTTCTTGCTTCAACGAGTGCACGTCCTGAGGTCCCAGACTCGCCTTCGCGATACACTTGACAGCAACCTGCTTCCGCGTCTCTCTGTGCGTTGCAATGTGCACCACAGAGAAGGCGCCCGACCCCAGTTTCCGCCCGAGTTTGTAGAATCGGTGGAACGACGCCAAGTCCACGTTATTCAAAGACCGGTTGCTCGCACTCGAGTCCATACTGCCGGCTGAATTCTGCCGCGTGGCGTACGTAGGCGCTCGAAGTGTCGGCGCCTGACTGCTAGGCTCTTGTCCCGACGACGCCGTCTGCAGCGCCTTCATAATATTAGCGTACGCCGTCTTCACGTGGGTCGTCCAGATGTGCTCCGAGTGCTCCAGTTTCACCTCGCCAGCTGTGGCAATGAGCTTCTTGATGTACCCACTATTGGCGCCATCCTGCACTTCTCCTAGCACTTGATCCAGGATGTAAATCATCTCGTCCTCTTTCTTACAGTCGTGCAAGTCACGGATCAAGTTCGCAAGTACCGGGAACTCCTGTTCGACTGTGCGTCCGGCATGTGAGGCCGGCGATAAGGCCGCCGACGAGCAGCAGTCCCCCATCACCGACCGGGAGGACCCGCTGCTCACTACTTTCTGTCCGTAGCGGTAGTTGCTGTACTCGTTATTCACAATATAGCTGAGAATCCCACGTCCCAGCTGGGCCGGGCTCTCGCCCTCAATCCAGCGTTGTAGTGCACGCATCCAGCGCTGTCGTTCGACTTCCTTACCAGCTTGAAGGTAGTAGAGCACGACAGGCCCGTCGTCCAGTCGGCGCGAGTCCAAGTTGCTCTCCTTACGGTGCTGGAAGCAGTTGCCGCCCGCGCTGCTGAAGGTGACGGCGCTCCTCGTTGTGGCATCATCGTTGCTGCTTAAGATCCCCAAGCGTCGCGAACGCTTGCGTGCCACGAGAATGAAGCAGAAAGGGTGGTGCTTAAAGGCGTCCGTGGACTCGACGCGGATGGCGTCGGCTCTATTCACTTCCATCTTCAAAAGTTTCTTCTCCAGCCGCGCCACGTCCTTCTGCTGTTGCTGTACGTACGGGTTCTTCCTATATACTTGAAGAGCACCGCGAGATAACACCAAATGGCGAGGCAGCCACGCCTTGAAGAACTGGCCGCGTTTATTCAGCGCTCCGCTGAGGATAACTTCGTGTCCCACGTTGTTAGCGCCAGCACTCACGCCTCCCGTGCTGCTGAGAGCTGTACGAACGCTCTCGA
>NW_003303743.1:2506698-2508788 GCF_000142945.1 Phytophthora infestans T30-4
TTGACGGAGAGGCAACGCAGTGAGAGGGAAGAAGTGGTGCCCGAGAGTGAGTTGAGTAATTTGCATGAGAACAGTGAGACCGACAGAGATACTGCGCTCCAGAGTAACTTGACTGGAGGTAGTGCCAAGATGCAGGAGAGAACATCGAAGAAAGCGATCGTGCGTGTACAAGGAAATGGAAATAAAGATGGAGACTTGAAACATTCAAAAGGAAATGGAAATGTTACCGCGGCGCAGACGCAAAAAAGGCAAGAGGCAAAAACGACTTCCATAGTTGCGCAAACTTCTTCCGGAAAGGGGAAAGATGAAACATTACCGAAGTCGAAATGTTCCACTCGCGTAAAGAAACGACGGACGAGTGAAGGGAATATCCCGAGGGCGAAGAAGAAGCAACGGCACGTGGACACTCCATCCGAGAAGAATGGTACAGTGGACGTCGTGGACTTGACATTGTCTCAAACTACGCAAAGTACCAGCTCTGCGTCAGAAGGTTCGCAGGATTCCCCATTGCTCGATGAGAACACAGCAAGCGGTAACATTCACAGTGGCAAGACGCAATCTTCAGGTCACAAGCGTAACATTGTCCACACATTGGAACCTACTATTGAGGCGTCTCGACAGACAAGGCAAGGCACTCAGCACAGCTCTAACCATCCACTATCAACTCTGAACACGGTCGTACCGGATGCGTTGCGCTCGGCAATTGCGCAAGTTGTCTCGCAGCGTCAGCAGCTTTTATCTCGTCAGCGCAGTCGGAGTGACAGCGACTCTGATGTCGATACACCTTCGTTAGACGCCAAGCCACGAGCATCCCGTAATATGCCGCCAGCAGATACTCCTCGTAGTCGAAACGAACCGGTTCCGTCAGCAGGTTTTCTTCCCCCTCTAATTGCCAAGTCAAAAGTCTGTAGTGCAAAGGCAAATTTGGAGCGGAAGCGGGCGTTCTTCCGCGCCAAGGAGCTCGCATTTGAGCAGCTGAGATGGCAGCGCGAGAACGAACTCCAGCAGCTTGAGTTGGCCTTGCTGCGTCGCGAAATGGAAGCGCGTCAGAGTCTCGCTAAAGACGAGCTGAAGCTTCAGAGGATGCGCGTGTGGGCTGACCTCATCCAGCCTCTAATTTCTGCAGGTGTTAGTGTCACTGACATTGCCGAGCGATTGAGGTTACTCTAGGTTACAGTATTTCTATTTCTAAAATGAAGTGCGTTTATGCGTGTTACTGGGGAAAATGACAAAATGTGAGTGGATACACTAAAGTTGTGACAGAAAGCTAAAGGATGTGCCAAAACGTGAGCAAAGTGGAATCGGTATCGCCGGTGTACCAAGTGAAACTCGCGTCAGTAAGTGAGGAATTTAGGGAACAAACGTCAGAATGTGAGTCCACTCGATTGAATGGCTGAAACAAGGTGGGCCGGACCCAAACCCCAAAACCCGCTGTATACTAATGTTCGCCATATGAGGACCCAAATCGTACACCCTTAACTCCCAGAACCACTTGTTACGACTGAGGGACAAAATGGCGGAGGACATCGACGACATCGCTGATGGATTGGAAAGCGGCGATGAGGAAAACACTATTCAAGTCAAAATGACTTTTGATACTGCTTCACATGCTCTTCATGCTGTTCAAGACTACGCTTTATCTCATGGGAGGTCTGTACGAGTAACGAACCGGAGTGGAAACCACCGTTTTATCAGCTGCTCGTCAAGGAACTGCCCGTTTTCCGTGCGTGTCTATCGGGCCCAACGCAGAGGCAATTCCTTTGGTACTTTGCGGGTTTCTTCAGTGACCTTGGAGCACGAGAATTGTGTATCAGCTGCCAATCCCACTGGTCGCCAGATTGCAGAGCTACCAACGTTCAGCAGCGCAGTTGCCGCTGATGGCACTGTTTCAGCTACAGCATTAACCGCTCAGGTCCAGTCAAGAGACCGGATTTTACTGGTGAAGAAGCGCAGAACGCTTTACAGAGCGCGGCAACAACTCAACGATGTCACTAGCGATCAGCTGACAACTTTCGTACCAACGTATCCCTAGCTACCTGGCTCAATTGGCGTCACTCAATCCCGGTGCTGTTGCAATCGCTGAACAAGAC
>NW_003303743.1:2510823-2525724 GCF_000142945.1 Phytophthora infestans T30-4
GTTGCTGTATGTGAAATTGTGAGATGGGGATCAATGCGGAGCGGAGGGTGGAAATGGTAACAATCATCCTGCTGGCCTAGTGCCAAAAGCTGTTGACACGGATGCAATATCGGAAGTGGGTGAAATGTGTGATAAATCAGCGACAGCGGGTGATACATTAATAGTAACAGAACCAGAACCTTCTGTATCCATTCTCCTCGAGGCCATCGAAAAAGGTGCTTCGTATAAGTATGCACCAGCGCTACGTGCCCTATCGATTTCCCGCAACAAAAGCCCAAAAGTAACTGTACACCAGCGAAAAACTAAACTCCCGACGCTCACGTGTAAAATTGCGACTGTGTTGCCGACCCAAACACTAAAATCGTGTAACGATAAAGTCGCTGCATTCCAGAATCGGTGGTTTAGTGACCACGACAAACCGATCGCCCAAAAAGATATTACTGTGACAGCTGGAAAATGGGTATACGATATACGTAGTCTGAAAGCGATGAGGTCGTGGCATACTGCAATCTCTAATTATAATGGGATCGATTGTGCTATTTAATGGGTGAGCAAACAGGATCGATTGCATTGGGAGCCTCTCGACAAAGTTTGGAGTCAAGGGGTTTTGGATCCGTCAGCAGTAAAGCAGTACCTGAAAGAAGTTGACGTACTCAGTAACTACTATTGGGCGACTTCTCTATGTGGAAAAGCGCTCATTGAAGGACCGTGTATCCATCTCGCAGTAAAAACAATTATTCAGCGAAACTGTGAAAACGCTACTGTTTTTACTATCCCGGAAGATATTTTACGCTACCCAGTATTCGACCGTGCATGGATTAGAGCACAAGATACATGGAAGGTTATGGAGGATAAAGCAACGACTGTGGATGTGGACACGGAAAGAATTTGGTTTTTTGGTGTGATCAATTGCAATCTGAATCACTGGTGTGCGGTAGCAGTTGATTTCCGTGAGAACCAGATTTATATTTACGATCCACAACAAACCGGAAACAGATACAAAGAACTCAGAGCGTACCTGAAGGAAGAGTTGCTCCCCCTCTTACCTCAGCCAAAATCACCGAAGCGGTACCGCTTCAAGAGCGTAGACTACTGCGCCCCACAGTACGACAGCTACAACTGTGGCATTTTCATCCTTTTGTTTTTGAAATATGTCTGTATGGAGACGAACCTGCAGGGATAGAAGGTAATAGCTCAGCTGCGATGCAGTTTTTCCGCTACAGGTACCTTAGCCATATTTTAGCTTCAATGTAGTACACTTGATTTTTTTAATTCGATGAAGACGTACTCGCAAGTGAATTCATCTTACGATCAACTCACGAGATGATTGTAGTAAATTCCCCTTGAGGAGCGGCCCATTTTGTCGTAACGACACTGCTCAACAAGCGCGCCCACCTGTGCCTGTTTTTCGATATACCGGTATGTCCTGTTGTTTTCAAGATTTGCAGCCTTCAGAAACAACTTGAGTTAAGTAAGGGCGATCGGTGAATAAGATAGGGGGTTCTGTGATTATCGTCTCCCCGGGATTTGATGAATGCCAAGTTGCGACAGTATGTGAGTCGGTACGAAAGCTGTGTTCACCATCTTCGTCAGTGATCAATTTACACATTCTGTCACAACTTTCATGTATCCACTCACGTGGTGTCATTTTCCCCGTGTTACTGTGCCCATCTGGGGGAAAATGTGACGAGGCATTGGTTCCCACCCGACACCATCCGACACCATCCGACTCCCACATACGACCATTTGTGCCCATCTGATCCCAACTACCGAAAGAGCCAGTAATGTAATATTTTGATGCGTGTCACGCAACTATACAGGTTTGCTGCGATTAACCGGACTCCTATACGGTGATTAACCGGACTCTTATACGGCTTTGTCTGTCTTGGACTGACAGCAAGCTACGGCTGAAACATCTCACAAGCGCATTTTCATTCGCATCTTACTACTGGTTTGGTCAAAAATGTAATGTATTTAAATGCACAAGCTAAGGTATCTGTAGCGCAGATACTGCAGCGTTTTCTTGTCGATTAGTCTCGGCGACTGTGCACCTGCAAACACCTCGCAGGCGACTAGAACATAGATACCACAATTGTAGTTATCTGTTTGGACTCCGAGATGGCTCTCATAGCTTTGGACGCGACACCCTTCGAATCCTTGCACCCGAAGCAAATTTTTGATGTGTTCTGCAGCTGAACGGACTCCAACCTTGTACGTCGACTCCATCGGATCGTAGAAGTAGATTCTGCGCTTTTCGAGGTCAATCATGATAACACACCAGTGGTTCAGGTTACAGTTGACTGAAACCAACACTTGCTCCGTGGATGCACCGAAAAACAGAGCGGGCAAAGCATCATCGTCGGTCCAAATTTCGCCGCTAACAGGCACACGTATTGAGCCTGGACTTGCCACTCTAATCATCGGATTTGGACCGAACAGTTTTGTCAGCAACGTGCTCATAGTATCGTCGCTAAGTTGCCCCTTTGCAGCAACATCTAGCACGTGCATCTGTACCCACATAACGTCACAATATGTCAGTGATTGAACACGTATTATGGACAACATGAACGAACCTCATCTGATAATATATGCAGCTCCTTCAGTTTTGTGCTCATGCTCGCGTCTTCTTGTACCTGAAACGTACTGTCCACGGGTAGGTTGAAGTTTATAGTCGAGATCCAATTCACGGCGCTCTCGACTAGGCGTACCGCCGCTTTCGCTCGATGAAAACGCTTCATAACATTGAGAGTGCTTGTCTTGAATACCCCAATGCCTGGAATTTTCACTGCGATGTCAGGCTCGGCTAGGCCTCTACGTTTTTTCTGCAAGGCGGTAACTTTGGCAGCACACTTACGCAGAATTTCATTTGCAAAAGCCCGGACTACTTGGTCATCTTCGAAAAGTGTCTTGGATGATGGCAGTTTTCTCAACTCCCATGCAATAGGAGCCTTCGGTTTTTTGTCGAACACAAACAGGTTAAACTTTTTCAAAGTTGAAGCCGCGAAGTTGTAAGTTGGTTCTGCAGCTGTCATATCGGCCACCGTCTTCATGCTTAATTCCATGCTGTGCATGATGGAGTCATCTTTTGCCATCGAGATTGCTGTGTTGCGCTTCGCCTTGACAGCTGAGGGTTTTGCTTTGGGGCGCCCTCTGGATTTTGGAGGAGACGCGATTTCGAAGTCGTCGCTCGCATCGAGTAGCTGCATCGTTTGGGTTTCCGTTTGTCGGTCAGATGGGATTACACCCATCTCGGTTGGGGTGTTTGAAAGTACCCTCAGATGGGACCACACCAACGTTAGATGGTAACTCGATTACCTCAGATGGGGAGCTCGATTACTTCAGATGGGATCACACCCGCTTCAGGGTGGGTAATGTTTCCTTCAGATTGCGGTGGTTCATTCAGAAAGACTGTCTCTCCTTCAGTAGCGATACATCCTGATGCCTCGACAGATGATCGCTCCATGCTTGCATTCTCCACATTCATATCCGTTTCGTGGATTGGCATGCTCTCACTTACCACTTCTAATGAGGCTTCCAGTCTTGCATCTAGTTCAGACTCAAATTCATAATCGCCGGCAGCATTACTCAACTCCATCTCCTCATCTCCTTTACCGCCATTGTAATCGGCATCCTCATCATCTTCAACGGAGGCAAACGTGGACGACAGGAACTGCTTCGCAAATTCTTCGCACTCACCACGTTTAAATAGGCGTGACAGCTCCTGTAAAATATTCAGTGCTGCGCGGTACTGAGGCATCCCGAAACCACTCATTGTTTCGCTGATCTCGCTAGCTAAGTACTTAGCCTCCCGATACTTTCTGTTGGCATCCCACGGCCTGGCCTTATCGCACAACACAGTTTCAACCGAAAACGCTTTACCAGGGATTTCTTCAAGCGCGACCTCAGATCGAAGCGAGGATAGCATCCACCGCGACGGCAACAGCTGCGTTGGAATTACGGTCTCCATACCAAGCACCTTGCGCAAATAAAATACATGTCGGCAGGGCAACAGACGCGTTGACATGAAGAGGCATGAGCATTCCCAGTTGATAGTGTTTACCGCGTACTCAGCCCTTGGTTCATCAAGTACGTCATCTCTCCCAGAGATGTTCACAATCAATATGATTCCAGGAGTTGCTTCGTTAAATTCATACTGCGCGTTTCCACCCATTGCGAATGAATATTGCTCGAAGATCAATTCACAGGCATGGTGACTCACCAGATTCGCGAGCAACGACATCTCGCGATCGTACTTCGGGTTGTGTACTACTAAAATTTTGTTTGTTTGAGCCTCAAAACTCTTCTGACTGCGTGCTTGATAACAGATAATAGAAGCTACGCACTCGTCCAGTCCCATGAACGCGCTCATCGTATCTTTTAGCTGCTTCCACGACGACTCGAGTCGGTTGTTGGTATTGTTGCCTAGCGTCACAGCACTCTGTCGTTCGTACGCACACCACATTGGCTTGCAGTTGTCCCAATTCTTGCGCAAATAGCTCTCAAACCCGTCAGAACGGTCTTGTGCAGACGATAAAGCGGGGCCATTCACTTGCATGTTGGATACGTTACCATCTGGCCCCAACTCAGTTTCAACGTTCCCATCCGACCCCAAGTGATTACCATCTGAAGGTAAAGCGGCATTCGTTGTGTCGTCCGAAATCTCCGCGCGAGTAGAGAGAGCACCAATTGACAAAATATGGGTCACGTACTTTCGATGCTTTTCAAACTCCCGTTCTGTTACCGCATAAACCAGTAAAGGAAACATACTCCGCAACTGCGACTTCTGCCAAGCCGACAACTCATATTCAGCTGACGCTACCTGCTCACGCAGATACTTGATGACGTGGAACTGGCAAAGAAGAATCCTCACTCCTGGCAGCGCCTTCTTCAAAACACCCATCTCAGTAAAGTCCTTATCAATGACAACACACTGAAGTTTAGTCCAGGACGCGTTGGTCTTCTTGAACTCCTCGATCGCCGTTAATAGCGTAGGCGCTCGCTCATTCTGAAGTATTCCATGTTGCACAAATTGGCCCTTGCCAAAAGCATCATGCACCATGAAAGAAAACACTTTGTACTTTGACGCGTTCGTTCCATGAGTTGCGTCGATAAGCATAACCTCTGGAAAGCGGGAAAATAGTTCACGCATGTGCTTTGTTTGCAGTGTTATGCATGTAGCAATTTTCTATTCAGCACCATGTAAAACAAGGAGTCTGAGAAAACCAGTCGAGCTGCATAATAAAAAAGATCTACGTACTTTTTGGTCGTGCTTCTCCACAAAGACGCGACCCACATTACCAGGCCCATCCCCAAATTCTTGCATCCACGTCTTCAGTCTCTGTTTGCTCGTCGTCCCTTCACGCTCTTGGTCCTTTAGGCGCTGAATGAGGTTGTGAACGTCGCCTATTATCATACTACAGTCTGAGTTTTCAAGGACAAACTGCAGAATATTTTTTTTCGTTGCCTTCGCCTTGCGCAAAACATCAACCGTCTTCACCATGGAAGGAGCAAGTGCCGTTTGGACCGACGGGTAGTGCTCGTAGTTGGAACGAGTCAGGGGATGGTTATGCTGCAGTTTGGCAGTAGTGACGCATAACGCGAACACAGGGTCGTTTGTGCTACCATTGACGACACGGACACAAGCGTTTATCTGAAGGAAGAACACATATTTTGTCAGTATTACGAAAGTCATTACAGCACATCCAGTTACAGGTGTCCCATCTGAACCCGACTCGATGGCAATTCACCCATCTGTGCCCAACTCGATAGTATTTAGCCCAACTCTGCCCAAATATAAATGACCACATACCTGTGCACCGCACTCAGTCGATCGTATTCCCCGACGTGGCCGCTTGCCTTTACCCCGCGGTTTGTACTTGCCCGCGTGGGTGCAAACAAGGGTCTTGTTGTACCAGGTCCACTCCTCTGGGATTAGAGGAGCTAAAGTATTTTGCTTCTGGATCTTGCGGTTGCGCTCCTGGACCTTGTTGTTAGTACGAATTCGAAAGCTCTGGTTCACATACAGTAGTAATTTGGCTAGTTGTCAACTAAACAATTTCTTAGCGATGCGAACCTGGTATGTCTGCGCCATATACTCGTTGAGGTAAGCATGGAATGACTCCCACGAGTCAAACTGCATCTGAAGTAGCTGGGGAGCTAAGGCACAAGATGTCTCTCCGCTGTAGGCCTCCTATTGGGCGCTCTGTGTCTCGAACTGGCTCGAGATTTGCGACGACTGTACACTCGAGTCCCCGGATGGCAGTGTCCACTCGGCGTCGCTGTCACCGTTGTCGCTATCATCTTCACTCGGAGCAGCGTACTGTCGGCGCTTTTGTGCGGAACGCGGCCGGCGCTCCATACTTGCCGCTTTGCTCTTTTTGTCCAAATGAGGGGGAGCCACTCGTTCTGTCGTTGCAGTATACTGTATACGCCGTCGTTCGTATAGCGTGCGCAGAGCATGACACACGAGGAATAGGGCATGTCAAAGAAGAGACCTCCTCAGATGGGCGCGGTAGCCACTCTCTTATGTGGTATTGTAGATGATATGGTTGGCAGTTGGAGTTCTTAAGTTGGAATTAAGCGTCGTTGTAGCATAATGGAGCAATTGAAAGCCCAGCGTAATGTCATTGTGGCTTGGCTGGAGCAAGGCGACCATTTCCTACTAGCCACAGCATTCTCAACTCTATCGGGTGTTCAAGGTGCAGCAGCAAGAAGTGGAATTACTGCGTGTGATGCAGGACGAGAACACCAGGCTGCAAGTTTATGGCTACCACGACGTGGAGCTCCCAGACAAAAACAATGATCGAATTCGGCATGGTAGTGCCACTGCCCTCTCAAATAGGAGCGGACCTACTGAGAGACCTCATAGCAGTTGGCACGCTCCCTATCATCATGATACTCAGGTACAGCGGCACGGGGAACCACTACCAAGCGGTCACCTACGAGGCCACAAGATACCAAGAATACACGGAGCGATGGAGGGAGCTCACGGAACGCCGCAACAACATTTTCCAAAAATATGGAGGCAGAGGGCTAGATCCAGAGCCTTACGATCCAGATAAGATTGCAAGAGCAGCTGCCAGGGAATTAAAAGCTATCAGAAGAGAAGCGAAGAAACTGGAGACAGAAGCACGGGACGTACAGGGGGACGAGCAGGAAATGAAACGAGGAAGCGAGCCAGCGCAGGCAGAGGGAGACAAGGAAGGACAGTCCAGCAACAACCACTTTTCTGAAGAAGAGACCCAGTCGGATCCGACAAAAATTACCGCGACGGAAGACAAGAAACTGGACGGGGGTGTAAGACCCGAAGGCAAGTCAAACAAACCTGAAGCAATAGTCACGGCACCTACAGCACACTACCCACCAAGCGTGACACCGACACACATAACACAAAGGAACGGACACGAAGAGAAGCCCAAGGAAATGACGGCTGTGGCGCCGGATCGGCAAGAAAGACCCACGACACAAGCGGGTGATGGAAGAACCATGCAGTGATCCAACCCCGCAAGGGATAGAGCGGCTGCAGCAAGAAAGGGGAAGGCAGCAGCTCACACGAGGATTTTTCAGGCAAGTTACGGAGCAGGATCGGATGGAGACAATAGCGGAGGACCACAAGACTTTCAACAGACTTTAAAAGAGGCAACGAAGAACAACGAGGAGACGTAAACGACGATTAGCGGCGCAGCAACACATGAACGACAAAACTGTGGGCTTAGCCACTTACGACGTCAGAGGAATGGCAATGCACAAGGAGCACCTGGGTGCATATTTACAAGTACTGAGGGAGCGGCAAGAACACGGAGTGAGGGACATCACCTTTATCCAAGAGACCCATTTAACAAGTACAGAACAAGAAGCAGCAGCTGCACAGTATGCGGCGATGTGGGGGTACAAAAAGACATGTACCACCACACTCTCACTATGGTCGTCAGGCACTACCAGAAGAGCAGGGGTAGCGATCCTCATCAATCCGTATGGAGCAGTGAAGGACCTGAAGGTATGGGGTGAAGAGCACTGGACGGAGCATCTAATGATGGCCACAGGAGAAATACAAGGGAAGCGGCATCTCTTCGTCAACGTGTACGCTCCGTCTCACGGACCCACAAGGACGCTTTTCTTCAACAGGCTCCGGGGGATAGAGCTGCCGAAGGAACATACCGTCACATGTGGAGGGGATTTTAACTGCGTAACGATGGCAGAGGTAGACAGAAGCGGATCAAATGGGACAGAGGATGCGGGGGCGAGGACACTACGTATGTTCTTGCAGGACAACGCGCTAGTGGACACAGGGAAAAGCAACATGCCAGAGGCAATAACGGACATCGAGGTGGACACGTACGCCCGTACACACCACACATACGCTTATACTACAGCGGACGGATTGAAGAGAGCTTCGCGCTTAGACAGATGGTACATCAGTGGACACGAATGAAAACAAGTACGTGGAGTAACCACGGATGAGGGTATATGCGGCTCTGATCACAGGGGAGTCTTGCTGGAGATGCACCATCCAAACGGAGCAGTCAGGGTCAAAAAGAGGGAGACAGTATATCCCCCACCGATGTACGTGCAGGCGGCGACAAAAGACATGATAGAGAAGAGACTAACGAACTGGGGGCCGGACTAGACGACATCAGCCCAAGTACATGGGCTTTGGAATGGGATCGCTTCAAAGAACGAGTAAAGAAGGAGATGGCGCAACTTAAGCAACACGCACGAAGAAGGACGACCAAAGGATGCAGACAAAGAATAAGCAGGCTGAAGCGGAAGCTGGCAGCAGGAAGGAACGGAACCGGAGAAGACAGAAAGCAGCGAGAAGAGTGGATAGCAGAGCTGGAACAGGTACAATCTCAACGCAGAGCCCTCAAACGGCGAGGCCTCATCAACAAAGGAGCATGGACGTCGAAAACGTCAACCAAATACTTCTTCAACAGGATCTGCACCAAGTACGGAGACAATATCATCCCGGCGCTCAAGGCCGCCGACGGAGCACCCAAGCGGGGCACACATGACAAGGCTGAAACATTGGCAGACTGCTGGGAGAGCATCTTCAACGGGAAGGCAGAAGACGAGGGGGGTGCTCAAGAATTCATACACAAATGCAGACAAACCTGGGAGAAGGTGGACTTGAAAGATATCGACAGGAAAATAACGGAGAAGGAAGTAGCAGCAGCGATCAAGAAATGCAAGATCGGAAAAGCGTGCGGACCGGACAGCATAGGCAACAAATGGTACCGAGACTTCGCGGATACTCTGGTGCCAATACTAGCGAAGTTGTTCAACGTCTTTCTGGACGAAGGAAGCACACCAACGTCCTTCAGCGAGGCGTACATCTTCAGTATTTCAAAGGGGGGGGACACAAGCAACGGACTAAACTACCGGCCAATCGCGTTACTGAATACCGACTACAAGATTCTCACCAGGATACTGGCGTGGAGAGTACGGAGACATGTAAAGAGGTTGTTACATCAAACACAGTACGGGTTCATTCCAGGGAGGACAATACACGACGCAATCGACCTTTTGGAGGCGGCGAAAGAAGCAGCGACGGGCAAAAAGGAGCTCACCTACGCACAAGTGCTGCTTCTAGACTTTGCGAAAGCATACGACTCACTCGACAGGGAATACATGCACAAAGTGCTGGAGGCGAAGAGGCTCCCCCCAAAATTCAGAGCGCTAGTGCGAGATACACACGAGCGCACGGAGGTAAAATTTATGGCCAATGGAACTTTATCAAGGGCAATACCGGTCACGAGTGGTATAAGGCAAGGTTGCCCGCTGGCTCCGTTGCTATTCATGCTGGCGGTGGATCTATTGTATGACGCAGTGCAGTGTGAGGACGGAATCAGAGGAGTAAGACTAGGGGACCAAGAGGAGGGAGAACAGATACAAATGGCTGGCTACGCAGATGACACGGCGATTTACATCGAGAACGCAGCAATGCAGGACACGGCGCTGAAGACAGCCAAACGATTCTCGGAAGTGTCGGGGCTACTGCTAAACGCCGGGAAATCGCTATCCATACGACTGGGGGACGCAGGCACGGAAGAGCTAAAACAAAGAGGGAAGGGGGCCCAACCACTTCAAGAAGCCACCGAAACAAGATACCTGGGGCACATCACAGGATCCACGGACAGGACGAAAAGTGCATGGGCCAAGGCGTTTGCAACACTAACAACCAGACTAGCGCTTGCAGTCGAAAAGACGAACACAGTGCAGGAGAGAGCGACAATCGCGTCGGCAATCATAGTTTCAAAATTACTGTACGTGGCAAGGCACGCTTGGCCGGACGGTGACCTGGTCAAGGAAGCGGATTGGAGAATGAGGAGCTTTGTCTGGCAATCGTCATTCTCCACACCGGATCATGCCCCGAGGGGCTGGATACCGGGCGTGGTCGCGGAATTAAGACCCAAGGAAGGAGGGCTGGGAGTGCCAAACATCAGAACAGAGTTGATGGCACTGGCCGCATCGACAGTGGGGACATGGGCCACCGCTACGACCAAGAGCAAGCAGAGGGCAGGCAAGTTGCTACAGCAACAGGCAGGAGTCAACATCGGACACATTATACCATATGCGAACAGCGCTGAGCCAAAGCTACACGGAGACATCTGGACCATTAGCAAGCCGATAGTCGAGACAGGATTCGCACCTGAGATGCCGCAAGGAACCAGTGAAGACAGGACGGCGGACATAAGGCGGGAGATGAGGCTGAAAAACGGCATGAAGACGACCTGGAGTAAGATGGGGTTGGTGTGTGAATTTGGAGCACAAATACTGGGGCGAATGACACAAGCGAGAAGGCGGAGAGAATAGAAATGCGGCGGACTGATACATCAAACAGGGCCAGACCTGCCGTACAAGAGGCTGGTGCCGCGGGACGCAACTGGGGCAGTACGGAAGTGGTCGACATACAAGAGGTAACAGAAGGACGAGGAGTGCAACTGGTTGGAGACCTGATGGAAGTCAAGTACGAGAGCAAAGGCAGGGTGATAGTGCAACCGCACTCCACGGAGATGCCGATGGAAAGCAGGCAAGCGCACCTCTTCAGAGAGTTAGGGCTATCAGTATTGGCTCAATTCCCGGAGCTAGTGTCCAAACCAGGAGACGCGACCAATTTAAGAGTCTCGCATGGACTAACGGACCCACACCATAGCTTCTGGGTCGAGAGCTCTGACAAGCGAACGACTGTCAGGCACGGCTGGGCGTTCACGGAGAAGGAGGTGAGCATGGGGGACGGCCCGGCGGAGGAGAGTGCTAATATAGCAGAGCTACTGAAAACGACGCCCAAGGCGGTCTGGGTAACGCCGCATCCAGACCGGACACACATGCAGCTGCTATGGGCGGGGAAGCGAAGATGGACTAGGTCGCGTCAAGCATACAAGGACGTAATAAGGAGGAAGCGACGCAGCGCCGCGGCAAAAGAGCAAGAACGCATGAGGATCAAAAGGGGGCAATCAAACACAGCCATCAGCAGGGCAATGGAGCAATTTTCGTGGAAGAGCGTGCAGCGGATGCACGGGGTAACAGCGTACCAGAAGCAAAACATTGTGAGGATGAAAATGGGGAGATTGAGGGTTTGGAGAGGAAAGGAGATGAAGTACAAATGCGCAGGGACGAGATGCACCAACTGCACGGAGAGCGGGCAAGATCACTTGCTGTGGAATTGCCCGGACGCCAAGGCCTTTTGGACTGTCTGGGTGAAAGCATGGGGGATGCCCGGGATAGGAAGCGAATGGGGAAGTAACTCAGCGCTGAAACGAGATATATGCTCCTTGACAATAAGCAAGCTCCCACAGTGGCTGATAGACTGGGGAGACGGGCAGCAAGTGGACAGATGGGAAGCAATACAGGAAGCAGCAGCAGCAACGTGGACAATGGGATGTGCAGCAACAATCACGGCAATCTGGAGGTGGAAGGTAGCGGAAGTGCACCCGGACGGCATCGACAGCGGACAGCTGGAAGATGCAGTCAACAGATTGAAAGCGTCGTTGCAGGACACGATACTGAGATACACATTGGGACTGCTCCCGCTAACACCAAGATCACACGAGACAATAATTGTGGCAAAGCGGATACGCGCAACATGGGCAGCTGCCACTAGGCAGGCAGATGCAGAAGATGGAGGAGGTAGCGTGACACGGGTGGGCTTCTTCGATGGAGGCTCACGGGGAAATCCCGGACCCGGAGGAAGTTTCAGCGGGATAGTAGAATGGACCGGGGAGAGTGAGCGGCCAAAGATACTGTGGGCCGCGGCAACGAGCCTGAGCAACAAACGAACCACCAACAATGTGGCTGAATTTGTGGGACTGCAGAGGCTACTCGCGGAAGCAGCGGCTAGGAGGTGGAGAGGGATGCAGGTCGTGGGCGACAGCGCCATGATCCTGGGACTCATGCGTCGGCGAAAGGCACCAAAAGCGAGGAAGTTGCAGCACTGGTTCAGACTAGCGAGGAAGCTGGCGGATCAGGGGCAGGTCCAAGTGTGGCAGCACCACTACCGCCAGCACAACAAGACAGCAGACGGGTTGGCAAACTTCGCCATGGACACCGGCAAGAGCGTGATGTTCACGGCGGAAGCGGAGGGGATGGAGCACGAACTGAGAGCATTGGCGGAGATGTGGATACAAGGGGACGTCAACCAATGGAGGAAAGGAGTGAGCAGCGAACGTGATCCAGGCACCAGATAGCAAGCCCGGAAGACAAGAGGAAGAAGTAGCACAGAAGGAGAGGAGCAAGGAACACTCGACGGTGCAACACAAGCTAGTCGGGAATGGTTATTAGAGTTCAGGCAGCAAGCTGGTAACACAATACACCTCACCAAACAGTACTAAAAAAAGTGGAATTACTGCGACGCGAGATGGAGACGCGCAAGGCTTTCACACAGACGGAGTTGTGTTCCAGCGTGTGAATATTCGAGCCGAGATTATCCAGCGTATGATCCTCACGGGTGCGAGCGTCGAGACGATCTCGGAATGCTCTATTGATAAAGTGTCCACATGGACAGTTTAGACTTCAACATGCTAAATAAAAATTCCCCATAGACAGTTTAGACTCTAGCTCTTAGGCACATCAGATTACTTATGCTTGATTGGCTAGTACATTTCATTTAAAATTCGAATCGACCAATCAAACACAATTAAGAGAATGCACGTGAAGCGGTCGATGTCCAAGGCGGATCGTCGGCGTCTCGTGGCTGCGAGCGACAGCGCGAGCGACTCAGATGTAGAAGCCGCAGAAGAGCTCTCTGAGGACGACAAACCGCTGAGCTCCATCATTCAGACAAAGAAGCGCAAGACCAGAGTGCAGGGTCCACGGCAGCCTAAGAAAACCTCAAAAGAAACCGAAAGTGAGGCAAGCGAACTTTTATCTGAGGACAACGCTGCTGTCGACGAGGCGGAACTTCAACTTCTGGCGATTGAATCTCGACGTCTCGACTTCGAAGTGGCCAAGTGGAAACAGCAACAAGCGCTGCGGCATGAGACGCTTAAGCTCAAGAGTGAAGAGATTAACCTAAAAGAAGCAACCACCAAACAGAAGCAGCAGACGCAGATGATGGAGCTCCGAGCAAGACTCATTAAGGCGTTGGATGAGGCTGGAAAGGACCCCTCTGAGACCAAAAAATACCTCGCACTACTACTGTAGAAGAATGAGGTCAAATTGATAATGTAACCGAAAATTTTACGAAATACAATTGATTATTCAGCAACAGCATTGAAAATTGCTCACTAAACTTTTCATTTTGCCTCATCAAAGGGAAAATCTTTACATCTTCTTGTCCATGAAGTCTTCGTAGCTCTGACCGAACAGACGCTGCACGTCGCGCTCGATGTCGCCCTTGGACACCTTCCAGCCCGTCGCGAACAACTTCTCGTACATGTCCACCAACACCTCGCCGATCACGTCGCGCGAGTGGCTCCACTTGTAGATGAGCTGGTCCAGCACACGCGCGTCCGAGTGCTGACTCGTGAACGCCGTGCCCAGGATCTCGATGCGCATGCGCGTCAGCTCCTCGATGATCGACGGGTTGTTGCAGTACCACCAGCAGCCGTACAGATGCAAGTTGCGGAACTTGTTGGCCGTCACCGTCACCTCGTGCTGGTTCACACGCGACAGGAACGTGGCCAGGAACTTGACGCGCGGGAAGTTGTTGCACAGTTTGATCAGGATGTCCACGTTGCTGGGCTTCACGCCGTCTCCGGCCACACCGTAGCGAGCGTTGATTGGACGCACACTGTCGAACTTGAGTGCGATCGGCAACTTTTTCTCCTCGGCCAAAGGCAACAAAACCTGCAGCAACAACTCGGCACCATTCGGCAGAGCGTCAGCGGCAGATTTGGGTGCATTCTCATCCGGATACTCGAAGAAAATGGGTACACTCGACATGAAGTACTCGGGCTTCATGATGTCGATCCATTTCTCCAGTAAAGTGCGAACACCCGCCAGAGTGTGTGGCAGCTTGAACACGTCCAGGGTGGGGCCGATAGACGCCCAGTCGCCCAGAAGGACCTGGTCCACACGCAACGCCGAGCGGAAGTACTTGCGAGACCAGGCAGGCGGAGGCGTGTTTGTGGATGGGTCTCCCAGCCAGTGACGAGCCTCTTCGGGTTCGAACGGAATGTTGGTCATCACCGCGTACTTGAGCCCAGAGAGACGGAAGACCGTGTCCACGTACTCGTCGGCGTCCTGTTGCTTGAACCATTCCTGAATCGCAGCGAGGTCGCGCTTGGCCACGAGATGGTCCAGACCCAGCAAATGCAGCGTCGTCAGCACACCACGACAGGCCTCAGACACTGGCGAGCGGTCCACGAACAAATGCTGCCAGATGAGAGCCGCCTGTCTCTCCTTCGAGTACGAGTTGAACTCCTCCACTTGCATAGCTGCAGTCTGTAAGAACTCAGCCACCAG
>NW_003303743.1:2550702-2567678 GCF_000142945.1 Phytophthora infestans T30-4
ATTTTTATTGCGCTCGTTGTTCTCGGACTATGTCAAGTATATGCAACCAAGATAAAGGCAGACAAGAATGCACACATGATAGCGGAGCAAAACCAGCTTGAACAACCGCGTACTTGGACCTTTGTGGTCAGTACAATTACCGTCATCTCTTTTCTGCTGTGGATGGTGATGCGATGTCTGTTTCATTGAAGGACTCACCTCGAAGGAGCCATTAGTATGGTGACTTTTAATACTACATAGTAGTATTTTTTTTAGCAAAAAGTAAAAAAAAAATTCTGCATTGATGTCTCGGTAGTTATTATACTACAGATAAAGAGAAGCTGCAAAGGACATGTCCGCGCCTGAGCTTCTTGCCTCCTTCGTCGAACCTTTTCTCCAGTTCGACGTCACCAATCGAGTGCGCAGCCAGTGTCAGCTGACGCAGCAGCTCTTCTAGTCGACGTAGACAGCGAATGATGGTGCCTTCAAACGCGTCCGACATCTTGCAGATCTGCGAGAACTTGGCTCCTTGGCACCAGGCAATGACCACATCCACCAGGTTCGTGTTGAACGCACCCGCATACTCGTCCACGTCGATCGTCATCTTGGCGTCTTGCATCACCTTGGCGATACGCTGCGCCGTCTCACGTAGTTGTCGAACGGGGACCTCCAGACTCTCAGCTTGAGGAGGTTTGTCGCTCTCCTTCTTCTTCTCCGTGTTGATCAAACAGCTCAGCAGCGCCACCGCATCGTTCACCGACAGGTCGTTGAATTGGCCATTGAAGATCATCTCCGTCACCAGCAGCTCGTCCGTCGTCGAGACTTCACACGCCGTACGTCCCTTCCGTTGGATAACTCCTTCTTTATCCACAAACTCCAGTCTCCTCAACACTCGTCGACGACGACGCAAGTCATCACGCAGCACCAGCGACTTGGACTCCTTGATCTTGCGCTCCAATTCGCGCATCTTGGCTTCACTTTCCATCTTCAAATTGTACAATGCAAAGCGCGCTTCCTTGTCCGCTGCATTGTGGAACGGCGAGCTCTTGAGTTGCTTCTCTGCGTCCACAGTCTTCTCAATCACACGCAAGAATTGTTCGTCCTGAATGTCCAAATCTTCACGAGGATCCAGAAGCGGGACACCCTGAGGGAATCGACGTAGCACTTCCTTGACCGACTTGCCCACTGCTTGACGACTCTCAAGAGTACGCAAGTCCTTGGGGATGTACACACGTAGAGACGAGATGAGGTCCAGCATCTCCAATGGGACAGGGCAGATCTTCATCTCGTAAGTCGCACTAGTCGACAGTCCCATCATGTTCTCAGGTGCGGGGGTCGGTAGCTCGGCGACGGTGCTGCCATTCGTGGCGTCATTGCTCGTGACGTTGCTGTTGTTCAGACAGTTCAACAGCACGTGCACTACCGTGTCTGGAGTGGCACAAGTCGAGTCACTGGCGTTCTTGGTCGTGAAGTTGACAATCACACCCCAATCCCACTTGGGTTTACTGGTGCCGTCGTCGCTGTCAGGACTGTAGAGCTTCACCAAGCGCCCTCCATTAAGGAACCGAGTCACGTGGTCCGGTTTGTTGCGGATGGCCAGAAATTCCTCTTTGAGCCGCACCAGAGACCTCGACAAGTAGTAGTACTGCGCCACTTCTTCTTCGTTCTTGATCACGATCTGGTCCTTCTCTTCTTTCGCACGTTCCAGCGCTTCTTCAAGAGCAGGGGCGGCCTGTTCGTTCTGGAATTGATGGAAAGACTGCTTGATCATGTATTCCGGGTCGGCATCTTCCACTCGCATCAAGTTCAGCAGCATATTGTAGCCAAGATGGAACGTACTGAACAGCGGATCTGCTTGACCGTAGAGGATTCCTTTGGCCACTTGCGGTTCCATCTGCTCACTCAGCATTTGGATGACGATACCACGCGCATCAAGCGAGCGACGACCGGCACGTCCAGACATCTGAATGTACTCGCCAGCAGTGATCCAACGGAAGTCCTTGCCGTCATATTTCCGGCAGTTTGTGAACACTACGGTCTTTGCAGGCATATTCAACCCCATAGAGAACGTCTCGGTAGCAAACAGACACTTCAGTAGCCCTTCACCAAAGAGAATCTCGATCACTTCCTTCAGAATCGGCAGTAAACCACCGTGATGGATACCGATACCACGACGCAGTAGCGGTAGAATGGAATCTACTTGTGGTAGAGCACGATCGTCGTCTGATAGCGAGTCCATAGCGTTCTTAAAGAGCTGATCCACCGACTGTTTCTCCTCTTCAGTATTGAAATCCAGCTTGGACATGAGCAACGCGTACGCCTCACACTCCCGTTTACTGAACGAGAAGATAATCACCGGGTCATATTGACGCTCCATGATGAGTTTGACGATACGGAACACGTCGGTGCCCACTTTCTTCTTGGGATTGCTCTTCTGCGCTTTACGTCGCTTCGTGTTACTCCCGTAGGACGCCAATTCTGCAGCTGCGTCATCGGTAGACGCTGACAACGTCGCAATGGCCTTTTGGAAGTTATCTTCGCGGAATTTGCCCTTCTCGTCGACGACCAAGTGGAGGCCACTACCTCCAGCGGGGAAGAGGTAGTGCTGCAAAGGGGTAGGACGGTAGTCTGTGTACACAACGTGACACGGTTGGTGGTGGATGTGACAGATCCAGCCAGCGAACTCCTTGGAGTTGGGGATAGTAGCCGATAGAAACACAAACCGGACTTTGTGTGGCAGTAGAATGATACTCTCCTCCCATACAACACCGCGTTCCTTGTCTCTCATGTAGTGGATCTCATCGTAAATAACCCACGCCACTTCTCGCATGACCTCGGAGCCTCGATACAACATGCTTCGTAGAATCTCCGTCGTCATGATCAGACACGTGGCGGATGGGTTAATTGTGATATCACCCGTCATAAGACCCACATCTCCGAACTCTTCTTCTAAGTCGCGGTACTTTTGGTTACTTAGAGCTTTAATTGGGGACGTGTAGATGACGCGCTGTTTGTCTCGAAGACTTTTGGCAATTGCGTACTCGGCCACAGCTGTTTTACCGGCTGACGTGTGGGCAGAGACCAATACGGACTCTCCAGACTCAATATAGTCCACAGCCTGCTGCTGGAATGGGTCTAGAGTGAATGGGTACGTCTTGGCAGGGTTCTTGGCTGCTGCGCCGGCTGTGGGTTGAGCGTCGTAGTCTGGCGGATACACTGAGAACGAGATGAGGTTCTTCTGCTGCGTGCCGGTGGACACAACGTTTGCAGAGTGTTTGTCGTTGCCTTCGATGGGCGTTGCGTCGATGCGCTTGCCCTCCACGACCTTGAGAGTGGTGGAGGCTAGACGACCGTCATTCTGCTGCTTCTTAGCAGGCGGAGACAACGCCTTGTCGTCATTCGGAGAGGCAACGGGAGCTTCTTTGCGCTTGCTAGAAGTGGAAGAAGCGGCGGCTTGTTCCTCGGCTGTCAGCGTCGCGGACGAGTCGTCGAACGCGCCGAACAAGTCCAGGTCCTCATCCATTGTTGTTGAAAAATGGCTGGAGGTGACAAAATGGTACAAAATAAAAGGTGGACCACATTTATCTAAGTGATCAAGTTGTGAGATCGGAATCAACACGTATACAGATACACGTATACCTCATCCTCATATGGATTGGCCACTCATTTCTAAGATCAAATCGACGAATGGCGTTAGTGCACCCTTAACTACAACAACACGACAGGCTTGGAGCACCTTTAAGCCACTTATGCGCCCTTAACTGCAAGCGTTAGGGCGCCCTAAAGCCTCGGGCGCAAATAACCGTATTTTAAAAAAATTGATGCGAAGTATTGTCAGTTTCATTCGAATTTGTGAGAATAGCCTGAATCGAATCGTTTAGGCGAATCGATTTCGAATCGATTCGTGCTATTTTTAGCCAGTCAGAAGGCTCCAAACGCCCGCCACTCATACCGGCAATGGCAAGCATACAGCAGGCAGTCAATGGGCGTCACGCGTCCAGAAACACCATCATGCACGCCCTGTACGGCTACTTCTACCTGGGCTTGTCGAAACACCGGCTGGCAACGATCTACCACAAGCACATTAACACCATCTCGAACTGGATTCAACGCTTCGAGGCTGACAACGACTACGAGCGCCGCGCTACAAAGCAGACCGGTCGGCTCACAGCAGAACAGCGGGAGTGGTTGCTAGACTTCTACACGATGCACCCGGTTGCATTTCTCGATGAAGCGAAGGCTGCGTTTGAGCAACAGTTCGCACGCTTCATTTCGATCTCAACGGTGTGGAGGGCCTTACATCAGCATGGGCTCACATGGAAGGTTCTCGAACGACGTGCGATGAACATCAAGATCAACGATATTGTGCGCTTCACGCTGGAGCTGAGCACGATTAAGTGGTGTCAAATGAACATTCAGTTCCTCGACGAAGTCAGCTTTGACAACAGGGGCATGCTGCGTTCGCGAGGCTACTGTTTGAAAGGAAAGAAGCTCGCGTTTCGTGGAGAGTTTAATAGGAAAGCTCGGGTTTCCTTGCTGTGTTTCTTATCTGTGGATGGGCTCGTGGAAACATTTCACACGGATGGAACGTTTGACCGATCTAAGTTTATTGAGTGCTGCCGTGCACATGCGCATTCGGAAAAGACTGTACACCAGTATCCAGGAAGCGGCTCCGTGTGGATTATGGATGGTGCCAAGATCCATTGTCACCCCGACATCGTCTACTATCTGCGGTCACTGGGGATCATTCCCATTTTTCTTCCGGCGTATTGTCCATTTTACAATCCGATCGAGTATCTATTTGGCTTGATCAAGAAAGCATTCAAGCGGCAGTACGTCGAAGGGTCCAAGCAAAGTCAAGCTGTACTCATTGCAAATGTACTTCAGCAGTTCCAAGATTTCGACATGACGAATATTTTTGAGCACTGTGGGTGGAGTCTGACCGGCGAGTTTGACCCGACCTCGGCCCTGGGGGATGAGTACGTGAACATATCGCGAGCTGGGCAATTTGGCGTGGACGAATTGCTGGAGTTCTCCGAGCGCGGAGATCCTGATGATGACAATACGTGCTCAAGTGATGACTTCTAAGTTAGTGTTCTGGGAAATGCGTGCTTATTTGGGGTTTGAGTTTAGTGGTACTTGAAAGCAAGAGTCACTCATGGTCGATGTCCTCCTGATTTGGAATGGCGGCTAACACGGACGAGACCTCCGTACTATCTGGTTGTATAACCACGTCCTCACCCATGGCCTCGATAACATCCAAATGGTTCTCCAGCATTTGGTTCATGGAAACGATGGCAGTCTGCAGCACTTGAACTGTTTGCTCGAAGTGCTGAATCTTTGTCTGCATGCCCTGTACGACTTTCTTTGCCATCTTTACGCTGCGCTGCACACGCTGTAAGTGCTGTTCGCTTGAATTTGACGCAGGCCTGAACTGCGTCACTAGATTTGGTGGCGGGCCCTTGGCAATTTCTCGCTCGTGCTGAGGCCTGGGTTTCTTGAGAACGAGTGCGGCCCACAGGCGCCACGACATATCTTGTGCACTAAACGTAGCACCCCATTTCTCCTTCAGAGTAGTGATCATGCGTTGATGGAGCTCTTCTGTTGCAGCACCCCCACGATCGATAGCAGCCGGACCGATGCACTGATCTTCAAAGTCTGCAAACTGGCCAACGGTGGATATCTCATTACCGTACTTGTAAACAGAGAGAATGGCGGGTTCCTCCTTGTGTTTCCGCAAATATTTACGATCTTTAGCACTTGTCCACGGGTTCAGCACCTTGCCGTTCATCTTCAAAGAAGTGTACTTCTCAAACATCACAATTGCTGGTTCATGCTCATCAACCGTCCAGACTGGAGGTGCCCCAGTCGGAATAGCTAGTGGCTTTAACTCGCGCTGGATGATGCCCCAAAGCATGTTTTTCACCTCATCCCATGTGTCACTTTGAACCGCGTGTGTGCCCATCCGCAATCCCGATGTCAGACGCTGATTGACAGTGTTCTTCAACCGTACATCGATTGAGAGCTCGATCAACGGATCGTGCGAAGAAAGCGTCTCACGCTGCTGCTCAAGACGCGGGCTTCGCCTCTGGTAGGGTGAGGAACCCATCTCACGCTGATGTTGAAGATGGGGGCTTCGCCTCTGGTACGACGAGGACGCCACCTCTTGCTGTTGTTGAAGACACGGACTACGCCTCTGGTACGGTGAGGGGCGTGGACTCGGACCTAGAGCTACTCGCTCATGACTGGGATTGCTGTCGTCGAGCAATACCCGTCGAGGAGAGCTGCGCCGGACCGGGGTTGTCAGGCTCACTGCCGAAGAAATACAAAGTGATGCAGGTAAACTCTGATTGATTAATAATGACAGCAAATCGATTCGAAAAACGCCATTTTTTCCTCCTGGTTCTACAAATTATAGCGGAAACGACAATATCACCATAAGCGTTATTGTCAATCTTGTCCGAGATGAAGAAACGCATTAGCACATAGGAAGAAGAAGATGAAAAGCACAAGTAGGAAACGGAAAGTGATATATATATTGTTTAACAAAACCACGAATGGCTACAAGATTATTGTGGAAGCAGCATCTTACTAACCTCTTGGTCCGTCTTCTGCTTTTCCGTCAATTTTTTCTCACTGTGTGGCACCAGCTTCGTCGTGCACAGCAGCAACCAGGCTAGTCTTAAGCGGCATCACGCTTACATAAGCTTCTGTCACCCGATAATTTGCAAATCGATGGGTGTTGCGCAAGTGTGCGTACACAATACCCAGGACCATTACTCCACAGCTTTTTAAATCAGGTTGTGAGGGCTTGTCTATCCACTTCGCGATAATTTCCTTAGGAAAAAGCTCTTTTGCACCGCAGGCACTGTGCCATTTCTCTAGTTATGGCAGCAAATGAAATTACTATCATCTTCCAGCTCTTTTCAGTAGCACTCCTGGTGTAGCGGCTCATAGAAATACACCTTCAGTACATGTATTGTCGGAAACTGTTGTCGTGGAGGGGAATCGGAAAGTGAATTGATGAATTAGACTGAGTGCACTATGTTGAGCTAGAGGAGCGTATACGTTAACAGAAACGCGATCTCCACAATAATGACCCCCCCAGTGGTTCAAACTTAAATTTATGGGCATAACCACAAAAGGTGTCTCTGATAACCGCTGTCTTGGTGGTTCAGGCCACCCAATAGCCAATGTCAACGAAGAAAATGCGATGCAGCCGTCCACACTTTCTGCAATCGTTCTGATTCCGAAATCAATCACGGCGTCGTTCAGCAATCCGTTGCGTAGAACTCCAGAGACAACGTCAAAAAATACGATGACCGTCGTGTTGATTCTGCATTTGTGACAGATTTCGTCATGAAAGTGGCGCGTCTATTCAAAGACACGTGAGAAGGGAATTCTTCGTAGTAGTGTAACTTTACCTATCTCGTGGAGTATGGCTTCTAGCGCCTCACTTGAATCGCTTAGATAGTCGAAGTGTCTTCGTCACTGCCATCGCTACCAGTAGAAGAACAAACGTCCAGCACAGTGACCCTCGCTCTCGCCATCTTTAGCACTGGCGCCTGTGCCAGTGCTTAAGAACTCACGTGGATTATTAAATGATCACAGCAAAACCACTGGCTATCAGACTCGGAATTATCTGAGAGTAACGGTACTTGATGGTAATTTATTTGGGAATATATTTCTCGTGGAATTTCTCACGAAACCTAAACTTTGTGAAAATATTGTTAGGGCGCCGAGCACCCTTATCGGTACTTTTTTATATAAAAAGTTAAGGGTGCACTAACGACTACGCAAATCGACGGTAGCGTACTGCAAGCTGTGCGCTGCCCGCTAGTATGACCCACTCCCTGCCACAAACGGTGGCAGCTGCCGCAGCGATTAAACATATTATGTAGGAGCATCAGTCAACGGTGTGTAGTAGCGAGAAGTGGGCCAATTCGGCAAAGAGGTCTTCCAGTTCGGCTAGCACCTCAATCAAGCAGCACCAGCCGCGAGAAAGTGGCCACACTCGTTGCGTCCCCGTTTTGAGCAATGATGTCACCCTCGCCAGGGCGGAAGTGGTGCCGCCACCCGGAAGGACACAATTAGCTTATTTGGACGAGTACCTAAGAAAATATATGGCTAACACGTACCAGGTAATGAACGCGGTGCTCTGGTTTGATTTAAAAGCCTCATTTTCATGAACGTTATGTACATTGAGCTTCCGCGCTCACACACAAACAAAAAGGTGGCGGTGAGAGCAAGAAAAGCTAAATTGCAGTGACTAAGACGCTGTAGTGCAAAACGACTGGGGTTCTGCCTCGACTACAGCATTGGAAAAATCAAGAGAAACAATGCCGCTTGGACAAGCATTAGTTGCATTCTTATCGACAAGGACTTTGGAGAGATTAACGCTTTGAAAAGGGCATTTCCAGACGCAACCCTACCGTTGTGCCAGCTTCACGTGTTAAAATAGCTACGGGAGCAAGTTACGTCTGAGGATTGTGGATTTACGGATTGCTAGAAACAGCAGATGAGCAGCCTGATGAAACGTTTGGTGTACGCCAGGATGGATGTCGTTTTGGAAAGTTTCGCACTTACATGAGCTAATAAAGCAGATTAAGCGGCACCTTGGAATGCAGTGAATCTACAAATGCACCAAATATCCATCTTGGTGGGTGGGGCGCCGAAGCACTTGAGATGGGGGCTCGAGAGATCGAGTTGGGTACTGGTAACGGCGAAGTGGGTTCTGTAAGGGAAGAGCTGGGAGTCGTGGTGAATTACGATGACCCGATGTGTCACCAACTACAGTTTTAACGGATACTTGTCAAAGGACTGGGATAGCTTCCGTATTTTGAGATGCGCGTTTGAGAAGCACAGCTCCTTTACGCGTGGAAACAACATCAACAAAAGAAACGAGGCTTTGTGGACGCAGTATAAGATCTGCCACGCGGTTGCAAACGCAGTGAACAAATTGATTTAGACACCTTTAGGGGTAAACTTCAGTAAAGTCAATTCAAGTGATGACGACGTACTCGACGAGCGTCACAGCGAATATTATAAGACGAAATAGATTAATCCTGTTCGTGTTTGCTCATGGCGTCATGACAACTGCCGCGTCGACACATCTTATTTATTACGGACGCTCTAATTATGAAGAGTGTCATTCCTACTCAGCTTATGAACCCACGTTGGCTTATGTCGTCACTACGTACCGCTTCCGAGTCGGAAGCGGTAGGTCGATAGCTCCGACCTACCGCAGAGGTGTCTCGCGTATTGAAAGGGTCGATTCCACTCTGGGATGGGAGTCAAAAGTTTCAAGAGGGAAATCTGTGGCGGCTTCGATAAGTGAACATCTGAGTGGCCTGGGTATGCTGGAGGATAGGTCTGCTATAGAATCTCTACGCAAAGTTGCTACTATTATAACAGGGAGAGAGCAATATAATTACTAAGCTAGCTGAAAAAAAACAATCTACAGAGTCGACAAGAGATAATGCTATGATACGAATGAAGCGGCAGCGACTGTAACCGATCTTTCTAAAGACACGGTATGTCACGTCACGTTTTATGATATGCAATTGAGATCGCATGGGGGAGAAACGCTTAGCGCTCAACGGATGGAGATGAAGATGTTTGGTGCACAACCCAACGTCAAAGTAATCAACCCCTGCATATCTAGGCGCCACCCATGGACAAATCACGATTACAGCTCCCATTTACACACCGATCGGACCGACGCCACGAAGGAGATAATGGTGTTTTGCCCGCTTAGCTCAGAAACAATAGCTGATGCGCTTTTTGATGGACCGTGAGAAAGCAGAGTTCACATCTACGACTCTATGACTTCGTCATCCATATCCAGTGCCCGTGCAGTGACGCAGTCTTTGACGCCGATTCTATCATAAGAATTTCAACCCAAGTCTCGTCTAGCACCCCATGGCACCCGCTTAGGCGCTCAGACATATAGCTATAATAGTGGCTTTTATGTCCTATTGGCTTTCAAGAGGTTTTGCGGATCTAACCCACTAGACCACTTCGATAAAAGAACGCTGTAGTACATGCGATACCGCTAGCTACGCATGTGTTTGAAAGGATAAGAAACCAGCAAATAATCAATCAATTGTTTTTGCTTCTGAGCAACGTTTATATTGTTAGTCATGTCCGCTAGACATTGAAGTATTTAAATTGCTTGCTGTCGCTCGCTCACCTCTGAGCCATCTAGCTATGCGGATCAGACGTACAGTGGCTATGGTGACTCGATCGAGTTGGGTGCTAGGTGGGTGCGGGTTAGGATCTTTTAACAGTGGGGATATATTGGTGCGACTGGGCATCGGTTCCCCGTCTCTATAATCTCAGTTGAGTGCAGCAACGGTGTTGCAGCTTTTTCGCACTTTTTATTGACTGAAATGATTGTTACTTAGGGTGTGTTTTGTAAATTAGTATTATCAATTCCTCTACATTAGATATAGTTGAACCTTTCCATACTACTCGCGCCGGGGGACCACTTTTTATTACAATCTTAAATTTTCACTACCCACAGATGCACCAATTTTAAGGTACCTGTTGAGCTGGGCTCACCGATCAGTGCGGCTCGCAATCGCGGTCCAGGATATTCACATTGCACTGCTCAATGGCCCTATTTAGCAAATTTGTAGCCTGAAACCTGGAATAAAAGCTCCAAGCAGCTCTTTTTCGCGGCTCTCCACCAAATTCATAAGGTACTGTGACAAATTAAAATCGCACATTTAGCTGATAGACTTAAGAAGGCTTTAGCTACCGCTTCCCATTCATCAATTCGCGATGTTCTTCGTGAACTTAGTGCGAACTAAGTCACTCCGCCTAAAGCGCTCCTGCTCCTACCTGCACCCCCTCTCAGTATACGTGCCGACCTTCACAGCGTTGGGAACATCTAAACTCGCGCTGGTGGTGTGAAGATCACAACGTCGGAGAGGACACTGGAAGCCCGCCGACCATAAGGGGTTTACCTCCACTCTGCGTGAAAGCTCGTTCAGCGCCATCGGCAGTCTGCCAGGATACATCCCTGTCCAAGCTTGCCGTACACCTGTGATCGGGCTACGTCTCAGGCTCGTGCGTCTTCTAAGTGGGCCTACTACCTCATTACAGGCATCAATGGTACGAACGTCGAGCGCTGAGTAGATGATACTGCGTTATTAAACGCTGTTAAAATACGTTCATTATACATGCCCGTCTTTTCGCACACGAACGCCAACGTTGTCTCCTCCGCCCAGTTACGTTTGCGATCTTCAATCAGGACAGGTTGGTCAGAAGCGATTGCGCTTTCGGGATCGCCTGATTGCCCCACTCCGCTGTCCATAACTTTCACAGAGAGGGATTTGATGTGAGGAACACGATTCAATCTTACAAGTTCCAAGTTTCAGGGACCCAAACGTACCCCTGAAACAATGTCATTAAAATGGGGTTATCTTGGAGCAATTTTACAAGTTTCAGGAAAAAATGGAATGCTGAAGGCGTTCTTTCCTGAAACCTTAAAAAATGTCACTAATAACGCCAGATTTCAGGCTCCAAGCGTTTATCGATCAATACGAGCTCATTTTACTAGTCACCAGTGACGCAAAAATGAGTGAGGACGGACGCGCGCTCTACGGCGAAGCGAACCCCGGCTAAACTGAACATTGCCAAAAGTAGATGGCAAAGCTATTCACCTTCGCGGATGCGATGAAAATTCCGTCAAGTGCCGTGCGTGGGCTTCGAGCGATGCCAAATACTTTTAGAAACGAACTTGATAAGATCGTGGACGCAGACAACATATGTCATTGCTGGCGTACTTCGATAGACTTGAATGAAAAAGCCAATGCATATAATTAATAAACTCAAAATAGCTACTTTTTGTATAATGTATCACTAGCTGGCAAGTGGAAAAAATTGACTTGATTTTGTACCCTTCTAGCCCTGCTATATAAAGGGCATCACTAAATGGGATATAGCTACGGAGAGGATCATTCGACCTCGTCTACATTCGAGGAATAAAATTAAGAGAACAAATGCGACTTGCTGTAAAAAGCATGGCACCTGCTAAATCGTTAGCAGTATGCAATGAGGACAAAAAATAGAATTAAATACCACTCTGGCCCTCTCAAGAATCGACAATTTGATTTAACCTCATTGTAATGTGGCCCGCATTTGGCTTTTTAATTGGACAAAAATTGGCCTTTTTTTCATATGATTGGCCACAAGTTTCGGGTATTCTATGTGGCATCGAAATTAGCAAAAAAAAACTCTATACGCGGGTCAGTCAAATGAAGGCCCAAAGTACGCTAGACATATATCACGTATGTCTCCGGAATAAGTAGAAACCACTGCAATAAGTAAGGTTAAAAATTGATGGCACTGCGATAAAAAAACTAATGCTACTCAAAATTCTCGACGCAAATTGAGCCTTTGCATTCACAATATCAGCTGTTATTGGCAATTAATTATATCACGCGAAACAGGTTATCTCAGGATTATTTAGAGGTATGGCAGCTCCCAAACAAAAAATTCTGAAGAATATTATGGCTTGAAACCCAAGCTGTCGATTCTTAAGTGGGCCAGACTGATATTCAAAGGGGTAAAACAGCAGTTAAGTGAAAAGGCAAAGGGCTGCGGAAATCGCTCCACCACCAACAACATTAAAACTTAATTACTTTTCAACATTTTTCATGTTTGTCGCGGAACAGGCCATTTCCCTCGACGGTGAGCAATTTTCTTTAAGTGAGTCCATAACCTTTGCAATGATCATTTGCACCATCGACATCGCCATTACTTTGGGTATCTGTCTACTGGCGTACTGTATGCATAATCTCACGGACCGGTTCAACTGGTTCAAAAATACTAAAACCCACTAAAATGTGAAGCCCTACAGGCAGATCAGCCGGCGCAGCGAGACGTGCTAATAACCGCCGGTGTGGGTTAGATGGAGGTCGCGTCAATAGTAGTCACTGGCATGCGAGGTATTTCAAACTGGTCATTCACGATAGAGTCCAAACGATGTTGAGATGCACTGAGGTTCTCGTTAACAAAAGACGTATTTGTGGTGTAGGGATTTCCAGATTCGACCATACGCCGACCTACTTTAGGTCAAGAATCGGCTCGGTCTGATAACCCAGAGCTTAGGAGCCAAGGATCACGGTAAGTACTCGGCGATCTGTCCGGATATGCTATCCGGACAGCCGCTGAGCTCAACGGTCGCCGGAACTCAGCTGAAGGGTCGGTAGAGATCCGAAACGACTACATTTCATTAGATATTTGTATGAGAAGCATAGGATTAAAAAGGGGGAGCCGAAAGGGCTCCCAGAAGATAACAGAGCAGAATTTTCCTAGTCCAAGACACGTGTACACTTTTCCGGTAAGTCCCTGCATAGGGCTGGATTATGCCTGCCGTCAATACTCGAGAGGCATAGCTTGTAGGGTATTGACTGGTAGCGCCAAGAGATTAGGTCGGTCCGGGTAGGACAAAGTCTCGCTACGCGCGAAAGAAAGTCCCGCATACTCAGCGAGCCGGTACGTCGGATAGCCCGAGTGCCCGTAACACTTCTAGCTGAGCTGCCTCTGCGCTCGAGTGACCTGTAAAAGCGCTCGCGCGCCGTCGTCCATCCTTTGGTGGAGGGCACAGGGTTGTGAACGAGCTCAGCCGAACCAAACTCGGCGGAGCCTCGGAAGTGATCTGACTTGGTTAGTCGGAACCGGGTGGAAGCGAGCCACTCGTCTGTTCCGGAAGGGCCGGACCGCGAGGGGACCACCCTCTGCGCAGGCCATACAAACCGCCGACCTAACTCGGCGATTCGTTGTGGTTTGTGTAAGGAATCCACATCTGACGATATTTGTGTGTTCTACTACACCACAACTGGTGCCGCGACCCGGGAACAGGAGTGTGTGCTTGTTTTTCTAGGTGTCAGCTAACCAAGTTAAGAGGAAGAGAAGAGAAAGAGAAGAGTGAAGATGGTCAAGGGATCAGCAACTCCGAGCGACGGAAGCCCAGTGACGGCTGGAGGATCGCCTCTCGCGGGGTCGGACCCGGCGGATCAACGACTCATCGCCATGACGATGGAGGTGGGACGAACCGTCCAGTTCGACGAGGATGGCCAAGACCAGGAGAGCGAGAACGGAGATGCAAGTGAAGGAGAGTATGAAGAGAAGGCCGAGACCGCTGAGCTCGGAGAAACGAAGACTACCGCCGAGCTACTTGGCGAGGTGGAAGAGTTGACGCTGCAGGTGGGACGCATGGGAGCCCCACGCCCTGTCGAGCGCAACTTATCCGCCGAGCTCGACGAAGGTGCGCACGATGAAGAAGATGAAGAAGAACATGGCGTTGCTCAAGGGGACCGTCCGCCCCTTATTCCGAAAGCGACGAGGAACGCCGATACGCCGAGCGCCAATAAAGTGTTGGCTCGACTCGGCGAGGAGATGATAACGAGATCGGAATGGATGATGATGTTCGCGCCTGTAGCGATGGCGCAGGCGAAGTGGCCAATGTTGGGTCCCGAGTTAACTCAGCCGGTGCGTGCAGCCAACATCAACCAGTTGGTGGAAGAAACTGTGTTGCTGTTGAAGGCGATGGGCTATCGGTGCAACAGCCGACCAAACAGCCTCATCCTGTCCGACTGGAGTCTGACCCGTGGCGGAGCCGAACTCTGGCAGTGGAAGAAGAAGCTGAGAGTGGCGTTTGGATTGGAGAAGGCCCCTGGTGGAACGAAGAAGGTGTACAGCCGAGTAGCCGAGTTCAAACCACTCGGCGAGGACCCGAGGCAAGATTCCTTTGCCGAAGACCCCGGAGACGAAGAGACGTGAAGTGTTCCGCGCTACGCAAGGAACTCCGTACTTCGAAGACTCTCACATGCTGACTCCACTGAAGCTAAACCCGACTCAGCGAGCGCCGAGTCGTGGGCAGCGAAATGTAGGTCGTTACCGTGAATTGTATGACGCTGCAGATGAGGCTGAGGCTTACGAGGAGGATGAAGAAGACGACGACGCCTTCGACGTGAGAGGTAACCGTGAAGAAACCGTGAAGGACTACATCCGAAACTTGAGCTTTGACGCGACTGGAGAGGACTCGACGCAGTACCTCGAAGTCCGAACCCACGCCTCGCTCGACAAAATCGCCGAGTTCGAAGGAAAGCGCTACCGCTCTGACGCGTCGCTCCAGTGGCTCAAGCGTTTCATCTACGAGATGAAGAGCACCAGGATGCCCCAACGTGCATGGTGCGAGCCTTTCTCGCTATGCTTGGGACGCCCGGCGAAGAGTTGGTACAGGCAGCTGCCGAAGAAGACTCAGCGACGTTGGAAACTACTCAGCGAGGCGTTCCTGGATTATTATTGCTCACAGTTCGACCAATCCGCCCGCACTCGTTACTACTCGGCGAGACGTAAAGTCAACGAACCGATCTGCGACTTCCTGATCCGACTCAACGGGTATGCTCGGACGGCCCAGATCCAGTACGAGAAGGGTGGCGCCGACGCAGCTGACCATATCGAACACTTCCTGCTGCATTGTGGTGATGACGATGTGATGGATTTGATGTACCCCTTGCAGTTGGAAGACATCAGTAAGGTGGAACAGATAATCAATCGTCGGATCCTCGGCGAGAAGCGCAAGAAGCAACGCGACCGACTCGAGATCGCACGAGGCCGAGATGACAAGCGGAAGGATCAGAGCCGCCGAGATGAGAAGCGAAGTCGCAAGGAAGAAAACCGCGACCGCCGAGTCACTGTCGTTGACGCTGACTCCGACGGAGAGGAACTCATCGATCAGAACCCGCCGAGTCCGTACAACTCCAAAGACGAATGGGATGATGAGGACCAGTCCGGAGGACACGACTCAGCGGAAGACGACGACTACATTGACGCCGGCGTTTCCAATGATAAAGGAAATACACCGGACCGCCGAGAGAACTCGGCGAGAGACCAGAATGGCTCGAACCGAAGCTGGGGAAACTCAGCGAACCGACCTCCGCGACCGTACAACCAACGAGAACAGTCGAACCGTGGAGATGGATCACGCGACAACACCCAACGAGGACCTTGTGCAGCTTGTGGAAGAATGGGGCACTCGGCTCACTACTGTCAACGACGCTGCAAATTCTGCAGACATGTCCATGAAGGCGGCCAGTGCGAGCTGTTTCGTCAATATGAGAAGCTGGCTGCGTTCGTGAAGAACTCTGTCGACAAGTCGCAAGTGCCAGAAGACCTGCAAAACCTTTACGCGCCGAGTGATTTAAACTCGGCGGCCCGCCAACACTGACTGGGTTGGAATATGCCGGGCTGCCACAGTCAGCTGAACCTGCAGTTGAGGCGAACTTCTTGTTTGCCTTCGTAGGCGAAGCAGGACGGCCCGAGGGAAGAAGCGGGGATGGCAATTGGATGTGTGAAATCGACGGAATTGAACGTGAGCTCGGTGAGTTAGATGATAACAACCGAGCGATTGCAAGTGTAACTCGGCAGTCAGACCAAGCTGTGCATCGTACCAGGATAATGAAGCTGCTTCCGGGAGAACGGCTGGGATGGTGGTCAGCACAGACGTTTGATCGTCGAGTTAGAATGAGAGCCCTCGTATTGGGTGCAGTGAACGACCGAAGGACCAAGATATTATTGGATACCGGAGCAAATGTCTCGGCGATAAGTGAGTACTTCGCGAGGAAACTGCGTCTCAAGTAGAGTGGCCAGCAGAGATAAGCGAATTGACATACAAGGAATAAGTAAAGACAGGATGGTGACAACGTCAAGAGCAGTGGTGAAGGTGACACTCGGCTGGGAAGTGGCATACGAGCTTGAAGTATGGATAATGCCTCATCATGCCGGAGTCGATTTGATTATCGGCACCGACTTCATGATCCCAGCTGGAATCCGTCTGGATCTGTACAACTCGGCGGTAAAGCTACCCGATGAGATGGTGATCCCACTCATCCGATCAAGTAATGCACCGACCAAGACCGAGTTCGGACCAAATGTCACATGCGGGCCACCAGACGGGTTGACGATCGAAAGTCGAATGACCG